>NC_091989.1:88457366-88757366 GCF_044704955.1 Pristiophorus japonicus | reverse complement strand
AAACCTTAAAAGAGAATTTCACTTTTATTTTTTCACATATAAAAAGAAAAAACTTGCATTTAGATAGCCCTTTTCGCAAGCTCAAAATATCCAAAAGTGCTATACAACCAATTAAGTATTTTTGAAATAAAAACAGAAAATGCTGGAAATAATCAGCAGGATCGGTGGAGAGAGAAACAGAGTTAACGTTTCAGGTTGCTGACCTTTTGTCAGAACTGGAAAATATGAGAGATGTAACAGGTTTTAAGCAAGTGTAGGGGCAGATAAATGGGGGAGGGGAAGAAAGAACAGAAGGGAAGGTCTGTGATAGGGCGGAAGGCAGGAGAGATTAAATGACAAAAGGGATGATGGTGCGAGGCAAACGGAGATGGTAATGGGACAGGTAAAGAAACAAAAGATGGGCCTAGAGGAGGTGTCAATGGGAATAGCACAATCATCAGCTGTCATGTGAAAAAAATAGGGGCAGAGGTTATGGTCTGAAATTGTTGAAGCCCATGTTCAGTCCGGAAGGCTGTAAAGTGCCTAATCAAAAGATGAGGTGCTGTTCCTCGAGCTTACGTTGAGCTTCATTGGAACAGTATAGGAAGCCGAGGACGGAGAGGTCAGAGTGGGAGTGGTCTGCAGAATTAAAGTGACAAAAAATAAATTGATGTTGGCTGAAGGATAAATGACGGACATCAGGAGATGTCACTTGCTGTTCTTTGAATAGTGCCATGGGACCTCACCTGAGACGTTGATTTAATGTCTTCTACAGTTGCAAACACCAATACAGTCTGAAAAACGGCACCTCTGAGATTACAGCACTACCTCAGTACTGCACTTAAATGTCAGCCTAGATTATGTGCCCAAGTCCTCGAATGGGTTTGAACCCACAACCTTCTGACTCAAAGGCAAGAGTGCTATCACTGAGCTAAGGTGACCACTATAAGAAAGATGTTGCCATAATCTGCTGCAGAGGGCCCTCGAGTGTCCCGGTCTTCATTGCCTGATTAAGCTGAAAACCACAATCATGCAGCACTGTGTGTTGTAGACCTCTCCGTGGATGTAGTCTTCTTTGCATACTCTCAATTGACTTCATGAAATATTGATGGTGAGCCACTGTACTGCATTTGTAGTCAGACTCTGATGTCCAAATCCGTGGACTCGGCACCTGCAGGACCTCTCGAGCTGGACCTCTGGTCAGAGCATTGTGGCTTCTCCAATGCCACTTCCACTTGCTTCTTCTCACTCGCATTCAGTGGTGATTCACCAAGTAATTGCAACTCAGTCATTGAACCTCCCAAAGTGAATGTTTCTGTGCTGGTGCTTGCCACTGTAGGAATGAGCGATGCCTGGTGCTGTGAGATGCATGGTCCAGGGTGGATATTGGTCTCTGACATTTCTGTTACAGTTTATGGGTCTGCCTAGATATTCTCTTGGTGCTGGTCACTCTGAGTGCCTTATGTTCAGCATTGTGCCTGTAGTACCGAATAAACAACGATACAGCAGTGTAGCTCAGGGGTATAACAGCAGTACGTACTTGTGATCTGAACTAGGTATCGTGTCTTTCTCCTGACCTTGCATGCACTTCTCCAGTCTTTTCGAATGCGGACTAAGAAGCAGTTGCTTAAAAAGTCCAGATATAAATTGTTAAGCTTTTTTCCTCAGACATCAAATGAACATACAGTCAGTGTAAATTCTACTTATCTCACTTCTCCTTTTAAGCATCCCTTTCTTGCTAGACAACTTCTAACTGCAAAACCTGACCTTATGCATTTTTACATCTAGTTCCAGTCAAAAGCTGTGTCTCACTGTCTTTTGTCTAAAAACCAATTGCCTTCCCATGTGCTCCTTTCTTCTGTCTTCTCACAGGCGGAGGGCTGTGTCCCCTTCAGTGATTCATCTGTAGGTCTTTCAGTAAACTTGATGGCCTATTCTGCCGCCAGCCCCACCTTCCTGGGGTTGCAGGTTTAAGGAAAACGTCTCCTACTGCTCTCGATGAATGGGCCAAGAATGAGTCAGTTGGCCATAACTGTATCACTTTGAAGTCGTCTGTAAGCTGTAACATTTCACAAATGGGCCATTCTGGTTACATCTTCAGCAAAGAGCAAAGGAAAACATAAGCCATGAGCTTGGGTGAGGCCTCCCCCACTCCATCTTATGCCTCCAAGGCAAGTGTCCTTTCCTCCAATGGAGTCAATTCTCTTAACTGATGGGACTCCCTCTGTCTATCAAGCATGTTTAAGACCCTTTGTCAGAACTGGAGGAGGCTCTTCCAGTTATGGTGAAAAATCTATGTCTGAAACATTAACCCATTCGTTCTCTTTTCAGGTAGAATGACCAACATGTTTACAAATGAAACATGTTAGTAGAAGAATTATGTTTTGTTAAAAAAGGAAGAGTCACGCATTTCCTACCAGTAAATGTAAGGCTGAGTTTTATTTGTTTTGAAGGAACACCCAGCAATTGACCAATTATTGCTTGTAGCCATTGGATCATGAAGTCTCTATGAATTGCTACATTAACACTGAAAGAGATAGCTTATTGTGTACTGCAGGACATTTTGTAATTTGTTCAATCAAAAGATGATCAAGCTAACATCCCATTGACAGACATTAGGGCCCGAACTTGGTCAAAGCTGAGGACTGCCCAAAGGACCGCCGAGAGACCTGTCGGTACTTTGGCCGGGAGATTCCTCAAAGATCTGCAAAGACCGCCAGGCGGCAAAAAAATGACTTACGCCCTGAATCTGGGCGGCAGCAGGCGGGAGCTCCCAATCTCGGTGGCAAATGCAATCCTCACCAAAGTGCCACCGAGGATTGAGTCGGGCCCAGGGAGGGGGCAACACATAAAAATAAAAATTTACACAAAAAAAAACACTGGAAAACCTTCAGGAGACCCCATCCACCTGAATTGCTGTAAAAAAAGAAGTTTGCTAACCTTTTTTTGCAGGTCTTCATACTTACCTTTGAGGTTGGACCTGCTTCCAGGCGGCGGTCCTTCCCCCTGCTGCCGCCGACTCTCACCCGGGGGAATCTGGCAGCTCGGCAGGCAGGAGGAGACTTGCGCACCTTGCACGCTAGCGGCCGTCAGCGGGCGGTTCCCAGCGGTCCTCCTCTCCCGCCGGCGGGAGGCCTAGAGGAAACTGGCACCTAGGGGAGTCCGCCCAGAAAACTCGGCAGCAGCGGGCGGTAAATCCACCAAGTTAGTGCCCTAAACTCATACTAATCCTATTACTTAGCCGGTCTTTGCACTGCTCTAAAGCAAAGTGGCAAGGTTATCAAGAAAAGGCAATGTTTGACACTTCAATTGATTAAAAACAAACTCATTGATCCTCCACACATTCTGATATTTCATTAGTATATCAGTAGTTAAGAAAATACTTTGTTCCATATATCGACTATCTTATGGGAAGTAAAGTATTTAAATGATGAAAGCGTTTGATAAGGTAGGTATGGAGAAACTGTTTCCACTTGTAGGTGAGTCCAGAACAAGGGGGCATAAATATAAGATAGCCACGAAAATAGCAAATAAAGAGTTTAGTAGGAATTTCTTTACACAGAGTGATGAGAATGTGAAACTTGCATTCCCATGGAGTGATTGAAGCAGATATCATTGATACATTAGAGGGAGGCTTGATGCATATAGAGGGATATGAGGGCAGGGTGGGGAAGAGGTAATTAGAATGGGAGAAGACTGGTGTGGAGTATAAACACCGACGTAGACCAGTTGGGCCAAATGGCATGTTTCAGTGCTATAGATTCTATACCATTCTATGTAACTCTCAGTAAAGGTGTGGTTATTTCTTCAGGATCAATTGGGTCCTTTGAGAATTTGGATTGAGGATTATTAGGGACATTTTACAATGCTGTTTTTTTTCTCAGCAGAAGTCAGAGAGGGAAATTAGTTTTGCTTGATGTGGATGAATCAGCAGATGGTTTGGGAGGAAAGTCTGTCACAATAATCATACACAGGCTCTGTATAGAGCTGGCTCAATGGGCAGAATGGCCTTTTACTCATTTTGGATTTTCTCATGGATTTACCAAAAATGTTTTCACGGTGGCAATTTGAATTAGATTGGATATAGCTGCCATTTATGACACTTGGAATAAAGATGAGGCTCACCGTTTTTATGACATAAATCGGACAGCAACTTCCGGAGTCTGGACTTAAACACGGAAATCTGGAACTTGCCGATTTGCCTTGCTCCTTCCCAAGCTTCGCTACGCCGGTACCTCGGTGATAGATTCGGCATTGAAATCCATGAAGGGCATGAAGTTGCAGCACTAACCCACTCGTTACCCACTAAATGTACCAGAAAATGTTGGGGCTGGTATATTCAGGTGTAAGTGATTTTTTTAATGGTGTGATAAGTCTTAATTACTGCCAAACAACCTCGCTGGCCCTGAAAATTTAATTTTACAAGTGTGGTGTCTCATTCTTTCAGAATCTAATGATTGTTAGAGATTTAAAAAAATAATGTTTTTTTTTGGTCTCCTTTATCTCTCTTTTAGTCGCATCTTTATTTCCTTCTCTTTTTATTTCGCTTTCTGTACATGATTTTACAATGAATTAAATATTCAAATTTTTCTTCCTGGTTTAGATTCTGCAAGGGGAATGTTACATAAGAACATAAGAACATAAGAAATAGGAGCAGGAGTAGGCCATATGGCCCCTCGAGCCTGCTCCGCCATTTAATACGATCATGGCTGATCCGATCATGGACTCAGGTTCACTTTCCCGCCTGCTCCCATAACCCCTTATCATTTAAGAAACTGTCTATCTGTCTTAAATTTATTTAATGTCCCAGCTTCCACAGCTCTCTGAGGCAGCAAATTCCACAGATTTACAACCCTTTGAGAGAAGAAATTCCTCATCAGTGGAAGCATCCTCTCTGCATCCACCTTGTCAAGCCCCCTCATAATCTTATACATTTCGATAAGATCACCTCTCATTCTTCTGAATTCCAATGAGTAGAGGCCCAACCTACTCAACCTTTCCTCATAAGTCAACGCCCCCACCCCCCTCCCCCATCTCCGGAATCAACTTAGTGAACCTTCTCTGAACCCCTAAAAATGGGTGGGTTTGGGTTTGCGGGATGTACAAATTAAAAGAAATCTCAAACCTGAACCCAACCTGCCTCTAATCCGCTCGTTTCAGATTTTGACAGAGGCAGGACAGGGGGCAGACAACCAACCCGGTCACAGGAGGCGGGTTGCTCATTTAAATATTTTAATGCAACAGCGTGACTATCTCCATTTTAAATTTAAACCTGGCTGGCCATGATCGGACACCAACCCCCACAATACCACCCCTCTCCTCCCCCCAAACGATTGTACCTCCCTCTGCAATCATCGCCCCCCGCCCCCCCACCACGCTCACCGACACCACCCCCATCTCTGCCCCCGATTTGTCTCGGACACTCTGTGATCACCCCCGACACTACAAGCCACTCTGCCACTCTTTATCCCCCCACCCCACCCCCCATGATCTCCAAGACCTCATCTGCTCCTGGGCTGCTGCCTCTGCTGCAGTGTTCCTTGCCTGAAAGCGAGCCAAGCCTGTCAATCAGGCTAGTTCTGGGCAGGGATCCTGGTTCTAAAAAACCTCGCCACTGTTGAGTCAAAACTCCACAACTCCTCCCCCTGATTAGAATCCCCCCCCACCCCTCCAGTAAATATCGAGGCCTGCATGTCTCGATGAGGATTCTTCAATCTGATTGGTTTAAGATGTTGCTTTCCATTCTCACACACGCCACAGATCCACTGTAGATGGTGTAGGAATGATCTCTAGGTACCATAAGTTGCCGCTCAAAAGCACACAAAAAGCCAACAGCAAGCACCGTCGCTGACTGCAAAATTCGGGCCAATAATCCCGAGAATCTAGTGTCAGCCGCTTTAATACTTTATTAAGAAGTACAAGATTTAGCTTCTGCCTGATCTTATAGTGATAAATCAATCATAGTAAATGTGCAAGTATTGCGTGTCCGCATTACTTACACGAAGTCAGCCCACTGGATGGAACCTAAGATTGATTTCTTGTGCCCCAAGTCCAAGCTGCACAGTTATACCAGTATACACTCACTTTTTATACCCTCTTCTATAACGCACCTACTCTTGGTCACCGGATATGATGTAACCACAGCACCATGTTTGAAAAATAGTAGAAACTGGTTTTGTCCGGTCCTGTTGTTCAGACAGTAGGCCTCCTCCCTTATCGCTTCAAGGTTTCTCTCTTCAACACTTGCTCCATTATACTTCTGTATCCATGGTAACCCCACATAACTATCTTAAATTTATACATTCCAAACATCGAAGGGTCTATTGTCTACAGGAATATAGTTCATTCATAAGAACATAAGAAATAGGAGCAGGTGTAGGCCATTTGGCCCCTTGAGCCTGCTCCAGCCCCCTTCCTACATCAAGGCAGAAAAATTCGGGTTATTTGTGTCTCCTGTTAGCGGTCCCATTCCTACCGCTAGCGCTCTGGGCCGCTGCGCTGGCGATGACGATGTCATCACCGTTCACAGCGACCCGCTTTCACCCCGGAGTGAAAATTCGGTAGCACCCCGTGAAGCTGCCACAGAAAATGCCGCTCGGAGGGCAAAACGTAAAGGGGAGGTTCGGCAGTAAAAAACAAAATGTCCAACTTACCAGTCGTGGCCTTCTTGTTTGTAGATCGCGGGGTCCATAGCTGCGATCTTACAGCCCGGCACTCCCCTTGTGTGTCGGGCAGCTGCCATCGCTCCCCGCTCCCTGGTGGTCCAGAGATGGCCCCGTTTCCTGCCCGCGGAGTCGGCAGCTTGGCCCCTCCCCTTTAATGGAAGTGGAGGGGACTGACACAGGAACTCCTGCCTCGCAGCTGTTACCATCACGGCACCGAATTCTGCTCCCCACCCCGCCTCCCACCCCCCAACTGCCTTACTTTGCTCAGGCTGCTTATTGTGCAAAGACATGTTTTAGACACATGCTGGATTTACTGTAATAGTTAACCCATGATTCTTTCTGTTCATGTCAAGTTATTCTAACTTGGTCAATTTTCTATCATCCAGATTTAAAACTTCATCTGTGCTGAGTTAATACATCTCTCTGGCCACTGGTGAGGGTTTCACAATTGTCTAATTTTCTATTAGCTTGAGATTCGCCAGGTTTTCTGTTCCTCGTTGCTCCCTAAACCATGCCGCTGCAACATGTCTCATCTCCTTCAAAAGTCACCATAAGAACCTGTCTTCAACATGCTTTCAGTGATCCCTCATTTTCTCTTGTTCCCACTCTTTCCCCTCGTTAAGCACTCTGAGACATGAGGGGAACACAACAAACATCAGCAGTGACCCCCAAATCCTGGAAAATGTATCTGCGTGGTTGTTGGCTCTGAACAAATTTGGCTGCAGTGCCTCCCCCCCGCCCCCCCAATGTTTGAATACCCTGCCAAAACATACTGGGGGAAAATTGCCATCGGAGGCTTCTTCCGTACGAATGCCTCTGACTCAAAAAATCTACGAAAGTACCTGCCGGTCCCAGAGGAAGGTAGCGATTCCGGTCGGAGGCCTAGATTCATTGCGCAGCGCACGGGGAGATGCCTTTCAGGTACGTACGTACATGCTGGAGTCACATGGGCCTGTACCACCAATCACTATCCAGCATTTCCATTGTTTGTACGGCCTCCCATTACCATCAATGAGAGAAACCCCTAAAAAGCCGAAACACAGCATAATAAATAAATAAAACACCTCACATATTTAAAATTAATTAAAATTAAATGTAATTAAACGTTTTAGAAAAAATATATATTCTTGGAATTTTTTTTAATGTGTTTTAATAGTGTTAAAAAGAAACTTGCCTTAATGGACAGGGTTTTTAATATAAAAATGAGTGTTTAAATTGAATTTTTATATGTTTTAAAACTCTTACGCTGGCAAAAGTAAGCTATGCACCTGCTTTTATCAGGCATAAAAGTTTGAAAGACATTCGCTGGGCATGAGTTGGGCAAATAGCCCAATCTCTCCTGTGCGGATGTCCTTCTCCCGGGGATATGGAGGATCTGTTGAAAGAAATCCTGACAGATCGGAAAAGCCGGTTTTTGGCGCATGCGTATCGCGTCCCTAAAACCGGCTTTTGCGAGGCCTCGCCGGGTCCATGCGCACTTCATAGGGACCCGGTGAGGTCGCAATCTTTGGCCCACTGTCCTGAATTGTGTATGTAGAACAGCCATTTGAGTACAGGATACCGGGGGCTGCCAGTGCTGACAGAATTGTACCTCAGCATGATTCTGCAGTTTCAGGAGAGGAGAGGAAGGGAGGGTAGAAGGAGGTGATCATTGGAGGTACTTCTTAGGCAGTCCCTCATATCGAGTTCACAGGTGTTTCAATGAAGGACCTGAAGGTCTTGGTCCAGTGGCAAGGATTAACCAAGACGACTGGAGACCAGCTCTGCTGCACGGACCTAGTGCAGACACATTTCGCAGTGTGGGCTGGCCCGTGCTACCCCTGTGCCCTCGCCAATTCCCTCGCCAAGGCCCAGGGGCAGCACGGGCCAGCCCACACTGCGATATGTGTTTGCACTAGGTCGCCTTGGGTAATCCTTGCCACTGGACCAAGACCTAGCTCTGTCAAGCCTGTGTGGTGGCTGGTGTGCAACGGCCACCACACGTTAAATAAATCCACGTACATGCATCTTCCAC
The DNA here is from genome assembly GCF_044704955.1 of Pristiophorus japonicus. Taxonomy (NCBI): domain Eukaryota; kingdom Metazoa; phylum Chordata; class Chondrichthyes; family Pristiophoridae; genus Pristiophorus; species Pristiophorus japonicus. The sequence goes on along the minus strand of NC_091989.1, from coordinate 88,748,708 downwards.
CCTTCAACATGTAGTTCGGGACCTGGAATATTAGGTCCTTCATTGAAACACCTGTGAACTCATCCCTTTTTGGCGTGGAAGCAAGTCATCCTCGATACGAAGGACCACCTATGATGATGATGAGGTATGCAGTTGCTCTCAGTAATTTCAATGGTCCAGTTTCTCTGGAGGGTGTCACTGGCACTCACAGTTTAAAGAAATATTTTAAAAAATATATAAATAAACTGAGCTAGATTAAAGAAGCAAAAAGAAGTCATAGCTAAACATTACACTTTAAAGAATTAAAGAGGAGTTTCCCAATCAGTATTTCTTTTTAAACATATTCAGGTTAAAGTATTATGCAGCTTTAGTATTTCCAGGTAAAGCTCTTGGTAGAATTGCCCAGCTCTGGATTGATAGCTGTTGTGTCTGTGACACACCTGTCTAAAGATACCATCAGTCACATCAGAGAGACCCAGCTGAGAGCAGGGCAGAGGCAGAATGACTGAAGGTTTTTTAAATAGCGTAAAAAGAGATGTTGACTTGGAATTGTCTAATTAAATATTGGTTTTGATTGCTGTTGCTATATCTCTGCATTTTATATTAAATGTTAACAACCATCTTCGAATCTGTCAAAGTGAATGATATTAAATGCAGATCCTTCCGAATTAGGAATGCGATGGATTAGATTTACATCAAAAAGACACATTGAACAAAGAGGTGAGATATTGAGCGTGTGGAAAGCTGTTAACTTGGTTTGAAGGTTTGTCATCCTTTCCAGCAAAACATTGACTTGTAAATAAAAGACGAAACAAATTTGCACTTAGAATGAATTGAGCGCTTGTACAATTGAGGACTCTATGATTGCATTGAAGGTTTGTTGAATTCATTGTTGAATACATTAAAATATTGGCAGTCTGTAGTGGTGAATTGCTCACGTGGCTTTGTAAATAGAATCACAGCAGTAATATTTGAGCAACTCTGAACCAGCAATGAATTAAGCAATAGTAATTAAATTAAGCCTCAATGCACAATAGCAATTTGCTTGGTGAGGTGAGGAAAATTATTTAATCTCTATCTGATGCACAGTACAACCAATAATAAAAGATTTTAAATTGCACACTTTCAAAATTAAACTTGGAGCTTCCCAAGTTGCAGCACAATAATGTCATTTTTAAATGTTTTTTTTATAGTCCATATTTTTGCTTATGCTGCACTTCAAAAAGAAATCCAGCATGAATATGATATTGAGCTCTGAAATTGGTGTGGGATAAGAAAGATGTGTACCTGCACTTTTTGCATACTTTATGCACTTTCCCTGTCTCAGTAAAAATGTATCCACATATAAGGTTATAAATTTCAGGTGCAAATGAGTCCGGCTCATTTGACTGGAGGGGGTAGGATTTCTGTTGAAGTAACAACTCTTAAAGGCTTGGTGCTGACATTTAAAGGGGAGCTGCAAACAAACTGTAATGGACTACCTTAAAATTCCTCCGAGGTTTTCCCATTCTCCTACTGTACTTGACGGAAGAGCAGCAGAACCACCAGAGAAATAGTGTAAACACCTTAAAACCACTTGCTTACGCCATTCCTTTGGTGTTCTCCCAGTTCACCGCTGAAGTTCAAGAGAACCCTCACAGAACTTCCAGGCTAATGTATTTAAAGTTGTGGTAAGCAGGAGAGAGAGAGAGGACACCATGATTGGGCATAGACAGTTGACCCTTTTTAAAATTATATATAAAATTAGTTGGTGTGCAAATGAGAAATTATTGAGTGAAAAGGTGCACACATTGTCCAAGGATCTTGATATTCGAGGAGCAGTACTGTGTGGCAGGGGCAGGTTGATGGAGGACCTTTGTTTTACTGATGTTTACTATAAGGCCCAGATTCTCGTACGCTCAGTGAAGGTGTCATTGATGGTTTGGAGTTTGAACTCCGAGTGTGCACAAACGCAAGTGTCATCTGCATATTGTAATTTAATGACAGAGGTTGGAACAACCTTGGACCTGGACTGGAGGCGTTGAAGGTTGAACAATTTCCCGCTTGTCCTGTAGATTAACTCCACTCCAGCGGGGAGCTTGTTTAAGATGAGATGGAGCATTGCAGCGAGGAAGATTGAGAAGAGCTATGGTGCGATGAAACAGCCTTGCTTGCCCCGGTCTGCACTTGTATTGGGTCTGTGGTAGATCCGTTGGACAACGTGGACCACTCCCCATACCTTAGGAGCCTACTATCAGCAAGGACAGACATCGATGACAAAGTCCAACACCGCCTTCAGTGCAGCAGTGCAGCCTTTGGCCGCCTGAGGAAAAGAGTGTTTGAAGACCAGGATCAAACCTGGCAGCAAGCTCATGGTCTACAGAGCAGTAGTGATACCCGCCCTCCGATATGCTTCAGAGACACGGATTATGTACAGCAGGCACCTCAAAGCACTGGAGAAGTAACACCAACGCTGTTCCGCAAAACTCTGCAAATCTATTGGTTGGATAGGCGCACCAACATCAATGTTCTCGCTAAGGCCAACATCCCCAGCATCAAGGCATTGACCATTCAAAGTGGAGGAAGCACCCCACCCACCCTTTCCTTCAACCACTGTCTGTCCCACCTGTGACAGAGACTGTATTGAACTGTACAGTCACCTGAGAACTCACTTTTTTTTTTAAAGACTGGAAGCAAGTCTTCCTCGATTTCAAGGGATTGCCTATGATGATGATAGATCAGGAGCAAGATGTATAATGTGTGTAGCATGCAAGATGTGGGGTATTCTGGATCTGGAAAGTATCCAGAGCGCATGTGCATGCACTAAGTGTTAGAAGGTTGTGTTGCTTGAACAGAAGAAAGCTGAGCTCAAGGACCAGCTTGCTATCCTCTGAAGCAAATGTAAGAGGGAATTATTTCTGAAGATATATTCCATAATGTGTACACACTACAGATAGAGGGAAATAATGAAACAGGGAAGCAGCCAGGACCTCCAAAACTAAGGTAGGCATTTAAAAAAAATGTTGGATTCATCTCCTTGCACAGGGGGTCTCCATGGGATCTTGGCCGAAGAGGGGCCTGGGCACTTCCCCAATGAGATCCTGGCACTGGATTTTCAAGCAACGTGGGGAAGGAGGACACCAGAGATGCCTTTCTGTAGAGCTAGCTTTCTGAACCAATGCATAGGGGTGCCACAACAAGCAACTTGCGTCTAGACCTAGTAATGACAGGTGACTGAGATAGCATAGTAGTATCTGAGGGCAGCAGTGATCATAATATAAATAAATGATCTAGGACAAACCAATACTCCAAATCAGCACTCGGGTATACAACTTTAAAAGGACCACCTTCAAGGCACTGAGGGAAGAGCTTAAACAAATCAACTGGGATGTAATACTCAAGAAAACTTCAGTTTGGAATAATTTAAGGGCCTTCTACTCAGTATGCAGGATATTTTAATTTGTAAGAATAGAAAAATAGATGTAAAATTTTCGAAAGACCATCTTGAATAGCTTGGCTCAGTTTCTTTGGGCCTGAAATTGGTGGACTTACCATCCGCTGCCGCTGAGTTTTCTCGGCGATCTCCCTGGTTTCTGGGCGGTCTCCCCTCTGAGTGAGTTTGGTGGAGGCCTCCCACCGGCGGGGAGAGAAGACCGCTAACGTGTGCCAGTGTGCAATGCCCACAAGAGTCCTCCCGCCCGCAGCGTTGCCAGTTTGGTCCGGGCGCTCCTCCGCTCCAGCAGGGGGAAAGACTGCCGCATGGAGACAGGTCTAACCTCAACGCTAAGTATGAAGACCTGCAAAAAAAGGTTAGTCCACTTTTCTTTATTTCTTTTGCAGGGATTTAGGTAGATGGGGTGCCCTGAAGGATTTCTGGTGTGTTTTTTTTTTTGTTTTGAAATTTTTTTATTTTATCAGTTCCCCCTTCCCTGGGCTTGACTCTATCCTAGGTGGTACTTTGTCGAGGATTGCATTTGTCGCCCAGAATGAGAGCTGCTGCCGCCCAAGGCCCATTTATGCCACCAGGCAGTCTTTCCCACATTTTTTCATGAGACTTCCGCCCAAAGTACCGTCAGGATCTCAGTGGTCCTTTCGACAATACTTGGGCAGAACTTAGCTTTCACCAAACTAGGGCCCTATATTTTTTGCTCAGTAGATTTTCACCATTTCTCGAAGCTACAGGCTTCTGATTTAATGTGGCTGAAAAGATTTTGTTTTTTTTGGAATAATTTGATTGGTTCAGCTTTTGGTACATTTTGCTCATATTTGCAGGGTTCTGATTTGTTCTTTTACGAATATGACATTTAAGCCAATCCGCTTCATTCAGAGAGAGTTGCATGTAAGAAGTTTGTAAAGAAGAAAGTGTAATGCCGAGTTGCAATGCCAAAATGTGACACAAGAAGTGAAAGAAATATACGACGGAGCTAAATTGGGCTCTGTAGTGCTTGTTTTTTAGATGTATTGTAAATGTCAACAATTGTAATTAAGTACTGTTCAGAGGGCATTGTCATTTATTTAGAATTTTGTACATCAACAACAATACCAGGCCACGTTAACGCTCAAAAATGGGCGCTGGTGCAATTGCACATGGTTTTTGAAGCTTTCCTGTACTTGGCTAAAGTTTGAATAGTCTTCAATGAGTGGTTTCACGGGTGCTGAAGTACCTTTTTGGTCATTTAAAAGCTTGTGCTGAAACAAGTTGCTTCCAGACTGGGTGTCCTAGTGGGCCTTCCTTTGGTAATTGAACATGACTGGGAGAATGAAGAGAAACCACGCAGAGCTGGACAGGCTGCGAGAAGAGGGAGGAGAGGAGGAGGGGAAGAAGGTGTCTCAGCAGGAGGCCATTATCTACCGACAGTCTTCAGGGAGCAATTCTCTTGCCTCAACTTCAATGAGGACCAATGCACGAGATGTCTTCGCTTCACAAATGAGGTTGTGACATAAATCTGTCAACTATTAAAGCCTCAAAGCAGGGCAAGGGCAGCATTGCCTGTTGCTGTCAAGGTGACCGTGTCTCTTATCTTTTATGCGTCTGCCTCCTTCCAGGCTGTTGCTGGAGATATCGGTGGAGGAGAAAGTACAACAGGAAGTGGAGGAACATGAAGAGTAAGGGAGGCTACAATATAGACAGCCCCTTTCTGCCCGGGCGCTACATAATCAAATGATTCATGAGCGATACTAGTAACCTGAACCACACCTCCCCATTCACCAATAATCCCACACTCCTTACCTTTCCTTGATCATTGACCATGAGATTGTCCTCTTTCTGACAACACAAAAATAAAAGCAACAAGAAAATGCACATTCAGTCCAATTTTATAAATTCAATCAGTAGTTTCATTTTGTATGCATTATGTAATAACCCTTTTACATTCCCTTAGTGCCTGTCTTCTGTGTGCCTTTGCCTATTCTAGTATTTCTTAGAGGTGCTTCCCCAGTGGCTGCAGCATGGATGGTGGAAGACTGCTGACGTTCAGTTGAACAGACTGTAGACGCCCTTGGAGCGTGACCTTGAGCAGCTCTGGGCCTAGAGGGCCCAGCTTCAGATTGCACCACCTGGGCCCAGGCTGCAACAGTCTCGGCAGGCTTGCTGACAGACAAGAGCAAGGGCACTGGCGAAATGGCAGGGGTGGGAGCAGGAATGCTGTCATCCTGAGAGAGGAAAGCGCATTTGTGGAGCCACTGCCACTCTCCCGGGGCGGCGTCTCAACAATCATACTGATCGATTGGAGAACAGATTGATGGACTGCTGTGACGCCCCAGAAGTTCCTTTAAACAGTGGTATCCAGAGTTACAATGGCAGCAAGCTGAGCTTCGTTACAGCGCTCATACATTGGATGAAAGATGTTTGTGTTGCAATGGAAGCTGTTTGTACTGCAATGCAATCTGTGCTTTTGGCCATCAGATGCTGCATCATGGTGGGCTCCACAGGTGTGCTGTTGGAGGTGACCTCTGCACAAAGCCCTTTGATAAGTGTTAGATCTCTTAATTTTCAATTAAATGCGAATTCCGGTTGTAGGTTTAATGTAATTTTATTCTGGCAGCAGCAACAAGCTCTGGGTTTATGCCACCAGGTCCTTTGTCCTTCTGAGAACACATGGCAAAACATGGCTGTTCTTATACCTGATCAATTTACAGAAAAGAACTCGCCTTCTTTGACCTTATTGGCTCAATTGATATTCTGTTAACCTTTAATTGGCTCGCTGCCAAAGGTCCTGAAATGTCAAGTTGATTGATGACTTAATGCAACATGCTCCCACTCACGTAGCAGCTCTGACTGGGGGGTCTGTGCTTTCTCACAGACTGCTTGTTTGAATTCTCTATCAATAAGATAGTGCTAGTCTCCTCCATGCTCCTTGACGTTGTGTGCAGGCTTTCTGGCAGGCTTTCCAGTGCGCCAACCATTTGGTTATGTACACCCGTCAGCCGCCTTCTGTAGCCTGGCCCATCGAAGACCTCATCTGGATCCTCTGCAGCAGAACTAGTGTGCGGCCTCTGCCTCTGGCGAGCTGACACCGTGCTATCCTTTTCACCCCCCCCCTGCCATGGCTCCTGTGCACTCATGCCCAGTGTCTCACCACAGATCCTTCTTCTATCCTAGCCTCTAAAATACACGGGGTGTGACGGTGTCTCTCCATCGTCACTGTCTTCTTCCTCTGATTGGGAAGGTTCCAGTTCTTGTGTATCTGAGATGAAAAAGGGACAAGGGTTGGATTGTGGTAAGAGAAGAGCAGAAAGTAAGAAGTGCAGCTTGCAAGTCAGAAGTGAGGGAGAAGTGTGATATGAGAAGGAGGATTAGATATGCAGATACCCTCATCATCGGTCCCTCCAGCCTCGCCAGTGGCCATGGTCTCAGCGATGCCCCTTCCTATGATGTCTAGTACTGCCTCCTCCATGGGGGTTAAAACATGCAGGTGCACTTGTCCTCTTCCAGTTCTTCGCTGCTGCCTGTTGTTATGCGCCATCTTCTCCTGCAAGGAAGAGGAAAGTGTGTCAGTGAGGGTCTTGTAATATGTTTGGATGATGTGGCTGTCATGGTTGAAAAGCTGCTAGTATGTGCGACCTGTGAGTTGTGGGTGTGAGGCTTGAAACAGTGGTAAGTGCATAAAGGTGAGGTAAAGCATATGAATTGAAGGGTTAAGATTGTTAGACAGATTGTTGATAGGTGGGTGGTGGGGATGTAGTGAATTGAGCAATGGATGAGGCTAGTGGCGCAGTTGGTCGGATATACCATTTGAAGATGAACTTACTCACCTTGACAACTCGTGTCACATTGTTAAACTTCTTCCTGCACTGCACCCATGTTCTTGGAGCAACACTCCTGGCATTGATCTCCTCTGCTACTTCTTCCCACTGCCTCCTGAGCATATGTCTGGAGGGACGCCTGCCCCCTTGTGGATACAGGATGTCTTTCCTTTTCTCCACGTTTTGCACAAAGACCTCCAGTGCATTGTCTGAAAACCTTCTGCACACTCTCTCGCATGCTCAGCAATTTCTCAAATTATCACAGTCCAGATTCACTTTTCAATAAACTTCCACCATTTCTTGCAGCCATAGTGCACCTCCCCTTTAGAGGTGCAGGCTGCCTTTAAGTAGCGCTAGCCACTAGTGATATTGGGCCCCCTCCTGATGTGTGCAGCAAATAAACAGCACGGGATGCGCTAACTGCACACAGCAATCATTTAAAAGAGCAGGCAGCATAGAAACATAGAAAATAGGTGCAGGAGTAGGCCATTAGGCCCCTCGAGCCTGCACCACCATTCAATAAGACCATGGCTAATCATTCCCTCAGTACCTCTTTTCCTGCTTTCTCTCCATACCCCTTGATCCCTTTAGCCGTAAGGGCCATATCTAACTCCCTCTTGAATATATCCAATGAACTGGCATCAACAACTCTCTGCGATAGGGAATTCCACAGGTTAACAACTCTCTTGAGTGAAGAAGTCTCTCCTCATCTCAGTCCTAAATGGCCTCCCCTTATCCTAAGACTGTGTCCCCTGGTTCTGGAGTTCCCCATCATCGGGAACATTCTTCCCGCATCTAACCTGTCCCGTCCAGTCAGAATCTTATACGTTTCTATGAGATCGCTTCTCATCCTTCTAAACTCCAGTGAATACAGACCCAGTTGATCCCGTCTCTCCTCATATATGTCAGTCCCGCCATCCTGGGAATCAGTCTGGTGAACCTTCGCTGCACTCCCTCAATAGCAAGAACGTCGTTCCTCAGATTAGGAGACCAAAACTGAACACGATATTCCAGGTGAGGCCTCACCAAGGCCCTGTACAACTGCAGTAAGACCTCCCTGCTCCTATACTCAAGTCCCCTAGCAATGAAGGCCAACATACCATTTGCCTTCTTCACCGCCTACTGTACCTGCATGCCAACTTTCAATGAATGATGAACCATGACACCCAGGTCTCGTTGCACCTCCCCCTTTCCTAATCTGCCGCCATTCAGATAATAATCTGCTTGCATCACAATGGGCATGGGTTAATTGTGCAGCCAAGCCTGTTTTCGGTGGTTATCCAATTTAACTCCCCATGGGTAGGTTTTGTGATCAGACATTAGTTGGATGGTGCGTTAGCAGCAGTATATTATGCAGCGTGCCACACTGCGATTGTGCCAAACTATTCTGATTTTGTGATGCCAGCTTCATTAAGATAGGTGAGTTCCCAGCCCATATTAAGCCTGACATTGGGAGCTTACTGAGGGAAATAAGTGGCCACATATGGGGACAAAAATTTTGGTACAACATTTGCTATATTACAATGTCTGCTACATTGTTGATGTATATTTCATCTTTGCAAAGGCTATGTTTTTTTTTTAAAAGGCTGGCAAAGCCAGTGGCTGGCTCAACCATAACGTTCTCCTTCTGTTGCCCAACTATGGAGGAGTACCCTCTCTTATTTCCACTCCTATTTATCTGAACACAGCCAGAGCATCTCCTGCAGGGCCACAAATCCTCCATCCTCTGACTCATACAGACCCTCCCTTCATCCCACCATTTTCAGCCACCTGGGTGTTATTCTCTGTCATTTCTTCCCGAAAAAATTCCATCTCTCTCTCCTTTTTAAAAACTTGCTTAATGCAATTCTCAGCCAAATTTATGGTCACCCCTCTCAATTTCTCTGTCCCTATGTTGGTGTCCATTTTCCATACATCTATCTGTGAAAGGCCTTTGGACATCCTTTAAGTTAAAGGCACTATCTAATTGCAAGTTATTGCATGTATTGTATTCCAGGACACCCCAAGCTCACAGTATAAGTCAAGCAAAGAGCAATGACATTATTTGAATCCTTCCAATCAGGCTTCCACCCCTGCCACAATACCAAAACAGCTCTTACCAAGGTCACAACTGATAGCCTAATTGACTGCGACAAAGGTAATCTATTCCTTCGTGTCCTTCTGGACCTGTCTGCAGCCTTGAGCACAAAATTCTGCTCCAACGCCTCTTCACCGTCATCCAGCTGGGTGGATCTGCACTCTCCTAGTTTCATTCCTGTTTTTCCAGCATTAACCATAGAATCACCTGCAATGGCTTCTCATGACCCCCTCCTATTTCTTACCTACATGCTATCCCTCGGTGACATCATCTGGCAATATGTGAGTTTTCACATGTACGCTGATGATTTGGGTAAAAATAAGCAGAGTGTGACAGGAAGGGACAGAGAGTTTAATGATAGCAGTGCAGCAGAGAATAAGGTCAAAGTAGGGAATAATGGTAAAAAATTTAAATTAAAGAATCTATCTGAATGCAGGAAGCATTCATAACAAGATAAGATGAACTAGTGGCACAAATTGAGATAAATATGTTTGATCTAATAGCCATTACAAAGACGTGGTTGCAAGGTGACCAAGGCTGGGAACTAAATGTTCCAGGGTATTTGACATTTGGAAAAGGAGGGATTGATAATAAAGAATAACATAAGGACAGTAAAGGGAAAGGATCTCGGCTCAGAAGATCAGGAAATGGAATCAGTATGGGTGGAGATAAGGATAAATAAGGGGCAGAAAACGCTGATGGGAGTAGTATATCGGCTCCCTAACAGTAGCTATACCGTTGGGCAGCATATTAATCAAGAAATATTATGCGCTTGTAACAAAGGTAATGCAATAATCGTGGAGTGACTTTAATCTTCATATAGAGTGGACAAATCAAATTGGCAAAGGTAGCCTGGAGGACGAGTTTATGGAATGCATTCGGGACAGTTTCCTGGAACAATACTTCATGAAAAACCAGGGAACATGCTATTTTAGATCTTGTGTAATGAGACAGTGTTAATTAGCAATCTCATAGTAAAGGATCCTCTGGGGCAGAGTGATCATAATATGCTGGAATTGCATATTAAGTTTGAGAGTGACTTGCGACTTGCCTAAGCCCGAAACTAGAATCTTAAACTTAAATAATGCCAATTACATAGGTATGAGAGGCGAGTTGGCTAAGGTAGATTGGAAATATAGATTAAAAGGTTTGGCAATAGATGAGCAGTGGCTGGCATTTAAAGAAATATTTCATAATTCTCAACAAAAATACATTCCATTGAGAAACAAAAACTCCATGGGAAAAGTGATCCATCCGTGACTAACTAAAAAAGTTAAGGGTAGCATTAGATTGAAAGAAGACACTTATAATGTTGTGAAGAATGGTAGTAAGCCTGAGGATTAGGAGAGTTTCAGAAACCAGCAAAGGATGGTCAAAAAATTGATGACGGGAAAAAAATAGACAGAGAAAACTAGTAAGAAATATAAAAACGGACTAAGAGCTTCTGAAAAGGAAGAGAGAAGCAAAAGTAAACATTGGTCACTTAGAGGCTGAGGCAGGAGAAATGACAATGGGGAATAATGAAATGGCAGAAACGTTAAACAAATAGTTTGTATCTGTCTTCACAGTAGAAGATGCAAAAAACATACCTAAAATGGTGGGGAACCATGGGTCTAATAAGGGTGAGGAACTGAACATAATTAATATAAGTAGAGAAAAAGTACGATAAACTAATGGGACTAACAGCCAACAAAATCCCTTATACCTGACGGCCTACATCCTAGGGTTCTAAAAGAGGTGACTGCAGAGATAGTGGATGCACTGGTTTTTATCTTTCAAAATTCACTAGATTCTAGAATGTTCCCAGCAGATTGGAAGGTAGCAAATGTAAGTCCGCTATTCAAGAAAGGAGGGAGAGAGAAAACGGAACTACAGGTCAGTTAGCCTGACATCTGTCATCAGGAAAATGCTGGGATCCATTGTTAAAGAAGTGGTATAAAAACAGAAAATGCTGGAAATCTTAGGCAGCATCTGTGGAGAGAAACAGTTAACGTTTCGGATCGATGACCCTTCGTCAGAATTGGAGAGTGTTCGGAAAGAACAGATTCTTAAGGAGCACTGAAAGGGGGAGGGGAGGAAAGAACAAAAAGGAAGGTTTATGATAGGTGGAAGACAGGAGAGATTTGAGAGACAAAAAGAATGATGGACCGACTTGAAATGGTAATGGCAAAAATTAGAAAAAGATTAGTTTAGATAGAGTGTGAATGGCAGAATAATTACCAGCTGCCATGGGAAACAGGGAGAGAGAGAAAAAATACATGAACAAAATATGGGCAGAGGTTAAGGTCTGAAATTGTTGAATTCGATGTTGAGTCCAGAAGGCTGTAAAGTGCCTAAACGAAAGATGAGATGCTGTTCCTCGAGCTTACGTTGAGCTTCATTGGAACAGTGCAGGAGGCCGAGGACGGAGAGGTCAGAGTGGGAGTGGAGCGGGCAATTAAAGTGACAGGTGATCGGAAGCTCTGGGTCACGCTTACGGACTGAACGGAGGTGATCCGCAAAGCGGTCACCCAATCTGCGTTTGGTCTCCCCAATGTAGAGGAGACCTCATCATGAGCAGCGAATACAGTATACTAAATTGAAGTTAGAAGTGATATAATGGCACTTAGAAAATCATAACATGATTAGGCAAAGCTAACATGGTTTTATGAAAGGGAAATCATGTTTGACAAATTTACTCGCATTTTTTGAGGATGTAACTAGCAGGGTAGATAAAGAGAAACCAGTTGATATAGTATATTTGGATTTCCAAAAGGCATTTGATAAGGTGCCACATAAAAGATTACTGCACCAAGATAGGTGCTCATGGGATTGGAGGTAATGCTAAAGCATGGATAGAGGATTGGTTAACAGACAGAAAACAGAGAGTAGGGATAAACAGGTCTTTTTCAGGTTGGCAGGCTGTAACTAGTGGGGTGCTGCAAGGATCAGTGCTGGGCCCTCCGATATCTACAATCCATATTAATGACCTAGATGAAGGGACTGAATGTAATGTATCCACGTTTGCTGATGATACAAAGCTAGTTGGGATGGGGAGTTGATGGAGGGGGAGGGGCAGTGTGTGAATAACCTCACATTTCCCTATATTATACTCCATCTGTACTCCAAGGGCTATTCCGACTGGTTTTTCCCCGGCGCTTTTTTTTCTTCCATCTACGGGTCACCGCTGTGACCAAACTCGGGTGGAAGTGGTTTTTCGAGTTTTGCAGGCCGGCAGTCTGCTCCCCCACGGTATTTCAACTCTCTCCCTAACAGCACTGTGGGAGATCCTTCACCACAAGGACTGCCGCGGTTCAAGAAGACGGCTCACCATCACCTTCTCAAGGACAATTAGGGATGGGCAATAAATGCTGGCCTTGCCAGCAACGCCCACATCCCGGAACGAATAAAAAATAAAATCAAGGGATATGAAGATCGGGCAGGAACATGGAGTTGAGGACGATGATCAGCCATGATCTTACTGAATGGTGGAGCAGGCTTGAGGGGCCATATGGCATACTCCTGCTCCCAATTCTTATGTTCTTATAAGCAGCTCTATCTCTCCACCACCTCTCTCAAACCCTCCACCATCACTATACTATCAGACATAGTCGTCCACGGCAAAGGTGGGCAGCGGAAACGTTACAAGGACACCCCCAAAGCCTCCCTGATAAAGTGCGACATCCCCACTGACACCTGGGAGTCCCTGGCCAAAGACTGCCCTAAGTGGAGGAAGTGCATCCGGGAGGGCGCTGAGCTCCTCGAGTCTCGTCGGCGAGAGCATGCAGAAATCAAGCGCAGGCAGCGGAAGGACCGTGCGGCAAACCAGACTCCCCACCCAACCTTACCCTCAACCACTGTCTGTCCCACCTACGACAGAGACTGTGGTTCTCGTATTGGACTATACAGCCACCTAAGAACTCATGCTAAGAGTGGAAGCAAGTCTTCCTTGATTCCATGGGACTGCCTATGATGATGATGATGACTATCAGACTGCTTGTCCGACATCCAGCTCCTCCAGTTAAATATTGGGAAGACCGAAACCATTGTCTTCAGTCCACGCCACAAACTCCGTTCCCTTTCCACTGATTCGATCTCTCTCCCCGACAACTGTCTGAGGGTGACCAAGTCTGTTCACAACCTTGGTGCCATATTTGATCACGAATTGAGCTTCCTACCTCATATCCGTTCTATCACCTTCGTAATATCGCCTGTCTCCGTCCTTACCTCAACATATCGGCTGCCGAAACCATTATCCATGCCTTTATCGCCTCTAGACTTGACTATTTCAATGCACTCCTGGCCTGCCTCCCTTGTGCTACCCTCCATAAACTTGACGTCATCCAAAACTCTGTCGCCTGTGTGCTAACTTGCACCAAGTCCCGCTCATCCATTTCCCTGTGCTTGCTGACCTACATTGGCTCCTAGTTAAGCAATGCCTCGATTTTAAAATTCACATTTTTTTTCCAAATCCCTCCATGGCCTCGCCCCTCCTAATCTCCTCGAGCTATATAGTCCCGTGAGACCTCTGCGCTCCACTTAATCTGGCCTTTTGAACATCCCCGATTTTAAATCCTCCACCATTGGCGGTCGTGCCTTCAGCCATCTAGGTCCTATGATCTGGAATTCCCTTCCTAAATCTCCCTGCCTCTCCACTTCTCTTTCCTCCTTTAAGACGCTCCTTAAAACCTACCTCTTTGACCAAGCTTTTGGTCATCTGCCCTAACATCTCCTTATGTGGCTCGGTGTCCAAAAACTTTTCTTTGCTAACTCTCCTGTGAACCACCTTGGGATGTTTTATTACGTGAAAGGCGCTATATAAATATAAGTTGTTTTGAGATACCAATCTATGGTTCAGTTAATGGATTAGTCCCTACAAGCTCTGAAGCTAAGATATTGTCAAGGCATTGGCACAAACAATACAGGATGCACAAGTTAATCGTTCCAAAATCTCCCAGGGATTTTAATAATTGGACCATTCTACTTTACTCAGCATTCAAGAACATAACTGCCACTAGATTACTAGAACAACTCTATTTAGAAGTGAAAAGAACACCTCTTGATAAAATAACACAACCACAGTGAACAGGACATGGAAAAACCTTTTCTGAGTGTGCCACTGCCATGTTAGCGAGGATTTCACAACCTGTATGGTTAAACTGTTTCTTTTAGGTCTCTTGCCTGATTTATGTAACCCCACACTGTCTTAAAATGCTACCTGCTATTTTGACTTTTTAAAATTCATTCTGAAGATGTGACTGTCAGTGGCAAGGCTGGTTTCCTTGAGGTGGTGGTGGCCAGGTAAAGACAGAGGGGCTTAAAATCGGTGTTATAGGGAGGGGAGCGCACCTCACTGATCAGCAAAGCTTGGGGGTGTATGAGATTCCTTCATCACCACATGAATGGTTGTTGCATTCCACACACCCATCAATGGAGAGGCTGGGAAGTCCTGCCCCCGGCTGGGTCGATAGCCTTGTTCGGGACAGGCGGGGAATCTGCTCTGGGCATGCCATCTGAAGGCTGGTCGTTGGTGTAAATGGGGCTTGGCCTAATTTGTAAACCTTTTGATATACACCTACTGGTGTTATGGTTGCAAATTCTCGACCCCACTCTTGTAGGAGATGCAAAGACCACATCCAGGTGTGGTAATTGACGGTGATGCCAGGTAGTATATCTCTGGTAAAATCCCAATAAATCATCATCATCATCATCATAGGCAGTCCCTCGGAATCGAGGAAGACTTGCTTCCACTTTAAAAATGAGTTCTTGGGTGGCTGAACAGTCCAATACGGGAACCACAGTCCCTGTCACAGGTGGGACAGATAGTCGTTGAGGGAAAGGGTGGGTAGGACAGGTTTT
The DNA here is from genome assembly GCF_044704955.1 of Pristiophorus japonicus. Taxonomy (NCBI): domain Eukaryota; kingdom Metazoa; phylum Chordata; class Chondrichthyes; family Pristiophoridae; genus Pristiophorus; species Pristiophorus japonicus. The sequence goes on along the minus strand of NC_091989.1, from coordinate 88,733,590 downwards.
CCTGCGCTTGGTTTCTGCATGCTCTCAGCGATGAGACCCGAGGCGCTCAGCGCCTTCCTGGATGCACTTCCTCCACTTAGGGCGGTCTTTGGCCAGGGACTCCCAGGTGTCGGTGGGGATGTCGCACTTTATCAGGGAGGCTTAAGCCACATTGTTATACTATAGATCGTGGTCTGAGATTGGTGTCTGGTGTACTGTCAGCAGATATGAGTTATACTGCTAGGCTGCCCCTTACATTGGCTGCACTTAACTCTCCTCTTTGGTTGACTCATTTTAATGTATTATAGAGAGTAGCTGGGAGTCATGTCTCTTTAATAGTAAACATTCCAGTGCAAGTTTATAAAGCTCTCAGCTGGTCCACATGGTCAGTGTGCTTGAGGTGTTGGTCCAAGAGTTGTGGTGTCACATCTCTTCTGTTCAGCGCACCCGCAAGTCAGTTTGCCGACTCAACTCCCGTGTTTTGCTGGGCCATTCACTTATCCACCTCCACAACTGCTTCACATTGATTCGAACGAGGTAATATAATGACAGTGAGATTATTTATCTGGCAATGCTTCAGGGCGTTTTTTCAAATTTAAGGATGATCTGATATCCGTAATTAGCCTGAAAATATTGAGCGCTAATGGAACTTTTAATGAGCAGTTACAGATGCAGTTTTGGATACTAATGGCTGTTGACGTATTAAGTTGCATTTTTTACTTTAAGTTCATTAAGATTATTGACTTTTATAAGTTTGAATGCCAATTTGGTTATTAGTGCTTTAATTACCATTCCCCTGGACTGCAGTGTACGGAATAGGTTCATCTTGATGTAAAAACAAACCACATTGGAAATGAGAAAATCCTGTTGGAGCGGAACTCTGATTGTCGACACTCCCATTACCTGTTTATTCATGGCAACTTTCCTGGTGTCAGGACACCAGTGGATGATACTGCAGGGTGCAGTTGCACTGGTTCCTGGACCAGTCATTCTGCAATGCATTGTTTGAGGTTCAGATCTGTAGTGGTGGCTCTTTGTTCCCCTTCTTGTAGATAACTGCATCAAATGCTGTAAGTGACGAGCATGCTGTTGCTCAATTCTCTAATCAAAGACAAAAGTTCTTGGGCTGGATTTTAGGCTTTTCTGTTTTCTGGTGAAAATGGAGGCAGGGCGGGAAAGTTGACGGCCGGGAATAGTCTGTGCTTTGGTAAGGAAGTTTCAGCATCTGGGCTCTGTGTCAGGGGGCGCAGCACGAAGGGAGGTGCTGTATGCTTTTCATTGCGCAAAAATGGGAAACTCATGAACTAAACTGCCGGGCCTTGTGCGCTCTGAGAGAGGCCTTGGGGTGGGGGAAACTGTAAAAAAAACCACAAAAACACCCCGAAAACATTGCCCACGCCACCACAACACAAATCGCAAAACAATTCTAAGAACAAACACTCGCACTTACCTTCGGAGTACTTTACCTTCCTCACCGCCGCCAGCATGGCTGGACCGCACTGATTTCCCAGGCAGACATTGCGGGTGTACTTCCGGGCGGATGGGTCGGGCAAAAGTCCAAACTCCTGCCAGTGTCGCAGCGAGAGGCGTTGCACACCTGGCGCGACTCTTTCCGGGGGTGTTGCTGAGCTGCAGGAGGCATGAATGCCGCCTTTCACGTCACTCCGGGGCAAAATCTGGAGCGCAAAAGACCGGAAAATCCAGCCCCTTGTCTTCCAAGGGCACCACATATAACCACATGTGCCACAAACATGGCCACTTAATGACAATCAGGATGGACCTCAGGGTGAGCATATGCCAGCCATCAGAAACCCCTTGTACTTTGGGAAATGGTGTGGTGACATTGGGCGGGTGTGCCATGTTCAGTGGAAAGGAAATCAAATTGCTGGCTGTGTTGACTAGTACAGCTGCCATTTATTGGATACATATGTGAGCAGCAACTAGGCTGATATCACTCATGTGAAAAGGGATTGAGGAGGGGGAATTGAGAGAATTATAGATCAGTTAATCTCACATTGGTTCTGGAAGGGAAATTCTAGAATTGATTGGCTTACTGTTTAGGGAGATATTAACTAGTTGGTAAGAGTCAGCATGGATTTACTAAAGGAAAGCCACACCTGACACAATGAATAGAATATTTTGATGAAGTAGCAGGATGTAGATAGGGGTGACAATGCACATAGGAGTTTAGTAAGGCTTTTGATGAGGTATCTTGCACAAAACTAATTGGGAAAATTAGCAGGCATGTTATTGATGGCAACATGCTGTGGTGATGGCATAGCTGGGCGATAGTAAATGGGGTCGGTGTAAATGGGAAGTATTCTGAGTGGAGCTGTGTGATGGGTGGGGTCCTGTAGGGCTCAACATTTTCGGAACTTATCTGGAATAGGGTGTTGGTCTCTTTGTGGTGGTAATACAATGGAAGACAGGGCAAACTGTAGAAGAACTTGGATTGTGTGGCAAAGTGGCTGATAATTGTAGATTAATGGAAAGTCATGCATTGAGGGATACAAAATAAGCAGAGGGACTACAAGATTAATGGGGAAATACTGGCAAAGCTGAGGAAAGAAATCTGGAAATCATATTGAATATATATCTTAAACAATCTAACCAATGGCTAACTGCGGTCAAATGGAATGTTAGGTTGCACAGGTTGAACCTCCCTTATCCGGAACCAGCCCTCATCCAGAACCATTCCCGGCCACTGGGTGGCGCATGCGCGGAACTCCGACATGAACAAATTGAAGTCCTTCCTCACTGCCAACTCCCGCAATCGCTGGCCATTCAATTTAACGTGACCACTCCTCATCCGGAAAAATCCCTTATCCAGAACAGGCCAGGTCCCAAGGATTCCGGAAAAGGAAGTTTCAACCTGTACAGTGAAACCTATAATTAGGGATACCTAGGGGACTTGCATCCTTATTTTCAAAGTGGTGATTGTATGTACAGTAAACCAGATGAGCCAAATATCCTGGGTTTAGCTGTAACTCCAGCAGCCTGCCTTCCTTTCTTTCTTACCTGGGATTGTGCCCAATTCTGGAGCCCTGCCAACAGGATATGATTTCAGTTTTATTTTCTGTTTGTTGGGTTTCCCAGCTCATTGCCATCCTGCAGTCCTTTCCATTGATGGGGGGACATCCTGATCCTGGGATCTACTGCGTTGACAGCCTGCACAGGGCAAGGTGTCTGCAGTAAGACCCGAGTGCTGAGGAGATCTCAGACAAACTAGGGAGGGAGGGGAAACTAATGTCCTGCAGACCCCTGTCCAGGACCTCCTTCCCTCTGTGTGCAGGACCCCCTTCCCTCTGTGTGCAGGACCTCACCCTCCGTGTGCTGCAGTTGCTACTGTTTGAAGTGCTGAGGGGTGGGTAGGGGGCTGTTAGCAGCTCATCAATACCTGACATACTGGTGGACTGAGATGTAACTCTCGAATCGCAACTTTACTTTTTCCCGCTCTCTCAAGCTGTTTGCGTGTTTTGGGTTAGGTTTTGCGTGCTTTCAAAATCTGCAGCCATGCTCCTCTGTTCTGCACTTAATATCATTTTAAATTAGAAATGTGCGGTGAAGGCTCCCACGGTCTAATAGCCCTCAGTTTAAGAACCTTCCTCCTCCATTCCCCCTTGGTTCTTCCACTTGCTGCTTGCACTCCATGTTATTGAATGCTCTTGACACTGCAGAGAATGATGGTGCAAACCAAGCCCCCATCCCGCTTGAGCCCAAATATCCCAACTCCTAGACCCCTTCTCTTCCCTTCCTCCTTTGCTCCCTGAGACCTATTTCCCCTGTCTCCATCTCGTCTCCCTGTGAATGCAGAGACCGCCCCCACCACGATTCCTGGACTGTGCTCCATGCGGTCGTGGCTCCCTGCGGCAGTGGTCGGGTGACATCACGGAGCAGGTACAGGTTGCGGCGGGCAATTTAATCCAATGATTGCCACATAAGTAATCTAAGGGCAGATCCCTGGGGACCCATGCCCCATTTTGGGAAAGTACCAGCCATTTCGGTACAGTTCCCGGCTTTTGTGGAATGGTGAGTTCTTTAGCCAGCACGCATAGCTGCAGAGAAACCCCTCTATCCCTGGGTTAGAGTCGTGCAAGAATTCAGTCCAAGAGACAGAGGGGTTTCTCTGCCGTTATAAATGCTGGCTAAAGGGATCTCCATTACACACAAGCCATTTTTTTCCACCCGTTTCCACCTTGCACTTACCTGCGAATCTGGTGTTTTCAGTTGCAAACGGACTTGGTGATTTGAAGGCTATCCCCTGTGTCTGTGGTTTCGAGGGGCAGTTTGTACTTATTATAATGCAAGTTATTTGGGACTGTCATTAGGTGCCCATTTGTACTGGTTTAACTGTATATAAAAAAAGAGGAATATAGTTTAGATCAAAGGAACTTATACTGCCACTCGGTTGGTTAGGATATCTTGGAACATGGGAATGTATAGACTGGACTGCATGATCTATCTGGTCCCATGGTCCAGGGAATATCATATCTCACTATGCCTCATATCATAGAATCATAGAATTATAGAAATTTACAGCATGGAAGTGGCCATTTCGGCCCATCGTGTCCGTGCCAGCTGACCAAGAGCTATCCAGCCTAATCCCACTCTCCAGCTCTCGGTCCGTAACCCTGTAGGTTACGGCACTTTGGGTCCAACATTGCCCAACTCCTGACCTGAAGCACGCCGACTTTGCGCACTAGAAAGGGCGCCAGAAAAAAGGGGTCCCATCCTGGCCGCTCTTCGGAGTCCCCGGAGTCGTGGCATGGCGTGGAGACTGAAGGGAGGAACGGAGCAACAGGCCAGTGCAGAAAGCACTGCCGGCACCTACGTGCATGCTCCTGCCCTCCCAGCGTTCCCTGATGCTCGCAGCCCCTGACCGAGTGGCCTCCCGCACTGGTCGGCCGGCCCACTGAGTTCCCGGGCAGGTAAGGACTTTGCTTTTATTTTTTATTTAGTGGCTGTGCTTGTGTGGCTGTATTTGAAACTTTTGATTTGGGGGGGGGGCGGGGGGAGATGAGAGTTTTTGGTGGGGGGGAGGAGGAGAGTTTTGGTGGGGGGGAGGAGGAGAGTTTGTGGGGGGGGGAGGAGGAGAGTTTTGGAGGGGGGGGGGAGGAGGGAGGAGACCCACGAGCTGTGATTCCTCCGGTCGCTCGGTGCCCCCCCCCCCCACCGAAACGCCCCGGTCCAGCAGCTATGACTTCTCCGGTGCACGTCTTCCCTCCTCTATCCCAGGCTGAATGGCCTCACGCACAGGTCGGCCCGCTGCCTTTCCCGGGCAGACTTTAAGGATAAGGTAGGATTTACTTTTTTAATTGTATTTTAATGGTTTGAGCTTTTCCTCAATGTTTGATGCTTGGTTGTTGAGGTCCTCTCCAGAAACCTTGTGTGTGTGTTGGAAGGTCAAAGTTGGTGGTGTCCTCTTCGGGTTGTTCGTAGCTGTTGGTGAACCGCAATTTGATTTGGTCCAAATGTTTTCTGTGCGTTTGTCCATTGGTTAGTTTGACCTGAAGCACCCGACACCCCTCTTTGGCTGTGACTGTGCCAGCGAGCCATTTGGGACCATGTCCATAATTGAGCACAAACACAGGATCATTGATCTCAATATCGCGTGACAAATTTGCGCAGTCATGGTACACATTTTGTTGATGCCGCTTGCTCTCCACGTGATCATGGAGATCAGGGTGGACAAGAGAGAGCCTTGTTTTGAGCGCCCTTTTCATGAGCAGCTCAGCTGGGGGAATCCCGGTGAGTGAGTGGGGTCTGGTGCAGTAGCTGAGCAGCACTCGGGACAACCGGATCTGCAGCAGGCCTTCCGACACACATTTCAAGCTTTGTTTGATGGTCTGAACTGCCCATTCGACCTGGCCGTTGGATGCGGGATGGGGCAGATGTAACATGTTTGATCCCGTTGCGGGTCATGAATTTCTTGAATTCAGCACTGCTGAAGCACGGCCCATTGCCGCTGACTAGGACATCAGTCAAGCCGTGCGTGGCTCGTAGGCTTTCAATAGTGGCCGTGGATGTGCTTACAGACATTATTGCACATTCAATCCATTTTGAGTAAGCGTCCATGACAACCAAAAACATTTTGCCTACGAATGGTCCATATGGATCCTCGACCACGGTTTGGAGGGCCACGACCGCAAACATAGCGGTGCCTCTCTGGGTGCATTGCTCAACTGAGAGCAAGTGTTGCACTGGCGCACGCATGACTCTAAATCTGAGTTGATGCCACGCCCCCACACATGAGATCTGGCTATTGCTTTCATCATTATGATGCCTGGGTGGGTGTTGTGCAGTTCGCAAATAAATGTATCTCTGCCTTTCTTGGGCAAGACCACGCGATTGCCCCACAATAGACAGTTCGCCTGCAGGGACAACTCGTCTTTGCATCTGTGGAACGGCTTAATCGCTTCCTGCATCTCCACTGGGACACTGGACCAGCTCCTATGGAGGACACAGTTTTTTACCAAGGATCCTGGCTGGTCATGGTCCTGATCTGACGGGCCATAACGGAGGACTTTTTGTTTTCGAATACATCCATGAGCAAGTCCGCTGGCTGTGCCATTTCCACCCCGGTGGTGGGCAATGGTAGCCGGCTGAGAGCATCAGCGCAGTTCTCTGTGCCCGATCTGTGGCGGATTACATAGTTGTATGCCGATAGTGTGAGTGACCATCTTTGGATGCGGGCAGAGGCATTGGTATTAATCCCTTTTCTCTCCGAGAATAGCAATATGAGTGGCTTGTGGTCAGTTTCAAGCTCAAACTTGAGGCCAAATAAGTGCATTTTTTTTACCCCGTAAACGTACGCCAGAGCCTCTTTTTCAACCATGCTATAGGCCCTTTCAGCCTTGGACAAACTCCTGGATGCATATGCAACCGGTTGCAAAATCCCCGAATCATTAGCCTGTTGTAACACACACCCGACCCCGTATGACGACGCATCGCAAGCTAACACTTTTCGTTTACATGGATTATACAGGACAAGCAGATTGTTAGAACACAATAAATTTCTGGCTTTCTTAAAGGCAGCCTCTTGTGAATTCCCCCTTACCCAGTTGTCTCCCTTGCGCAGTAGAGCATATAGGGGTTCTAGTAGGATGCTTAACCCAGCAGGGAATTACCGAAGTAGTTGAGGAGTCCCAGGAACGACCGCAGTTCCTCACGTTCTGTGGTCTCGGTGCATTCTTGATGGCCTCCGTTTTGGTGTCGGTGGGTCTGATGCTGTCTGCCGCGATTCTTCTCCCTAAGAACTCGACGTCCTGTGCCAGGAAAACATACTTCGAGCGTTTCAACCTGAACCCCACGCGATCCAACCGACTAAGAACCTCCTCCAGATTCTTCAAGTGCTCCATGGTGTCCCGACCTGTAACCAATATGTCATCCTGGAAGACCACTGTGCAAGGAACCGACTTTAGCAGGCTCTCCATGTTTCATTGGACGATCGCTGCGGCCGACCGTATCCCGAACAGGCACTAGTTGTAGATAAACAGACCTTTGTGCGTGTTGATGCAGGTGAGGCCTTTTGAAGACTCCTCCAGCTCCTGCGTCATGTCGGCCGAGGTCAGGTTCAGCTTGGTGAACGTCTTCCCTCCAGCCAGGGTCGCAAATAGGTCGTCTGCTTTGGGTAGCGGGTACTGTCCTGCAGCGAAAAATGGTTAATTTTACTTTATAGTCCCCTCAAATTCTAACCGTACGATCCTCCTTGAGTGGTCCAGTCGTTGAATTCCACCAGCGCGATGATGCCTTCATTTTGCAGCCTGTCCAGCTCAATTTCCACTTTTTCACGCATCATGTACGGTACCGCCCGAGCCTTGTGGTGGATGGGTCGCGTACCGGGAACCAAATGGATCTGCACTTTCGCCCCTGAAAAGCTTCCAATGCCTGGCTCGAGTAACGATGGGAACTTGCTTAGAACCTGGGTACATGAGGCGTCGTCAACGGACGAAAGCGTCGGATGTCGTCCAAGTTCCTGCGGATTTACCCCAGCCAGCTTCTGCCAAACAACGTGGGAGCCATCCCCTGGCACAATCCACAGTGGGAGTTCATGTACTGCTCCATCATAGGAGACTTTGACTTCTGTACTGCCAATTATAGGGATTAGTTCCTAGGTGTAAGTCCTTAGTTTGGTGTGAATGGGGCTGAGCTTGGGCCTGTGTGCCGCCTTTCTCCACAGCCTGTCGAAGGCCTTTTTACTCATTATGGGCTGACTTGTCCCCGTGTCCAGCTGCATAGATACTGGAATGCCGTTCAGTTCAACTTTCAACATTATTGGTGGCCATTTCATCGTGAACGTATGTACCCTGTACACTTCTGCCTCCTCTGTACGAGTTTCCAACTCAGTCTGATCCACTGTGGATCGATCTTCTTTGGAACATGATGGTTTTCAGGGTTTGCAGCATGCCTGCACATTCGTTGGAGGTGTCCCATTGTTCTGCAACCATTGCACGCATGGTGCTTAAAGCGGCATTGATGGGGCCGATGATCACCTCCGCAGCACCAATAGGGTGTTAACTGCCTCGCATTAACAGATGATGGCGGACTCTGGGTCAATTGAGGTCAGGCCACAGCAGCCGGCATGTACGTTCTGCCATATACATTTCGGCTCGAAACCGACGTTACTTTATGCACAGTACTGGCCAAAACTTCTTTGTTCTGCAAAATCTGCTTGGTGTTGTCGCTGGTGGACATAAATGCCTGGGCTATCGTTATGGCTTTTCTCGGATTCGGTGTTTCTACAGTCAACAGTTTGCGAAGGATCGTCTCATGTCCGATGCCCAGTACAAAAAAGTCTCTGAGCATTTGTTCTAGGAATCCCTCAAACTCACAATGTTCTGCAAGGTGCCTTAGTTTGGCGACGTAGCTTGCCACTTCCTGGCCCTCCGGTCGTTGACACATGTAGAACCGATATCTCGCCATCAAAACGTTTTCCTTAGGATTTAGGTGCTCCCAGGCTAGCGTACACAATTCTTCATAGGATTTCTCTGTTGGTTTTGCCAGGGCCAGGAGATTCTTCATGAGGCCATAGGTTGTTGCCCCACAGACAGTTAGGAGGATCGCCCTTTGTTTGGTGGCGTTCTTGTCCCCTTCCAGCTCGTTGGCCACAAAGTATTGATCGAGTCTCTCCACGCAGGCCTACCAATCGTCCCCTTCTGAGAACTTCTCCAGGATGCCGACTGTTCTTTGCATTTTCGTGCGGTTGTTCATTACCTAGTCGCCAATTGTTATACTCATGATAAATGGTGAGACTGAGTACTGTGTGTAATGAGCAAGTGTGACCTTAGCTCCTTTATTAAGGTTCCTGAGTGCAGGTACTTCGTGGGTGGCCTGCTTATATACTGTGCTCCCAAGGGATGCTGGGATCCCTTGGGACTTCAGCAGGTATGCCCTCTAGTGGTCAGGTGTAATGCAAGTTACAAAGGGTTAAATACATAACTGGGAGGGCTAACAAGGAAAGGGAATACACATTAAATGATAGGATACTGAGAAGTGTAGAGGAACAAAGAGACCTTGGAATGTATGTCCACAGATCCCTGAAGATGACAGGCTAGCCAGATAAGGTGGTGAAAAAGGCATACGGAATACTTGCCTTTAGTAGCTGAGGCAAATAATACAAGAGCAGAGAGGATATGCTTGAACTGTGTAAAACACGAGGACACAGCTAGAGTACTGTGTGCAGTTCTGGTCACCACATTACAGGAAAGATGTGATTGCACTAGAGAGGGTACAGAGGAGATTTATGAGGATGTTGCCTGGACTGGAGAATTTTAACTATGAGTAAAGATTGGATAGGCTGTGTTTGTTTTCTTTGAAACAGAGGCGGCTGAGGGGAGACCTTATTGAAGTGTATAAAATTATGAGGTGCCCAGATAGAGTGGATAGGATGGACCTATTTCACTTGGCAGAGGGGTCAACAACCAGAGGGCATAGATTTAAAGTAATTGGTAGGAGGTTTTGAGGGGAAATATCTTCACCGAGGGTGGTGGGTATTGTGTATGTAGGCACTCTGTTAATGACTCCACGAGGCAGGGGTATGGCACTTGAACTGTATAGACTGTAGTCCTTTATTGCAGCTCCTAGAGTGCGGACACCAAGAGGTGAGCTCCCTTTTATACTTGGTTACCTGCAGTGTACAGGTGACCCTTAGGTCTCCAACAGCAGCACCCTCTGGTGTACAGGTAAGGTGTGTACAGGGCGAAGGTACATTCAGGTCTAGAGTTCAGTACATCATTACATCATTGGCATGCATACATAACAACGGGGGTCGGGAACTCACTGCTGAAAGGGTGGTAGAGGCGGAAACCCTCACCACATTTAAAAAGTACTTGGATGTGCACATGAAGTGCCGTAACCTACAGGGCTATGAACCAAGAGCTGGAAAGTGGGATTAGTCTGGATAGCTCTTTGTCGGCCGGTACGGACACGATGGGCCGAAATGGCCACTTTCAGTGCTGTAAATTTATTTGATTCTAAGACACGTGGGAGAAAACCCCTGCTCTTTTTTTCAAAATAATGGCCTGGGATCTTTTTTTGTTCACCTGGGAGGACATACTGGGCCCTCTGTTTAACGTCTCATCTGAAAGACGGAGCCTCCAATGGTGCAGCCTAGATTTTGTGCTCAAGTCTCTGGAGCGGGGATTGAACCTATGAATTTCTGACTCGGAGGTGAGAGCGCTATCACTGAGCCACAGCTAACACATTGAGCATTGCTGTAGGCTTGAGAGACCTGCAGCAGAGCTAATGGGTTGCAGCTTTGGGGCTTTCTGGCTGCTGTCCAAAACCCACCCCACTGATCGTTCTTGATAGCCCTTAAAAATAAATATCTGCTCAGCGGTGGGCGATGGGCGCAGGTTGCTGGCAACCTCTTCTCCGATTTTCCAATCTGTGTGTTTGTAGTGGGAGCTTTTCCCTTGCCCCCCCTCACATTTATACTCAGGGATATACACATAAAACACAGAGGGAAGAGACCTAGTGCTACAAGTCTCCACCCACATTTTATTCTCTGCTTTGCGCCTTGATAATAGGTGAAAAAAGCAGAGATCAGCCCTATTGTGTTGGATATCATTGTAAGAGAGGGACTATTTTTTATTCGTTCTGGGATGTGGGCGTCGCTGGCAAGGCCAGCATTTATTGCCCATCCCTAATTGCCCTCGAGAAGGTGGTGGTGAGCTGCCGCCTTGAACTGCTGCAGTCCGTGTGGTGAAGGTACTCCCACACTGCTGTTAGAGATTGTGTTCCAGGATTTTGACTCAGTGACGATGAAGGAACAGTGATATATTTCCAAGTCAGGATGGTGTGTGATCTGGAGGGGAACTTTCAGGTGGTGGTGTTCCCCTGCACCTGCTGTCTTTGTCCTTCTAGGTGGTAGAGGTCACAGGTATGGGAGGTACTATTGAAGAAGCTTTGGTGAGTTGCTGCAGTGCATCTCGTAGATGGTACACACTGCAGCCAAGATGCACCGGTGGTGGAGGGAGTGAATGTTTAAGGTGGTGGATGGGGTGCCAATCAAGCGGGCTGCTTTGTCCTGGATGGTGTCGAGCTATTTGAGTGTTGTTGGAGCTGCACTCATCCAGGCAAGTGGAGAGTATTCCATCACACTCCTGACTTGTGCCTTGTAGATGGTGGAAAGACTTTGGGGAGTTAGGAGGTGAGTTACTCACCACAGAATATGCAGCCTCTGACCTGCTTTTGTTGTCACAGTATTTATGTGGCTGGTCTAGTTAAACTTCTGGTCAATGATGTCCACCAGGATGTTGATGGTAGGGATTTCGGCAATGGTAATGCCGTTGAATGTCAAGGGGAGGTGATTAGACTCTTGCTTGTTGGAAATAGTCATTGCTTGGAACTTGTGTGGCACGAATGTTACTTGCCACTTATCAGCCCAAGTCTGAATGTCGTCCAGGTCTTGCTGCATGCGGGCATGGACTGCTTCATTTTCTGAGGAGTTGCCAATGGCATTGAACACTGCAGTCATCAGTGAACCTTATGATGGAGAGAAGGTCATTGATAAAGCAGCTGAAGATGGTTGAGCCTAGGACACTGCCCTGAGGAACTCCTGCAGCGATGTCCTGGGGTTGTGATGATTGACCATCAACTACCACAACCATCTTCCTTTGTGCTAGGTATGAATCCAGCCAGTGGAGAGTTTTCCCCCTGATTCCCATTGACTTCAGTTTTACTAGGGCTCCTTGATGCCACACTCGGTCAAATGCTGGCTTGATGTCAAGGGCAGTCATTCTCGCCTCACCTCTGGAATTATACTAACTTCCAATCCTCTACAGGGGACATCTGCCATATTTACCTGCAGTCTGCAGTCTATATATACACTGCATAAGTGACAGGCATGATGCATGTTAGGGACAACTTAGTCATCACGTTCACTGTAGAAAAATAAGCAGGAACAGGGCAGGACACAGACCTTACACTGTATGGTAGGATTCCCAAGCCTACAAAGAGTGGTAAATGTCACACACAGGAGCATCAGGTGTCCTTACATCAACACCATTGCTTACATGAGGGGCTTCCACTCGGTTCATGTGCAAGCAATATCTGAGCATAGAAAAATTATAATGCAAGTCAGTGTCTGTTCTCCAGGAACACCCATGATGCCTTGGTTATACAGCATTCAATGGTGAAGGTTCACCTAGATTAGGGCGATGACAGCTAGGAAACCAAAGGCTGAATTTTATGCTTTGATGTTTTTGGGGCGATAATGGTGGTGGTGTGGGATGGTTAGCGGCCGGGAATAGTTTGCGCCTCAGTAGGTAAGTTTGGGCAGCTGGGCCCTGCGTCGTTGTACATTCCCGAGGAAGGGAAACTCCCGAGCTAAAGAACCAGGCCAGGAGCGTCGTGAGAAATGCCTGGGTGGGGGGAAAAACACAAATAACCCCACAAAACATTGCCCAAACCACCACAACACACACCGCTAAAAAAATTAAAAGAAAAAACAATCACACTTACCTTATGAGTCCATTACTCACCTCTTCGGTGACGGGATGGTTGGACCGCCCTGATTTCCCAGGCGATCAATATGAGGTGCAATTCCCGATGGACGGGTCGGGCAGGAGTTCAATTTCGCGCCGGTGTCGCAACCAGGGGTGTTGCACACCGGCGGTGCTGCTCCGCGTCGCCGCTAAACTGGACCCGAGGATCGCCGTGGGGCGCTGGAGGCTGACCGCCCGGCCAGAACACCTCACTACCGCCATTGCTGTCGCTCCGGGGCGAAAGACGGAGCACAGAAAACCTGAAAATCCAACCCCAAGGCTATCCTCTGCATTGGCTGATGCCCCCATTGAGAAATCCCTGAACAGCAGCTGAACAGAAATACATTAAGGCACATACTTTAACGAGAATGAATGTTGAGCTTGCCATTAGCAAGCTGAGCAAGTATTTTGCAATTTCCACAGCTCAGGGTTCTTGGTGACCCTGCAAGGGTGTCCAAGATAATTACCATCAAATGCATTATAATGAAGAAGAGACTCCTGGTTCAGCAAAGCAAAGGGCAAGCAAGGTGAGGACAAATTGAAGGAAGTGGAAGAAGCAGAGTTGCAGATGGGAAGATTGGGTGGCAAGCAATTGGATAAGCGTGTCTAAATAATTTCTGAGATTTCAGCCCTGCACAAGTATTGCAGAAAAAGTTCCATGCCCCCAGAAACAGCTGCACATTTCCATCGACTGCATTTAACTGCCACCTTTCACCATCTAATCAATTGGAATCTGAATCTGTCAGTATAAATAAAGTGCTCCAAATTTATTAGGTGATATTTATATAATGAGGTCCTTGCACTAAATACTACTGAGCAATGGTGAGAAAGGATATTGGCTTAAAAAATCAAGAAGTAGAATCAATCTGGGTGGAGATAAGGAGCACCAAGGGGCAGAAAACATTGGTGGGAGTTGTCTATAGGCCTCCAAACAGTAGTGGTAGTGTAGGGGATGGCATCAAACAGGATTTTAGAGATGCATGTAGCAAGGGTACTACAGTCATCGTAGGTGACCTTAATCTACATATAGACTGGCCAAACCAAATTAGTAATAATACTGTGGCACATGAATTCCTGGAATATGTATGAGATGGTTTTTTAGACCAGTATGTTGAGGAGCCTACTAGGGAACAAGCTATCCTAGATTGGATATTGTGCAATGAGAAGGGGTTAATTAACAGTCTTGTTGTGCGGGGTCTTTTAGGGAGGAGTGACCATAACACGGTTGAATTTCTTATTAAGATGGAAAGTGAAGTAGTCCAATCCAAAACTGGGGTCCTAAATCTAAACAAAGGAAACTACAAAGGTATGAGGAATGAATTGGCTATGATAGATTGGGAAGATTCATTAAAAGGCATGAGGGTGGATAGGCAATGGCTAATATTTAAGGAATGAATGCATGAATTGCAACAGTTATACATTCCTTTCTGGCATAAAAACACAAAAGGAAAAGTGGCCCAACCATGGCTAACAAAAGAAATTCAGGATAGTATGAGCTCCAAAGAGGAGTTATACAAAGTTGCCAGAAAAAGTAGCAAGCCTGAGGATTAGGAGCAGTTTAGAATTCAACAGAAAAGGACCAAGAGATTGATTAAGAGCGGAAAAATAATGAGAGTAAACTTGCAAGGAACATAAAAACTGACTACAAAAGTTTCTACAAGTACGTAAAAATAAAAAGATTAGTGAAGACAAATGTAGGTCCTTTACAGACAGAAATGGGCGAATTTGTAATGGCGAACAAGGAAATGGCAGAACAATTAAATTATCATCATCATAGCCAGTCCCTCGGAATCGAGGAAGACTTGCTTCCACTCCTGAAGTGAGTTCTTTGGTGGCTGAACAGTCCAATACAAGAGCCACAGACTCTGTCACAGGTGGGACAGTCATTGAGGGAAGGAGTGGGTGGGACTGGTTTGCCGCACGCTCTTTCTGCTGCCTGCGCTTGATTTCTGCATGTTCTCGGCGTTGAGACTCGAGGTGCTCAGCGCCCTCTCAGATGCACTTCCTCCACTTAGGGCGGTCTTGGGCCAGGTACTCCCAGGTGTCAGTGGGGATGTCGCACTTTATCAGGGAGGCTTTGAGGGTGCCCTAGTAACGTTTCCGCTGCCCACCTTTGGTTTGTTTGCCGTGAAGGAGCTCTGAGTAGAGCACTTGCTTTGAGAGTCTCGTGCCTGGTATATGAACTATGTGGCCTGCCCAGCAGAGCTGATAGTGTGGTCAGTGCTTCAATGCTGGGGATGTTGGCCTGGACGAGGACGCTGATGTTGGTGCGCCTGTCCTTCCAGGGGATTTGTAGGATCTTGCAGAGACATCGTTGGTGATATTTCTCCAGTGACTTGAGATGTCTACTGTACATGGCCCTTGTCTCTGAGCCATACAGGAGGGCGGGTATTACGACAGCCCTGTAGACCATGAGCTTGGTGGCGGTTTTGAGGGCCTGGTCTTCAAGCACACTTTTCCTCAGGCGGCCGAAGGCAGCACTGGTTCACTGGAGGCGGTGTTTGATCTCGTCGTCGATGCCTGCTCTTGTTGATAAGAGGCTCCCGAGATATGGGATGTGATCCACGGTGTACAGGGCCGCGCCGTGGATCTTGACTGGGGGGCAGTGCTGTGCAGTGAGGACAGACTGGTGGAGGACCTTTGTCTTACGGATGTTTAGCGTAAGGTCCATGCTTTCGTACGCCTATGTCCTGGAGTTCAGCCTCTGCATGTGCGCAGACGAGGCGTCGTCCGCATACTGTAGCTCGACGACAGAGGTTGGGTTAGTCTTGGACCTAGCCTGGAGAAACAGCGCCACATCCGGACCAGGGTCCAACAGGGCTGCGTCATCACCCCAATCCTCTTAATCTTTCTCGCTGCCATGCTCCACCTCACAGTCAGCAAGCTCCCCGCTGGAGTGCAACTAAACTACAGAACCAGTGGGAACCTGTTCATTAAATAAATACTTCGGTGCTGTCTTCATGGAAGAGGACACAAATAATGTCCCAGAAATGCTAGGAGCCAAGGATCTAGTGAGCAAGAGGAATTAAAGAAAATAATAATTAGTAAGAAAATAGTGCTGGAGAAACTAATGGGACTGAAGGCTGATAAATCCCCAGGGCCTGATGATCTGCATCCCAGAGTACTAAAAGAGGTAGCCATGGAAATAGTAGATGCATTGGTTGTCATTTTCAAAAATTCTACAGATTATGGATCAGTTCCTGCAGATTGGAGGGAGAGAGAAAACGGAATGACATGCCGGTTAGCCTGACATCCAGAAATAGGAAAAATGCTGGAGTCTATTATAAAGGATGTGATAAAGGCACACTTAGATAATACCAACGGGATTAAACAAAGTCAACATGGATTTATGAAAGGAAAATCATGTTTGAGGAACCTACTGGAGATTTTTGAGGATGTAACTGATAGAATAGATAAGGGAGTGTTGTGTATCTGTAAAGCATGCACTCCCATGTTCCGCCACCAGGGAGCTCATCCCCTGAAGTCCCAAGGGATCCCAGCATCCCTTGGGAGCACTGTATATAAGCCGGCCCCTCAGGCCTGTTCCTCACTCTGGAGTGTCTTATGAGAGACTGAGGTCATTGTTACTTTAACCTCCCTGTGTGCAGCATCTTCTGTGTTAGGAACACAATAACTGGCGACGAGAATACGAATCCAACGCAAAGATGCCGCAAATTGTGGGCATCCTGGAGAAGTTCTCGGAGGGTGAGGACTGGGAAGCCTATGTTGAATGGCTAGACCAGTACTTTGTAGCCGACGAGCTGGACGGAGAAGGAAGCGCTGCAAAAAGGAGAGCGGTCCTCCTCACTGTCTGCGGGGCACCGACCTACAGCCTCATGAAGAATCTCCTGGCTCCGGTGAAACCCACAAATAAGTCGTATGAGGAGCTCTGTACACTGGTTCGGGAGCATCTTAACCCGAGGGAGAGCGTGCTGATGGCGAGGTATCGGTTCTACACATGCCAGCGATCTGAAGGTCAGGAAGTGGCGAGCTACATCGCTGAGCTAAGGCGACTTGCAGGACAATGTGAGTTTGATGGCTACCTGGAGCAAATGCTCAGAGACTTTTTTGTACTGGGCATTGGCCATGAGACCATCCTACGAAAACTTTTGACTGTAGAGACACCGACCCTCAGTAAGGCCATTGCGATAGCACAGGCGTTTATGACCACCAGTGATAACACCAAACAAATCTCTCAGCACACAAGTGCTCGCAATGTTCATAAATTAACTGGAACTGTGTTTGTGAGCAGAAATGTACAGGACAGAACCCACAAGTCTGCAACTGCCAGCAGGCCTCAGGTGACCCAGATGACTCAGAGTCCCCAACAAAGGATGAATGCAAGGCAATTCACTTTGTTGGCGTTGTGGAGCCTTCCATTCAGCCTATTCATGCCGCTTCAAAGGCTATGTTTGCAAAAGCTGTGGAACAATGGGGCACCTCCAACGAGCTTTCAAATGAGCTGCAAGCTCTGCAAAACCTGCTAACCACCACGTGGCAGAGGAAGATTGGTCCATGGTGGATCAAAGCAATTTCGAGCCTCAGAGAGGAGGCAGATGCTGAAGTACACGGGGTGCACGCATTTTCGACAAAATGTCCACCCATAATGCTAAACATAAAATTGAATGGCTTACCCGTAGCCATGGAACTGGCGCTAGCCAATCCATCGTGAGTAAAAAGATGTTTGAGAGACTGTGGTGCAACGAGGCATTCAGACTAGCCCTGAGCCCCATCCACACGAAACTGAGAACGTACACCAAAGAGCTTATCATTGTCCTGGGCAGCGCCATGGTCAAGGTCACCTACGAGGGCACGGTGCATGAACTGTCACTCTGGATTGTCCTGGGCGATGGCCCCACACTGCTTGGAAGGAGCTAGCTGGGCAAAATCCACTGGAACTGGGATGACATCCGAGCGCTATCACATGTCGATGAGGCCTCTTGTACCCAGGTTCTTAACAAATTTCCTTCCCTTTTTGAGCCAGGCATTGGAAACTTTTCCGGGGTGAAGGTGCGGCTCCACTTGGTCCCAGAGGCACGACCCATTCACTACATGGTACCTTACATGATGAGGGAGAGAGTGGAAATCGAGCTGGACAGGCTGCAACGCGAGGGCATTATCTCCCCAGTGGAATTCAGCGAATTGGCCAACCCGATTGTTCCAGTACTCAAAAGTGATGGCACGGTCAGGATTTGCGCCGATTATAAAGTAACTATTAATCGTTTCTCACTACAGGACCAATACCCGCTACTTAAGGCAGATGACATATTTGCGACGCTCGCAGGAGGCAAGACGTTCACCAAGCTCGACCTGACTTTGGCCTACATGACACAGGAGCTGGAGGAGTCTTTGAAGGGCCTCACCTGCATCAACACGCACAAGGGACTGTTCATCTACAACAGATGCTCGTTTGGAATTCGGTAGGCTGCAGCGATCTTCCAGAGAAACCATGGAAAGCCTCCTCAAGTCGGTACCACACACGGTGGTCTTTCAGGACGACATATTGGTCACAGGTCGGGGCACCGCCGAGCACCTACAAAACCTGGATCGCTGCGGCTGAAGAGGTCGAAATGCGTCTTCATGGCAGCAGAAGTGGAGTTTTTGGGGAGAAAGATCGCGGCGGACGGCATTCGGCCCACAGACGACAAGACAGAGGCCACAGAACGTCACGGAGCTGCGGTCGTTCCTGGGACTCCTCAACTATTTTGGTAACTTCCTACCGGGGTTAGGCACCCTCTTAGAGCCCCTACATGTGTTATTGCACAAAGGTGAGAACTGGGAATGGGGAAAAAAACAAGTAATTGCTTTTGAGAAAGCCAGCAACATTTTATGCTCTAACAAGCTGCTTGAATTGTATAACCTGTGTAAAAGACTTGTGCTAGCATGTGACGCGTCGTTGTACGGAGTCGGGTGTGTATTACAACAAGCTAACGTTGCGGGGAAGTTGCAACCTGTCGCCTATGCTTCCAGGAGTTTGTCTAAGACCAAGAGGGCCTACAGCATGATTGAGAAAGAGGCATTAGCGTGTGTGTTCGGGGTAAAGAAAATGCATCAGTACCTGTTTGGCCTCAAATTTGAGCTGGAAACCGATACAAGCCCCTCACAATCCCTGTTCGCTGAAAACAAGGGGATAAATACTAATGCCTCAGCCCGCATACAAAGGTGGGTACTCATTCTATCAACGTATAACTATACCATCCGCCACAGGCCAGGCACCGAGAACTGTGCAGATGCTCTCAGTCGGCTACCATTGCCCATCACGGGGGTGGAAATGGCGCAGCCTGCAAACTTGTTGATGGTGGCGCAGCCCGCAGACTTGTTGATGGTCATGGAAGCGTTTGAAAATGATAAATCACCTGTCACGGCCCGCCAGATTAGGACTTGAACCAGCCAAGATCCTCTGCTGTCCCTAGTAAAAAACTGTGTACTGCATGGGAGCTGGGCCAGCATCCCCGTTGAAATGCAAGAGCTAATCAAGCCGTTCCAGTGGCGAAAGGACGAGCTGTCCATTCAGGCAGACTGCCTGTTGTGTGGTAACCACGTAGCACTACCAAAAAAGGGCAGGGAGACGTTCATCTCGGATCTCCACAGCACACACCCGGGTATAGTAATGATGAAAGAGAAAGCCAAATCCCACGTGTGGTGGCCCGGTATCGACTTAGAGTCCTGTGTACGGCAATGCAGCGTATGTGCTCAGTTGAGCAACCCGCCCAGGGAGGCACCACTAGGTTTGTGGTCCTGGCCCTCCAGACCATGGTCGAGGATCCATGTCGACTATGCGGGCCCGTTTCTCGATGAAATGTTCCTGGTGGTGGTGGATGCTTTTTCAAAATGGATTGAATGTGAAATAATGTCGGGAAGCATCGCCACCACCACCATTGAAAGCCTGAGGGCCATGTTTGCCACCCACGGCCTGCCTGACATACTGGTCAGTGACAACGGGCCATGTTTCACCAGTGCCGAATTTAAAGCATTCATGACCCGCAATGGGATCAAACATGTCACCTCGGCCCCATTTAAACCAGCCTTCAATGGGCAGGCAGAGCGGGCAGTACAAAACATCAAACAGAGCCGTAAACGTGCCACAGAAGGCTCACTCCAAACCCGCCTGTCCCGAGTACTGCTCAGCTACCACACGAGACCCCACTCGCTCACAGGGGTGCCCCCGGCTGAGCTACTCATGAAAAGGAAACTTAAAACCAGACTCTTTCTGGTTCACCCCAACCTGCATAATCAGGTAGAGAGCAGGCGGCAGCAACAAAATGTAAACGATGGTCACGCCACTGTGTCACGGGAAATTGATCTGAATGACCCTGTGTATGGTCCCAAGTGGATCGCGGGCACAGTGATAGCTAAAGAAGAGAATAGGGTGTTTGTAGTCAAACTAGACAATGGACAAATTTTCAGAAAGCACCTGGACCAAACGAGGCTGCGGTTCACAGACTGCCCTGAACAACCCACAGCAGACACCACCTTTTTCGAGCCCACAACACACATCCAAAGGATCAACAACACCACACCGGACCAGGAAATCAAACCCATCATGCTCAACAGCCCAGCAAGGCCAGGCTCACCCAGCAGCCCTGCAGGGCCAACAACACGCCAGCCCAGCAAGGGCATAACCAACACACCAGAACAGACATTTGTACCGAGGCGGTCAACCTGGGAAAGAAAGACTCCCGACCGCCTCACCTTGTAAATAGTTTTCACTTTGACTTTGGGGCGGGGGGACTGATGTTGCGTATCTGTAAAGCATGCACTCCCATGTTCCGCCACCAGGGAGCTTATCCCCTGAAGTCCCAAGGGATCCCAGCATCCCTTGGGAGCACTGTATTTTAGCCGGCCCCTAAGGCCTGTTCCTCACTCTGGAGTGTCTTATTAAAGACTGAGGTCACTGTTACTTTAACCTCCCTGTGTGCAGCCTCATCTGTGTTAGGAACACACCGGTGGATGGATTTTCAGAAGGCCTTTGATAAAGTCCCACATAAGAGGTTAGTGTGCAAAATTAAAGCACATGGGATTGGGGGTAATGTATTGGTATGGATTGAAAATTGGTTAACTGACAGGAAATGGAGAGTAGGAATAAATGGGTCTTTGTCGGGGTGGCGGGCAGTAACCAGTGGGGTACCACAGGGATCAGTGCTTGGGCCCCAGCTATTCACAATATATATAAATGATTTGGATGAGGGAACCAAATGTAATATTTCCAAGTTTGCTGACGGCACAAAACTAGGTGGGATTGTGAGTTGTGAGGAGGATGCAAAGACGCTGCAAGGCGATTTAGATAGGTTGAGTGAGTGGACAAACACATGGCAGATGCAGTATAACGTGGATAAATGTGAAGTTATCCACTTTGGTAGGAAAAACATAAGGAGAACGTATTATTTAAATGGTGATGGCTTGAGAAGTGTCGATGTATGGAGGGACCTGGGTGTCCTTGTACACCAGTGATTGAAAGCAAACATGCAGGTGCAGCAAGCAGTTAGGAAGGCAAGTAGTATGTTTGCCTTCATTGCAAGATGATTTGAGTAAAGAAGCAAGGGTGTCTTACTACTGTTGTACGGGGCCTTGGTGAGACCGCACCTGGAGTATTGTGTGCAGTTTTGATCTCCTTACCGAAGAAAGGATATACTTGTCTTGAGGGATTGCAGCGAAGGTTCACCAGACTGATTCTTGGGATGGCAGGACTGTCGTATGAGGAGAGATTGGGTCGACTAGGCCTGTATTCACTGGAGTTGAGAAGAATGAGAGGGGATCTCATTGAAACATATAAAATTCTGACTGGGTTGGATAAACTGGATGCGGGGAGGATGTTTCCCCTGGCTGGGAAGTCTAGAACAAGGGGGTCACAGTCTCAGGATACCGGGTCGGAAATTTAGGACCGAGATGAGGAAAAATGTTTTCACTCAGAGGGTGGACTTCTCTACCACAGAAGGCTATGGAGGTCAAGTCACTGAATATATTTAAGAGGGAGATAGATAGATAGATTTCGAGAAACAAAAGACATCAAGGGGTATGGGGAAAAAGCGGGAATATGGTGTTGAGATAGAGGATCAGCCATGATCATATTGAATGGCGGTGCAGGCTCAAAGGGCCGAATGGCCTACTATTGCTCCTATTTTATATATTTCTATGTTTCTCCTTGGTGACCATATATGTAGCTTCTGTCGGCCACCGCTCGCAACCCCTCCCTCGGTCTCCTCCCTGAACTGACTGAAGGTCCGGTGCCAGCGTCCCACTGCCCGACTTTTGTCTTTTTTGGGATTGGTATACTGCCTCCTGGGGTGCAATTGAGGGTCTGTGGAGGCCAGTCACAACCTGATAACGCAAGACCACCAATTTCATGCAGTGCATCAGTTTTGGTGGGTTGGTCATTGCTACGGCTAGGATTTGTTGGGTCTCAGTTCCCTTCCATAAACCCATATTGTTTTGGAATTACTGTATTTTTGTTACTTTAGAGGTGCCGATGACTCACTAAAACGGATCTTTTTTCTTGCAATTTTCCCTCTTTCTTTCGGTTTCCGAAGGCGCTGATTCATTCTGCAATACACTCCCCTCCTCTACTTCACCCAAGTGATCATTATTCATGTGTGAACATTGTGATGTTTGCCAGCAGAATGTCAGTCACTTCAGAGTAATTCACTCCAAGAGAAGCACTTTGAGATGTTTCTGTGATATGTGATAAGTTGCTGTACTGATCCAAGTCTTGTGAGTGCTGACAATGTATTCACATGAAGGGGCATCGCAGCTAGAAACATAGAAACATAGAAAATAGGTGCAGGAGTAAGCCATTCGGCCCTTCGAGCCTGCACCACCATTCAATAAGATCATTGTTGATCCTTCACCTCAGTACCCCTTTCCCGTTTTCTCTCCATACCCCTTGATCCCTTTAGCCGTAAGGGCCATATCTAACTCCCTCTTGAATACATCTAATGAACTGGCATCAACAACTCTCTGCAGCAGGGAATTCCACAGGTTAACAACTCTCTGAGTGAAGAAGTTTCTCCTCATCTCAGTCCTAAATGGCCTACCCTTTATCCTAAGACTATGTCCACTGATTCTGGATTTCCCTAACATCGGGAACATTCTTCCCGCATCTAACCTGTCCCGTCCCGTCAGAAAATTATACATTTCTATGAGATCCCCTCTCATCCTTCTAAACTCCAGTGTATAAAGGCCCAGTTGATCCAGTCTCTCCTCATATGTCAGTCCAGCCACCCCTGGAATCAGTATGGTGAACCTTCGCTGCACAACCTCAATAGCAAGAACGTCCTTCCTCAGATTAGGAGACCAAAACTGAACACAATATTCCAGGTGAGGCCTCACTAAGGCCCTGTACAATTGCAGTAAGACCTCCCCGCTCCTATACTCAAATCCCCTCGCTATGAAGGCCAACATGCCATTTGCCTTCTTCACTGCCTGCTGTACCTGCATGCCAACTTTCAATGAATGATGAACCATGACACCCAGGTCTCGTTGCCTCTCCCCTTTTCCTAATCTGCCGCTATACAGATAATATTCTGCCTTCGTGTTTTTGCCCCCAAAGTGGATAACCTCACATTTATCCACATTATACTGCATCTGGCATGCATTTGCCCACTCACCTAACCTGTCCAAGTCACTCTGCAGCCTCTTAGCATCCTCCTCACAGCTCACACCGCCACCCAGTTTAGTGTCATCTATAAATTTGGAGATATTACACTCAATTCCTTCATCCAAATCATTGATGTATATTGTAAAGAGCTGGGGTCCCAGCACTGAGCCCTGCGGCACTTCACTAGTCACTGCCTCCCATTCCGAAAAGGACCCGTTTATCCCGACTTTCTGCTTCCTGTCTGCCAACCAATTCTCTATCCACGCCAATACATTACCCGCAATACCATGTGCTTTGAATTTGCACACCAATCTCTTATGTGGGACCTTGTCAAAGGCCTTTTGAAAGTCCAAATACACCACATCCACTGGTTCTCCTTTGTCTACTCTACTAGTTACATCCTCAAAAAATTCCAGAAGATTTGTCAAGCATGATTTCCCTTTCATAAATCCATGCTGACTTGGACCAATCCTGTCACTGCTTTCCAAATGCACTGCTATTTCATCCTTAATAATTGATTCCAACATTTTCCCCACTACTGATGTTAGGCTAACCGGTCTATAATTACCCGTTTTTTCTCTCCCTCCTTTTTTAAAAAGTGCTGTTACATTAGCTACCCTCCAGTCCACAGGAACTAATCCAGAGTCGATAGACTGTTGGAAAATGATCACCAATGCATCCACTATTTCTAGGGCCACTTCCTTAAGTACTCTGGGATGCAGACAATCAGGCCCCGGGGATTTATCGGCCTTCAATCCTATCAATTTCCCCAACACAATTTCCCGCCTAATTAGGATATCCTTCGATTCCTCCTTTTCAATAGACCCTCGGTCCCCTAGTACATCCGGAAGGTTATTTGTGTCTTCCTTCGTGAAGACAGAACCAAAGTATTTGATCAATTGGTCTGCCATTTCTTTGTTCCCCATTATAAATTCACCTGAATCCGACTGCAAGGGACCTGCGTTTGTCTTCTCTAATCTTTTTCTCATCACTTATCTATAGAAGCTATTGCTGTCAGTTTTTATGTTCCTGGCAAGCTTCCTCTCGTACTCTAGTTCCCCCCTCATAATTAAACCCTTTGTCCTCTGCTGAATTCTAAATTTCTCCCAGTCCTCTGGTTTGCTGCTTTTTCTGGCCAATTTATATGCCTCTTCCTTGGATCTAACACTATCCTTAATTTCCCTTGTTAGCCATGGTTGAGCCACCTTCCCTGTTTTATTTTTTCTCCAGATAGGGATGTACAATTGTTGAAGTTCATCCATGTGATCTATAAATGTTTGCCATTGCCTATCCACAATCAACCCTTTAAGTATCACTCGCCAGTCTATTCTAGCCAATTCACGCCTCATGCCGTCGAAGTTAGCTTTCCTCAAGTTCAAGACCCTAGTTTCTGATTTAACTGTGTCACTCTCCATCTTAATAAAGAATTCTACCATATTCTGGTCACTTTTCCCCAAGGGGGCTCGCACAACAAGATTGCTAATTAACTTTGAAGGTATGAGGCGAGAATTGGCTAGGATAGATTGGCGAATGATACTTAGGGGGTTGACTGTGGATGGGCAATGGCAGACATTTAGAGACCGCATGGATGAAGTACAACAATTGTACATTCCTGTCTGGCGTAAAAATAAAAAGGGGAAGGTGGCTCAACCGTGGCTATCTAGGGAAATCAGGGATAGTATTAAAGCCAAGGAAGTGGCATACAAATTGGCCAGAAATAGCAGCGAACCTGGGGACTGGGAGAAATTTAGAACTCAGCAGAGGAGGACAAAGGGTTTGATTAGGACAGGGAAAATGGAGTACGAGAAGAAGCTTGCAGGGAACATTAAGGCGGATTGCAAAAGTTTCTATAGGTATGTAAAGAGAAAAAGGTTGGTGAAGACAAACGTAGGTCCCCTGCAGTCAGAATCAGGGGAAGTCATAACGGGGAACAAAGAAATGGCGGATCAATTGAACAAGTACTTTGGTTCGGTATTCACTAAGGAGGATACAAACAACCTTCCGGATATAAAAGGGGTCAGAGGGTCTAGTAAGGAAGAGGAACTGAGGGAAATCTTTATTAGTCGGGAAATTGTGTTGGGGAAATTGATGGGATTGAAGGCAGATAAATCCCCAGGGCCTGATGGCCTGCATCCTAGAGTACTTAAGGAGGTGGCCTTGGAAATAGCGGATGCATTGACAGTCATTTTCCAACATTCCATTGACTCTGGATCAGTTCCTATGGAGTGGAGGGTAGCCAATGTAACCCCACTTTTTAAAAAAGGAGGGAGAGAGAAAACAGGGAATTATAGACCGGTCAGCCTGACCTCAGTAGTGGGTAAAATGATGGAATCAATTATTAAGGATGTCATAGCAGTGCATCTGGAAAATGGTGACATGATAGGTCCAAGTCAGCATGGATTTGTGAAAGGGAAATCATGCTTGACAAATCTTCTGGAATTTTTTGAGGATGTTTCCAGTAAAGTGGACAAAGGAGAACCAGTTGATGTGGTATATTTGGACTTTCAGAAGGCTTTCGACAAGGTCCCACACAAGAGATTAATGTGCAAAGTTAAAGCACATGGGATTGGGGGTAGTGTGCTGACGTGGATTGAGAACTGGTTGTCAGACAGGAAGCAAAGAGTAGGAGTAAACGGGTACTTTTCAGAATGGCAGGCAGTGACTAGTGGAGTGCCGCAAGGTTCTGTGCTGGGGCCCCAGCTGTTTACATTGTACATTAATGATTTAGACGAGGGGATTAAATGCAGTATCTCCAAATTTGCGGATGATACTAAGTTGGGTGGCAGTGTGAGCTGCGAGGAGGATGCTATTAGGCTGCAGAGTGACTTGGATAGGTTAGGTGAGTGGGCAAATGCATGGCAGATGAAGTATAATGTGGATAAATGTGAGGTTATCCACTTTGGTGGTAAAAACAGAGAGACAGACTATTATCTGAATGGTGACAGATTAGGAAAAGGGAAGGTGCAACGAGACCTGGGTGTCATGGTACATCAGTCATTGAAGGTTGGCATGCAGGTACAGCAGGCGGTTAAGAAAGCAAATGGCATGTTGGCCTTCATAGCGAGGGGATTTGAATACAGGGGCAGGGAGGTGTTGCTACAGTTGTACAGGGCCTTGGTGAGGCCACACCTGGAGTATTGTGTACAGTTTTGGTCTCCTAACTTGAGGAAGGACATTCTTGCTATTGAGGGAGTGCAGCGAAGGTTCACCAGACTGATTCCCGGGATGGCGGGACTGACCTATCAAGAAAGATTGGATCAATTGGGCTTGTATTCACTGGAGTTCAGAAGAATGAGAGGGGACCTCATAGAAACGTTTAAAATTCTGACGGGTTTAGACAGGTTAGATGCAGAAAGAATGTTCCCAATGTTGGGGAAGTCCAGAACCAGGGGTCACAGTCTGAGGATAAGGGGTAAGCCATTTAGGACCGAGATGAGGAGAAACTTCTTCACCCAGAGAGTGGTGAACCTGTGGAATTCTCTACCACAGAAAGTAGTTGAGGCCAATTCACTAAATATATTCAAAAGGGAGTTAGATGAAGTCCTTACTACTCGGGGGATCAAGGGTTATGGCGAGAAAGCAGGAAGGGGGTACTGAAGTTTCATGTTCAGCCATGAACTCATTGAATGGCGGTGCAGGCTAGAAGGGCTGAATGGCCTGCTCCTGCACCTATTTTCTATGTTTCTATGTTTCTATGTCCCTTCTCATTCCACATCACCCAGTCTAGGATGGCCAGCTCTCTAGTTGGTTCCTCGACATATTAATCAAGAAAACCATCCCTAATACACTCCAGGAAATCCTCCTCCACCGCATTGCTACCAGTTAGGTTAGCCCAATCTATATGTAAATTAAAGTCGCCCATGATAACTGCTGTACCTTTATTGCACACATTCCTTATTTCTTGTTTGATGCTGTCCCCAACCTCACTACTACTGTTTGGTGGTCTGTACACAAATCCCACCAGCCTGCCACCCATACCGATTCCACATCATCCAAGCTAATGTCCTTCCTTATTATTGCATTAATTTTTTCTTTAACCAGCAACGCCACCCCGCCTCCTTTTCCTCTCTGGCTATCCTTCCTAAATGTTGAATACCCTTGGATGTTGAATTCCCAGCTTTGGTCACCCTGGAGCCATGTCTCCGTGATGCCAACTACACCATATCCATTAACTGCTATCTGCGCAGTTAATTCGTCCACCTTATTCCGAATACTCCTCGCATTGAGGCACAGAGCCTTCAGGTTTGTCCTTTTAACACACTTTGCCCCTTTCGAATTTTGCTTTAATGTGCTAAGCGCAATCCTGTCTTCAATGTCCACACACCTGCACTTTTCAACAAGTGTTGCTGACAGCAAAAAGGAGCAAGGTCCCTGACTGTCGCCCTCCCATTTCCTGACACTGGGGTACTGAGAATCATTGTAGTATCCCCACTGCTGTTCTGATAGAGATCAGCTAACTCATCAGATGATTAAACCTGGAGCTTTCCTCATCTGTCTGGTGTAGCTACACTGATAAGATTTTTGAGCAAACTGTTGTCATTTCATTATTACATTTCATGATGTCGTTTGAATACTTTGATGAGATTACTGTGTTGACATTGGCAGCAGATATTGATAATTCTGCATATAAATCATTTATCATTTTACTTAATTATTTATTACAAATGTGTCCATAATTGTTCTTAGACTCTGAAGGCAGATTCATGTAAGAAAAAGCAGGAATAGGCCATTCGAATTACAGAAACATTGCATAGGAATTGGAAATGTCTTTGAAATTAATGGAAAAAAAAGAACTATTTCGATTCTGCTCCGCCATCCAATGAGATCACGGCTGATCTTCGATCTCAACCCCACCTCCTGCATTATCCCATATCCCTTGATTTCCTTATTATACAAAAATCTAGCAGTCTCTGTCTTGAATATACTTAAATACTGAGGCTCCACAGCCCTCTGGGGAGTAGAGAATTCCAAAGATTCATAACCCTCTGAGTGGAGAAATTTCTCTTCATCTCAGTCCTAAATGGCCGACCCCTTATTCTGAGACTGTGACCCCTGGTTCTAGACTCCCCAGCCAGGGGAAACATCCTCCCTGCATCTACCTTGTCAAGCCCTGTAAAAATGTTATATGTTTCAATGAGATTACCTCTCATTCTACTGAACTCTGGAGAATATAGGCCTAGTCTGCTCAATCTCACCTCAGAGGACAATCCCCCCATCCCAGGAATCAGTCTGGTGAACCTTCGTTGCATTCCCTCTTGTGAATGTTTAAAAATGTATAGAGACATTGAAGTTGAGAACGTGGGAATTGTATAGGGACAGTATAAGCTAACAAAGAATTCATGGAGGAATAGCCATGACATCTCAGACTCGAGACTGTGAAATGTTACAACACTAACACATATTGAAACAAAACCCACAGAAAAACCTCAAGGTCTTATTAAATCATGTTATTAACCTGAAACATTAACAGAAGGTCTTTGTTTAAAATCAGACCATACTTAGGTCGGCTTATGAGTGGACAAAGGGAAAGAGGGATCAAAAGGGATAGGCTGGACTAGGATGTCACTCTAGCCCTATCTTGTTATCTTTTGCCGAAAATGTATAACCGTCGTCCCTTTACAATGTAACGTCACTTTGTCCGTAGGAAGTGGGTGCGTTCTATCAGAGTTGCATTCCTTCTGTCTGATAAGGTCCCCGATCGGGATTTGCTTTTTAAATAAAAGCTTGCTTTGTTTAAAGCACAAACGGTATTCATTTCAGTAATTTTGCTGAACCAGATTGAGGTAAAAGAATCCAGAAATCAACATTTGGTGTCAGAAGTGGGATCTCAACGGGCGACTGCCGAAAACTTGCGAATTAAGAGCCAGACTAGCCTTGGACGAGACGAGGGGAAAGTGGCC
The DNA here is from genome assembly GCF_044704955.1 of Pristiophorus japonicus. Lineage (NCBI taxonomy): Eukaryota > Metazoa > Chordata > Chondrichthyes > Pristiophoridae > Pristiophorus > Pristiophorus japonicus. Next base: position 88,704,131 of record NC_091989.1, on the reverse strand, counting down.
ACTGGAGTGAGTATAATTTCAATACTGCTCCAGTTTCCCCCGGTTTCAAAAGTCTGAGGAAAGTTTAGCCACTCGCTGGTTCTCAGGTAGTGTCTGAACGAGATCCAGGACAATCTGGTGAATACCTTTCAAACTTAGAATAGATAGAGATAGGGAAATTGCGCGGTGACGCAAACCAAGCGGCGACTTGGAAAGATATGTAACGTCACTTTGTCCGTAGGAAGTGGGTACGTTCTATCAGAGTTGCATTCCTTCTGTCTGATAAGGTCCCCGATCGGGATTTGCTTTTTAAATAAAAGCTTGCTTTGTTTAAAGCACAAACGGTATTCGTTTCAGTAATTTTGCTGAACCAGATTGAGGTCAAAGAATCCATTAATCAACACTCTGTGGCAAGTATATCCTTCCTTAGGTAAGGAGACCAAAACTGTACACAGTACTCTGAAGAAAGTGGACAGTTGAAGCATCAATTGCTTAAAAACTCAGCTAGAAACAGTTGGCTCAATAGCGAGGCAAAAGCTGCGATTTGATTTGCTGAACCCCAGTACATGATTTATTGTGAACTGGAGAATAAAAGTAAGTTCTGGTTGTGAAGTGCGTTGCGCTTCAGGCTGGTGATTTCCTGTGGGAAATGGCTTCTCTGACTGACAGTAGGTCAAATAGTTACCACTAAAAATAGATCTTTTATTTCCATTAATTTCAATTACATTTCCAATTTTTTGCAATTTTGATGTCATTTTTATATTTGGAATTACTTTTTAAAAAATGATGACAGATCGTTAATAAGGAAATACAACATCAGAATAGTTTAGAAATCACAGTAAGAATATTTCTAATACCGCATTAGTCACATGGGGCTAGATTTTGCATTTTTGTGCAGATCACCCAAAATGGCTGTTATTTCCGGCGTGGGTGGTAAAAATGGTTGTTCAGATCGCATTCTCAATGCATCGAGGCTCCATTTTAAAAATTGGGCGTTACCACGAGCGATATGAAATAGGCGTTAGCGTTAAATCGCTCTGACCTTCTGCCGTAAAGTATCGCCTGAGCAACCGCATGGCAACGCTCATTTCCCGCGATTCAGGAGGTCAGTGGTCATCATTACATGTGCAGAAGAGGAGACAGAGAGAGAGGGAGTAGAGAGGGAGTGAAAGAGTGTGTGGGTGTGGTGTGAGCTTGTTTGGCTGTTGTGGGAGGCACGAGGGAGATACACCAGTAGCAAAAAGCCTACTAAGCACCAAGAACTTAGTTGGAACCGAGTTTTTGTCCAACAAATAATATATAACATGGAAGGGATGGAGGAGGCCCTGCAGCTGTTAGCTAGGAACACTGGTGGCAGAGGCCTCCCAATGGTGCCAAAGCGCGGCACTGCACCCCAAGGTGCCGCTTCTCCATTACCAATGACACATGAGAACCAGGAGCAACATCTTGCTTCTGGCTCTGAGCAAGTTCCCACCTCGGGACCGTCCTCTCCCGTATCCGTCCAAGCAATGTTCGGCCGTCATCCTCCCAATGAAGCAGTGCTTGAGGAGCTCCTCGGCCAGGCGGCTTGGAGTCAGGAGGGGAAGGGCTAGAGTTGGGGATGATAAGCGGCGGGGGGGGCGGGGGGGTTTGGTTTTTACAGAAATACTTATGATTTCAGACAAATGGTCAGTTTAAATGTTTTTCATTTAACATAACCTTGATGTGCATTGGCTCAGATAGCTGCACTGTTGCACACTGGTGATTCCTTGCCATCAAAAAGAGTATAATCACACTTAACTTCAATCAATTTAAACTTTAACTGTCACCAAGGTGATGCACACCATTGATGTCTGACCTGCATACCCAGCATTGTGTCAGCTTTGTAAATACTACCAACATTCTTTCAGGCAAAGCGCTCATTTATGAGCTCCTGAGGTAAGAGTCTTGCAGCTATGATGCCACCATGGGCCCTTGCCTGCGATCTACAGGGGGGCGGGGGCATGGCTTCAGCGTCAGCTTGATTGTGTGGCCTGAGGTCAGCGTCTACCTCCTCGTCCTCCTCTTCCTCTCTCTCCTGAGGTGGACCATCACGCCCTTCTGGCAATTCTTGTCCCCTCCTGATAGCCAGGTTGTGCAGCATAGAGCACACCACCATGAATTGAGCTATCTGCTCAGGATGGTATTGGAGCTCGCCTCCTGAGTGGTCCAAGCATCTAAAGTGCTGGATGGGTTGGAGAGGAATTTTCCCAGATTTTTTCTCCCAAAATTGGCCTGGGTTTTATCTGGTTTTTACCTCTCCCAGGAGATCACATGGCTCTGGTTGGGGTGGAGCGTAGAATGTTTCAGTATAACGGGTGTCGCAGTTGTGTGAGGCGGACTGGTTGAGCTGGGTGCTCTTTGCCTTTCCGTTATTGTTCATAGGTTTAGGGTTTTAGGGCTGCTGACCAAGGGCCATGCGGCTCTTTGTCGGCCAATGTGGACACGATGGGCCGAAATGGCCTCCTTCTGCGCTGTAAATTTCTATGTTTCTATGTTAAGCACTCCAATGGTTTTCTCCATAATATTGCGAGTGGCTCTGTGGCTCTGGTTGTGTCGCTTCTCGGCTTCGGTGTGAGTGTCACGCAGCGGGGTCATCAGCCAGGTGGCGAGGCCATATCCTTTGTCACCAAGCATCCAGCATTGACCTTGTGGCTGATTGTTAAACAGATCAGATACAATGCTCTCACGCAGGATGTGAGCATCATGGATGCTACCCGGAAATTTAGCATTCACTGCCATAATAATTTGCTGGTGGTCAACAACGAGTTGCATATTCAGGGAGTGGAATCCCTTGTGGTTCCTGAAAACCTCTGCATTCTGAAAAGGTGCCTGCATCGTGATGTGCACGCAGTCTGTTGCTCCCTGCACCTTGGGGAAGTTAGCAATTTGGTAGAATCCTAAAGCCCTCTCAGTCTCAGCCTCCATGGTCATAGGGAAACTGATAATAATGCGTGCGTACAGGGCTTCAGTGACTGTCTAATGCAGCAATGTATGGCATGTTGAGATAGACCGCAATTGTCGCCAGCTGAGGCCTGAAAAGAACCCGACGTGTAGAACGACAGTGCCGCAGTGACATTGACCTCGACGGACAGTGCGGTCCTGATGGTGCTGGCAGGCTGCAGATCTCCCCTGATGAGCTGGCATACATCAGTGATAACCTTTTTGTGGAAGCACAGTCTCTGAAGGCAGGTGTTATCGGACAAGTTGAGGTAAGACCGCTTCTCCCTGTACTTGCGGGGATGTAACATTTGGTCCTCCTCATCAATCTGCACGTCTTACATTGGGCACATGATACTGTCAAGCGTACCTTCTGCCATCTCGAGTCTGCAGCATGTAAGTGGTCATCAAGAGAGGGTGAGAAACGACAGGCTCCATTCCAATAACTATTTGTTTTCCACCGATTGGAATTTAATAGGTTCTTTGTGACCAATCGTTCACAGTACGGGGGTCTTTGAGGGGGGATGTGAGCATCTGAACAGGGAATGTGTTCAGATGCTCACATCCTCTCCAAAGACCTCCGGAGTACACCGGAACTCCCCCGAGGTTTGAAGCACAGCAGCCTTTTAAATGATGCGACATGTGATTTAGAATATGGTGTCCATAACGCTGTGAGTAGTTCCACTTTTTCCCGGTGTTTTTTTCGGCGAGCGATATTGTGGGTGAGATGTGTGCGAGGTGGTGAAAGTGACGCTGGGCGATCTCCTGGGCGTTAGTTTCGGCAAGGACAAAAAACAGTGACCGGGCGGTATTATTAAATCTCGACATTAATTACGTGCCGAAAGTAATGCTGGGCGATATTATGGGCGTTGGGATCGCCAATTCTGATGAATCTGCCCCAGAAAAGTGGGCAGGCGGTATTATTTTTCCTTGGCGGAAAGTAACACTCGACGATAAGTGACCGAGAAATGGGCAACAGTTTCCATTTTGTGGCTAAATGGGCGATATCTGGGCGTTACACGTCATTTCAGTGTTAAAATGGATGCTAAGCGGGCGTTATGCATGCCAAAATAATGGAAAATCTAGCTAAGGAGAAGGCAACTACTCTGGTTCAGAAATAGTAGTTTTGAATTTTATGAGCTCTGGTAAATTTTTGTGCACATCAAATTGAGGGAAGGTTGAGGTAAGAATTGAATAAAGTTCCACTTGCTTTCAATGTCGACCATTCCCAGGTTGGATATTGCTTTTAGGTAGTTGCAGAATAATTTCTATTCTATTCCAACAAAGAGCTTTAAACCCAATCCCAACCTCGGAAGAGCACTTCCTTGCAGATTAATGTGAAACTATTATTTCCAATTTCAGCTATGCTTGTGGCCTTGCTGAGTGAAACTACCAATTAGTTTCTCAGTTTAGTGGATCTACTTACACTAACGTTTGGGTTCAGACCTCCACAATTTCATTTCACCCTATGGCTGACACTTTTACCCCATCAGTTTTGGCTGCTCAGGACTTGGAGAAAAAAGTTCTTCCCATGAACAAAAAACAGATGATGTGATCATTTATCACATTGTTTGTGGGAGCAAGTTTGGCTGCCTCATTTCCTACATTACAACAGCGATTACAGTTCAAAATTACTTCATTGGCTGTAAAGTGCTGAGGTCATAAAAGACACTGTATCAATGCAAATTATTTCATTCTTTCATTCTTTCGGGGATGACTCATCAGGGGGGAGCAGCAGCAGCCAAGTTCATGGCACCGTGGGTGGCTCTGCTGCACAGGAAGGCAGGAAAAAGAGTTGGAAAGCTAAAGTGATAGGGGATTTGATTGTAAGGGGAATAGATAGGCGTTTCTGCGGCCGCAACCAAGACTCCAGGATGGTATGTTGCCTCCCTGGTGCAAGGGTCAAGGATGTCTCGGAGCGGGTGCAGGACATTCTGAAAAGGGAGGGTGAACAGCCAGTTGTCGTGGTGCATATATAGGTACCAATGATACAGGTAAAAACCGGGATGAGGTCCTTCAAGATGAATTTAGGGAGCTAGGAGCTAAATTTAAAAAGTAGGACCTCAAAAGTAGTAATCTCAGGATTGCTACCAGTGCCACGTGCTAGTCAGAGCAGGAATCGCAGGATAGCTCAGATGAATACGTGAGGAGTGGTGCAAAAGGGAGGAATACAAATTCCTGGGACATTGGAACCGGTTCTGGGGGAGGTGGGACCAGTACAAACCGGACGGTCTGCACCTGGGCAGGACCAGAACCAATGTCCCAGGGGGAGTGTTTGCTAGTGCTGTTGGGGAGGAGTTAAACTAACACGGCAGGGGGATGGGAACCTATGCAGGGAGACAGAGGGAAATAAAATGGAGGCAGAAGCAAAAGATAGAAAGGAGAATAGTAAAAGTGGAGGGCAGAGAAACCCAAGGCAAAAAACAAAAAGGGCCACATAACAGCAAAATGCTAAAGGGGCAAAGTATGTTAAAAAGACAAGCCTGAAGGCTCTGTGCCTCAATGCGAGGAGTATTCGGAATAAGGTGGACGAATTAACTGCGCAGACAGTTAACGGGTATGATGTAATTGGCATCACGGAGACATGGCTCCAGGGTGACCAAGGCTGCGAACTCAACATCCAGGGGTATTCAACATTTAGGAAGGATAGGCAGAGAGGAAAAGGAGGCGGGGTGGCGTTGCTGGTTAATGTAAAAAGGAAATTAATGCAATAGTAAGGAGGGACATTAGCCTGGATGATGTGGAATCGGTATGGGTGGAGCTGCGGAATACCAAAGGGCAGAAAACGCTAGTGGGACTTGTGTACAGACCACCAAACAGTAGTAGTGAGGTTGGGGACAGCATCAAACAATAAATTGGGGATGTGTGCAATAAAGGTACAGCAGTTATCATGGGTGACTTTAATCTACATATTGATTGAGCTAACCAAACTGGTAGCAATGCGGTGGAGGAGGATTTCCTGGAGTGTATTCGAGATGGTTTTCTTGACCAATATGTCGAGGAACCAACTAGAGAACTGGCCATCCTAGACTGGGGGATGTGTAATGAGAAGTGACTAATTAGCAATCTTGTTGTGCGAGGCCCTTTGGGGAAGAGTGACCATAATATGGTAGAATTCTTTATTAAGATGGAGAGTGACAGTAATTCGGAAACTAGGGTCCTGAACTTAAGGAAAGGTAACTTCGACGGTAGGAGGGGTGAATTGGCTATAATAGACTGGCAAACGTTACTTAAAGGGTTGACGGTGGATAAACATTTAAAGATCACATGGATGAACTTCAGCAATTGTACATCTCTATCTGGGGTAAAAATAAAATGGGGAAGGTGGCTCAACCGTGGCTAACAAGGCAAGTTAAGGATAGTGTTAAAACCAAGGAAGAGGCATATAAATTAGCTCGAAAAAGCAACAAACCTGAGGACTGGGAGAAATTTAGAATTCAAAAGAGGAGGACGAAGGGTTTAATTAAGAGGGGGAAAATAGAGTACGAGAGGAAGCTTGCAGGGAACATAAAAACTGACTGCAAAAGCTTCTATAAATATGTGAAGAGAAAAAGATTAGTGAAGACAAACGTAGGTCCCTTGCAGTCGGATTCAGGTGAATTTATAATGGGGAACAAAGAAATGGCAGACCAATTGAATAAATACTTCGGTTCTGTCTTCACGAAGGTAGACACAAATAACCTTCCGAATGTACTAGGGGGTAGTGGGTCTAGTGAGAAGCAGGAACTGAAAGATATCCTAATTAGGCGGGAAATTGTGTTCGGGAAATTGATGGGATTGAAGGCCGATAAATTCCCGGGGCCTGATAGTCTGCATCCCACAGTACTTAAAGAAGTGGCCCTAGAAATAGCAGATGCATTGGTGATCATTTTCCAACAGTCTATTGACTCTGGATCAGTTCCTATGGACTGGAGGGTAGCTAATGTAACAGCACTTTTTTAAAAAAAGAAGGGAGAGAGAAAACGGGTAATTATAGACCGGTTAGCCTGACGTCAGTAGTGGGGAAAATATTGGAATCAATCATTAAGGATGAAATAGCAGAGCATTTGGAAAGCAATGACAGGATTGGACCAAGTCAGCATGGATCTATGAAAGGGAAATCATGCTTGACAAATCTTCTGGAATTTTTTGAGGATGTAACTAGTGGAGTGGACAAGGGAGAACCAGTGGATGTGGTGTATTTGGACTTTCAAAAGGCTTTTGACAAGGTCCTGCACAAGAGATTGGTGTGTAAAATCAAAGCGCATGGTATTGAGGGTAATTATACTGATGTGGATAGAGAACAGGTTGGCAGACAGGAAGCAGAGAGTCGGGATAAACGGGTTCTTTTCAGAATGGCAGGCAGTGACTAGTGGAGTGCCGCAGGGCTCAGTGCTGGGACCCCAGCTCTTTACAATATACATTAACGATTTAGATGAAGGAATTGAGTGTAATATCCCCAAGATTGTAGATGACACTAAACTGTGTGGCGGTGTGAGCTGTGAGGAGGACGCTAAGAGGCTGCAGACTGACTTGAACAGGTTAGGTGAGTGGGCAAATGCAGTATAATGTGGATAAATGTGAGGTTATCCACTTTGGGGGCAAAAACACAAAGGTAGAATATAATCAGAATGACGGCAGCTTAGGAAAAGGGGAGGTGCAACGAGACCTGGGTGTCTTGGTTCATCATTCATTGAAAGTTGGCATGCAGGTACAGCAGGCGGTGAAGAAGGCAAATGGTATGTTAGCCTTCATAACTAGGGGATTTGAATATAGGAGCAGGGAGGTCTTACTGCAGTTGTACAGGGCCTTAGTGAGGCCTCACCTGGAATATTGTGTTCAGTTTTGGTTTCCTTATCTGAGGAAGGACGTTCTTGCTATTGAGGGAGTGCAGCGACGGTTCACCAGACTGATTACAGGGATGGCTGGACTGTCATATGAGGAGAGACTGGATCAACTGGGCCTTTATTCACTGGAGTTTAGAAGGATGAGAGGGGATCTCATCGAAACATATAAGATTCTGACAGGACTGGACAGGTTAGATGCGGGAAGAATGTTTCCGATGTTGGGGAAGTCCAGAACCAGGGGACATAGTCTTAGGATAAGGGGTAGGCCATTTAGGACTGAGATAAGGAGAAACTTCTTCACTCAGAGAGTTGTTAACCTGTGGAATTCACTGCCGCAGAGAGTTGTTGATGCCAGTTCTTTGGATGTATTCAAGAGGGAGTTAGATATGGTCCTTACGGCTAAGCAGATCAAGGGGTATGGAGAGAAAGCAAGAAAGGGGTAATGAGGGAATGATCAGCCATGATCTTATTGAATGGCGGTGCAGGCTCGAAGGGCCAAATGGCCTACTTCTGCACCTATTTTCAATGTTTATCCAATTGTTTCTTAGAAGCTGCAATGGTCTCTGCTCAACCATTTCCTTTGGTAGAGCATTCTATGTTCCAATAAACCTCTGCATAAAGAAATGTATCCTACACCCTCTGATAATTTAAAATTCATAACCCCTCATCACTGAGTCTCGAATTCGAAGAAATAATCTTCACCTATTCACTCTAACAAAATCCTTCGTAATTTGAAAAATCTCTATTGAATCTACTTTTAGCCGCCTCTGCTCGAGTGGAATTAATCTCTCCCCATAACTGGAATTTCCTGTCCCATGTGGTAGAATGCAGGTTCTTAGCTGTTAGTCTGTGTATGGAGAATTTTGCTTTTATCATAAAGAAAAAAGTCTTGCATTTATATAGCGCCTTTCATGACCTCAGGATGTCCCAAACCTCTCTCCTGCCAATTAAGTACTTTTGAAGTGTAGTCACTGACATAATGTAGAAAACACAGCAACCAATTTGCGCACAACAAGCTCCCACAAACAGCAATGAGATAATGACCATATCATTTGTTTTAGTGATATTGATTGAGGGATTAATATTGGCCAGAATACTGGGGATCACACCCCTGCTCTTATTTGAAATAGTGCTATGGGATCTTTTACGTCCACCTGAGAGGACAGACGGGTCCTCTGTTTAATGTCTCATTCGAAAGATAGTACCTATGACAGTGTAGCACTCCATGAATACTGCACTGTAGTGTCACCTTGGATTTTTTTGCTCAAGACTCTAGAGAGGGACTTGAACGCATAACTTTCTGACTAAAGAGGACAGAGTGGTGCCACTGAGCCACAGCTGAGCTCTGGTGTGATGTTTAGATAGAGACCAGACAATTTCCTAGAGAGAGAAAACTGGAAGGAGTATAATGGCCCCTCATTGGACAATACTTTTCTCATTTATTATACCATAACAAATACTCAATAGCAATGAATTATGTGTAAGTAGCAATGACCAATAACAACATGAAAGTTGACTGGTGCCATTGGCTCCTACATCCTTAATTGCAAGTGACATTCAGAATTTGTTTAGTATTAAAGTGTGAGTTAAGATTGGATTTACAGTTTTGCACTTGATTTACTGCCTGGGGAACGTTTTAGTCTCCAATTTTCTCCTCTCCCTCCTCTGCTGGGGTATGGTCCATAGGTGCTGGCACCCGTCCAGTAACCATTCGGTTTAATTTTTCTCACAGTCTAGTTTTTTTTCACATTTCCTTTTAGTCCTTCTAATCTCCATTTTCACTTCCCTACTACATTTTCTGTATTCACCATGATTATCTTGCCACTTCTACAACAGTATTTTTATTTCTTATTGCTTCATACCCTCTTTCGCTTATGGTATTTTCTCACTTTTTTCAGCTAAGCCTTCTGATTCATTAATCCTGCTCTTCTTTCTCTCGTCTCAAACATAATCTTCCCCCTTCCCCCTGTTTTATTATTGTAAATTCCCCTCCCTTCCTCTATTTATCCTCTCTGACAGGACATTGCTGCTGTTTTTATTAAAGTGAAGGATTTTCTGATGGTATAGTTAACCTTGTTCCATAAAATGCTCCAATGTCCCCAGAATAAGAACATAAGAATTAGGAGCAGGAGTAGACCATTCGGCCCTTCGAGCTTGCTCTGCCATTCAATGAGATATTCTGATCTTCGACCTCAACTCCACTTGCCTGCACTATCCCCATATTCCTTGATTCCCTTAATATCCAAAAATCTATCGCTCTCGGTCTTGAATATACTCAATGACTGAGCCTCCACAGCCCTCTGGGGTAGAGCAATTCCAAAGATTCATCAGCCTCTGAGTGAAGAAAAGTTTCTCCTCATCTCAGTCCTAAATGGCCAACCCCTTATTCTGAGACTGTGACCCCTGGTTCTAGACTCCCCAGCCAGGGGAAACATCCTCCCTGCATCTATTCTGTCAAGCCTTGTAAGAATTTTGTATATTTCAATGAGATCACCTCGCATTCTTCTAAACGTTAGAGAATATAGGCCTAGTCTCCTCAATCTCTCCTCATAGAAAATTCCCCCCATCCCAGGAATCAGTCTGCTGAACCTTCGTTGCACTCCCTCTGTGGCAAGTATATCCTTCCTTAGGTAAGGAGACCAAAACTGTACACAATACTCCAGATGCGGTCTCACCAGGGCCCTATATAATTGCACTGAGATGTATGTACTCTTATACTCAAATCCTCTTGTAATGAAGGCCATCATACCTTTTGCTTTCTTAATTGCTTGCTGTACCTGCATGTTAACTTTCAGTGATTGGTGTACAAGGACACCCAGGTCCCTCTGAACACCAATATTTCCCAATCTCTCACCATTTAAAAAAAACTCTGCTTTTCTATTTTTCCTACCAAAGTGGATAACTTCACATTTCTCCACATTATATTCCATTTGCCATGTCCTTGCCCACTCACTTAGCCTGTCTATATCCCCTTGAAGTCTCTTTGCATCCTCCTCACAACTTCCATTCCCACCTAGCTTTGTATCATCAGCAAACTGGAATATATTACATTTGGTCCCCTCATCCAGATCATTGATATAGATTGTGAATAGCTGGGGCCCAAGCCCCGATCCTTGCGGCACCCCACTAGTTAGTCTGCCAACCCAAAAATGACCCGTTTTTTCTGTCCGTTAACCAATCCTCAATCCATGCTAGTATATTACCCCCAATCTCATGAGCCCGAATTTTATTTAATAACCTCCTGTGTGACACCTTATTGAATGCCTTCTGCAAATCAAAATACACCACATCCACTGGTTCCCCCTTAACTGTTCTACTAATTACAACCTCAAAAACAGCTTTGTTAAACATGATTTCCCTTTTATAAACCTGTGTTGACTCTGCCCAATCCTATTATTATTTTCTAAGTACCCTTTACCACGTCCTTAATAATACTGCTGATGTCAGGCTAATTGGGCTGTAGGTCCCCGTTTTCTCTCTCCCTCCTTTCTTAAATAGCGGGGTTAAATTAGCTATCTTCCAATCTACGGGAACCGTTCTAGACCCGACCTGACCCGACTCTTCCCCCTCCGCCCCGGACTCGACCCGACTCCCGCTCCGCTCCCGGACCCGACCCGACTCCCGCTCCCCCCACCCCTCCTCCCCCGGACCCGACCACCCCCCCCACTCCAGGACCCGACCCGAACCCCAGCCACCTACCTTTAACTCCGGTGCTGGGGGCGGGCCCCACCCGAAGTCTTCATTCACTCTCCTCCCTTCTCCCCCTCCCTCCCTTCTCCCCCTCCCTCCCTCCCTCTTTCCTCCCTCCCTTCTCCCCCTCCCTCCCTTCTCCCCCTCCCTCCCTCCCTCTTTCCTCCCTCCCTTCTCCCCCTCCCTCCCTCTTTCCTCCCTCTCTCCCTTCTTCCCCTTCCTTCCTCCCCCCTTCTCCCCTCCTTCCCTCTCCCCCTCCCTCTCTCCCTCCCCTCCCTCTCTCTCCCTCTCCCCCTTTCTCCCTCCCCTCCCTCTCTCCCTCTCCCCCCCTTCCTCCCCCCCCTCCACCCCCTCCTCCCCCTCCCCTCGCTGTCAGAAACACAGACACTGACAGACAGAGAGTGAGAGAGACACACACACAGAGAGAGATAGAGACACTGACAGAGACACACTGGGGAGGGGGCCCATCCCAGCACGCTGTTGGAGGGCTCCCGGTGCTGCAGTCGGTGAGTAGAAAATGTTTTATTTATTGATAATTTTTTTAAATTTAAAAAATTTTTTTTGATTGATTTATTGGTTGATTTATTGATGTATTTATCATTTATTATTGATGATGCCTCTTTATTTGTAAAACTGAAGTGTTTAATGTTTGTAAACTTCCCTTTAAACTTCTCCCCCCGCCATTCCCTACGCTTGATTTGTAACCTACGCCTGATTTTCTAAATGTAGGCAAGGTTTTTCTGAGCGTACAAAAATCTATACTTACTCCATTCTAAGTTAGTTTGGAGTAAGTTTTCACTGCCTAAACTTTCAAAACGGGTGTAAGTGGCCGGACACGCCCCCTTTCGGGAAAAATAATCTGTTCCAAACTGAAACTGTTCTAGCTGACTAGAACTGGAGCAAACTAAATGCCGAGAATTGCAATTTCTAAGATACTCCATTCTAAACCAGTTGCTCCAAAATAACAGGAGCAACTCAGGCCGAAACTTGGCCCCATCGACTTGTTATATATGAGAATTACCATAAAACCAGAGGAAAAAGTCACTTCCCTATTCTTAATCAGGGTATGTGAATCACACCAATGTCACTCTTTGTCCCACATTTTATAATAACAGCATGTCAGTTTAAATATACCACATTTGACATATTTCAGGGAAGTATATTGCAGAATTTCAGAGATACAATTAAATATAGTTCAGCACTTGAAGCAAACTAAGCCATTAAGAGCAGGGCTTGAGTAAAAGTGTATGAAAGCCAATACCATCAGATATTCTTCGTACAATCTGGCATTCTTTTCATTCTTAAAATCTAGAGGGGAACCTCCATATTTCCTTCTGTTCAGAACAAATTTTAGTATTTGAAAATTAATTTGTTGAAAACAAAAATTGAGAATATCTGTTAACTTATCTTTTCTCCTTTCAGATAATAACATTTCAAATGTAGACCCTTTGTTACATCGTATTTACTGCATAGAAATGGGCCATTCAGCACAACGGGTGTTGGTCCCATCTATGATACATTCGTAATTTGTATTGTTGTACTCAGCAAACTGAATATTTTTGTTTAAACTGAGTATTGCTATACATTGGAGAAAGTCTAGGAGGGGCTACAGATCAAATTCTGAGTTTGGGAAGATTTAATTAATAATATAGGCCGCTCAGCCATGGGATTGCTATAATTGGATACAGTGAGTGACCATGGTCTCGGGAGGAGAAAAATCAGCCATGGTTCCTCCCCCTGATTGCTGCCCAGTGACAGCCTGCTGAAATGGGAGTGTGCTTGGATATGACTGAGGACACAATCAGGCTTGTATATAATGCTCTCCAGAACTGAATAACCTGCTGCGACTCATTGTCTAGGCAGACACATAAAGCATGGCAGGACTGCTGGCACCTGTGTCACTGTACTGCAGAGTCAGCACCTTCAGGAGGCTGAGGGGAAGATAATACCAGTCGATAGATCTGTTGAGCACACTGACACTCTTGAGCAAAATTAGAAAGGGAGCAAATTTATAGACCATAGTATCAGGAAATGTTCTATTATGATGTCATAAGACAAGGAACAGGCAGGGCCTATTATAGTACAAGTTTGCATTGCAAAGTCGAAATTTGAATGTATTCATTAATGTATTTAGAACCCATTATTTTAGGATTTTTCTCCAATTTCCTTGCATAATAATTACACTTATTGTGGTACTCAAAAAATTCTACTGTGTTGCTCCATCTTTGCGCACTCGTTCCTCAAGGACTTCTTTGCAGGGGAGAGTATTACTGAAATAAATGTAACATACTGTGTGCATCTCAGTTTCTAAGTCAATGGCCCATAATTTGCGGTCAGTGAAGAAGCAAAGGTGTTTGCTGTTGGCCCCAAAGAAAGCTGCTCACAGAGATCTCGCGAACTCTATGGCCAGAAGTTCGGCTTTTCCAATGTTCAATTGAGATCGGTGTAGTTTAATGGGAAATCCATAACGCGAGCTGCTCTGACGTCAGGAACTGCCGAAACAGACAATTGCAGCGCAGCATTCTCACAGACAGGAACCAGGAAGTGAACAGCCTCCTTTTATTCTGACTTTTTAAAATTGTTATAGAGAGCAAAACAAAGATTGGGGCTCTCATATCAGGAAAAGGTAAACCTGTAATGTAGGTGAACAAACTTTTTTAAAATACACTTTTTTAAAGTTTCTTCAAAATTATAAATGTTATAAAATAGATAAATTTAACACTACACAAAACTAAAATTAATTTTTCAGGACGATGGTTGGGGGGGAAGGGATGGGGGGAATGTGGGGGGGGAAGGGATGGTGGGGAGGAGGGGATGTGGGGGGGGGGGAGGGATGGTTGGCCACGGCGCAGCCAGTGTCAGTGAATGACTGACTGCAACTTCAGGATGTCTGCGTTAGGATGCGCATGCACTAAATCCTGAAGTTTCGGTCAGTTTCAAAGGGGTAATAACAGCGAATGTTGTTTGTTTGCTGTTACTACCCACCCCAAATTCAGGACCATTATATTTTTCACTGAATATGGTTAACTCATTAGAATGCATGGCGTCATCTGACAAGTGATCCCAGCTTCTGCATAGGAAATAATCCATTGCCATCCACTGGGATTTGTGTTGTAATTTGTTAGTCAGTCACTTTGTAGTTTGTTGTTCTTTTTCCCTATTGAAATTTGTGTAAGCAGAATTCAACTGCACAGGGTGATAATGTCCTTGGTGAAGGCATGTTGAAAGACAGCAGGAGGTAAAATGGTCTTGCCTCAGACTACTGACTATATTGCAACACTATTAGCCTTGTGCTGCTGTCATGAATGCTCACAGTTGTATCTTGAACAGAAGCAGCAGCTGAAAAGTATCAGTTGATGGGTTTGCTAAGCGTAGAAAGGATTTCGAGTACTTTGTACAGTTGGTTCCATGCATCTGAAATTGAAAAAATTAATTTGGTAATTTGGCACAATTGCCACGAGCCAGTGTACAATCAGACACCATTCAAATGCCAAAGAGGTAAATAATTTAGCCTCTGTCATACTTCCTAATTTATTGGAATACCATCTGTTATATATATAAACCTGTAAATACCTTGTTTCACCACCAGAGGGCTCAACCCCTGGAGTCCCAAGGGATCCCACAATCCCTTGGTAGCACCTGTACTTAAGGAGGCCTCACAGGCTGGAGAGGCATTCTGGAGACCTGTAATAAAAAGACTAAGGTCACACTTTACTTTGAGCTCACAGTACTGGTCAGACACTTTATTCATACATAACAACTGGCGACGAGACACAGATGACGAATCCCACCGCAACGATGCAGAGAACAGTGGGCATCCTGGAGAAATTTTCAGAGGGAGATGATTGGAAAACCTTCGTGGACCGACTCGACCAATACTTCATGGCCAACGAGCTGGAAGGAGAAGCGAACGCTGCCAAACGAAGGGCACCAACGTATGGCCTCATGAAAAATCTGCTTGCTCCAGTGAAACCCACAGAGAAATCGTATGATGATTTGTGCACACTGGTCCGGGAGCATCTTAACCCGAAGGAAAGTGTTCTGATGGCGAGGTACCGGTTCTACACGTACAAAAGATCTGAAGGCCAGGAAGTAGCGAGCTATGTCGCCGAGCTAAGACGCCTTGCAGGACATTGCGAATTTGAAGGACATTTGGAGCACATGCTGAGGGACTTCTTTGTATTTGGCATTGGCCATGAAGTAATACTTAGCAAACTTTTGACTGTAGAGACCCCAACCTTGAGTAAAGCCGTAGCGATAGCCCACGCGTTCATTGCCACCAGTGACAATACCAGGCAAATCTCTCAGCACACGAGTGCTGCTACAAGTACTGTGAACAAAGTAATATTGTTTTCGAATCGCAACGTACAGCGCAGGCCTCGCGTGCCTGCAGCTGCACGTCTGCAGATGTCTGAGAGTCCACCATCAAGGGTAATGAGTGCTAGGCCATTAACACCTTGTTGGCGCTGAGGAGGTGATCATCGTTTCCATTCATGTCGCTTCAAAGGATACGTTGCAAGGGCTATGGAACAATGGGACACCTCCAACGTATGTGCAGGCGAGCTGCAAACCCTGCTAATCCTGAAAACCACCGTGTTGTAGAGGGGGACCGATCCACGGCGGATCACTGCGAACCAGAGCCTCAGGCCAAGGAGGTAGAGGTATATGGGGTATACAGATTTACCACAAAGTGTCGCCCAATAATATTGAAGGTTGAATTAAATGGATTCCCAGTGTAAATGGAGCTAGACACAGGCGCGAGCCAGTCCATTATGAGCAAAAAGACTTTCGATAAATTGTGGTGCAGCAAAGCCTCAAGGCCAGTCCTGACTCCCATTCACACTAAACTGAGAACGTACACAAAGGAACTGATTCCTGTAATCAGCAGTGCCACCGTAAAGGTCTCCTACGATGGAGCGGTGCACAAGCTACCACGCTGGGTGGTACTGGGCGATGGTCCCACGCTGCTTGGCAGCAGCTGGCTGGGGAAGATACGCTGGAACTGGGATGACCTCCAAGCGTTCTCGTCCATCGACGACACTTCGTGTGCCCACATCTTAAACAAGTTCCCCTCGCTGTTCGAACCAGGCATTGGGAAGTTCCAAGGATCAAAAGTGCAGATCCATCTAATTCCAGGGGCGCGACCCATCCATCACAAGGCGAGAGTGGTACCGTACATGATGAGAGAGGGTGGAGATTGAGCTGGACCGGCTGCAACGAGAGGGCATCATTTCGCCGATTGAAATCAACGAGTGGGCCAGTCCGATTGTTCCAGTCCTCAAGGGAGATCGCACCGTCAGAATCTGTGGTGATTACAAAGTAACTATCAATCGTTTCTCCCTGCAGGATTAATACCCACTGCCAAATGCAGACGACCTTTTTGCGACACTGGCAAGAGGAAAGACATTCACGAAGCTGGACTTGACTTCGGCCTACATGATGCAGGAGCTGGAGGAATCATCGAAGGGTCTCATCTGCATCAACACGCACAAAGGTCTCTTCATTTACAATAGATGCCCGTTTGGGATTCGATCAGCCGCGGCAATTTTCCAGAGAAACATGGAAAGCTTACTGAAGTGGCCCCGTGCACCGTGGTCTTCCAGGATGACATTTTGGTTACAGGTCGGGACACCGTCGAGCATCTGCAGAACCTGGAGGAGGTTCTTAGTCGGCTTAACCGTGCGGGGCTCAGGTTAAAATGCTCGAAGTGCATTTTCCTGGTGCCTGAAGTGGAGTTCCTGGGGAGAAGAATCGCGGCGGACGGCATCAGGCCCACCAATTCGAAGATGGAGGCAATCGAGAACGCACCGAGGCCACAGAACATGACGGAGTTGCGGTCATTTCTAGGACCCCTGAACTACTTTGGTAACTTCTTACCGGGTCTCAGCACACTGTTAGAACCACTGCACGCCTTACTGCGTAAAGGAGATGAATGGGTATGGGGTAAAAGCCAAGAAAATGCCTTTATAAAAGCTAGAAAACTGTTATGGTCAAACAAATCGCTTGTATTGTATGATTCATCTAAGCGTTTGGTACTAGCATGTGATGTGTCGTCGTATGGGGTCGGGTGTGTATTGCAACAAATTGCGACCGGTTGCTTATGCATCCAGAAGTCTGTCTAAGGCTGAGAGGGCCTACAGCATAATTGAAAAAGAAGCATTAGCGTGTGTTTATGGGGTAAAGAAAATGCATCAATATCGGTTTGGGCTCAAATTTTAATTAGAAACTGACAAACCACTGATATCCCTCTTTTCTGAAAGTAAGGGGATAACTACGAATGCATCGGCCCAGGGATGGGCGCTCATGTTGTCCACATACAACGACGCCATCCGCCACAGGCCAGGCACAGAAAACTGTGCCGATGCTCTCAGTAGGCTGCCATTGCCCACCACGGGGGTGGAAATGGCACAGCCTACAGATTTAGTCATGGTAATGGAAGCATTCGAGAGTGAGCAATCACCCGTTACCGCCTGACAGATTAGAACCTGGCTGAGCCAGGACCCCTTACTGTCCTTAGTAAAAAAAACTGTGTGCTTCATGGGAGCGGGTCCAGTGTCCCATTAGAAATGCAGGAAGAGATAAAGCCGTAACAGCGGCGCAAAGATGAAATGTCTCAACAGGCAGACTGCCTTCTGTGGGGTAATCGGGTAGTGGTACCCAAAAAGGGCAGGGACACTTACATTAGTGATCTCCACAGTACTCATCCAGGCATTGTAATTATGAAAGCGATAGCCAGATCGCACGTGTGGTAGTCCGGTATCGATGCGGACTTAGATTCCTGCGTGCATAAATATAACACATGTTCACAGTTAAGCAATGCACCCAGGGAGACGCCACTAAGTTTATGGTCTTGGCCCTCCAAACCGTGGTCTAGAGTCCATGTTGACTATGTAGGCCCGCTATTGGGTAAAATGTTCCTAGTGGTGGTAGATGCGTACTCCAAATGGATTGAATGTGAGATAATGTCAGCAAGCACGTCTGCTGCCACCACTGAAAGCCTGCGGGCCATGTTTGCCACGCACGGCCTGCCTGATGTCTTTGTGAGTGACAACAGGCCGTGTTTCACCAGTGCCGAGTTCAAAGAGTTCATGACCCGCAATGGGATCAAACATGTTACATCAGCCCTGTTCAAACCAGCATCCAATGGTCAGGCAGAGAGAGCAGTGCAAACAATCAAGCAGAGCTTGAAGAGGGTAACTGAAGGCTCATTGCAGACTCGCCTATCCCGAGTCTTGCTCAGTTACCGCATGAGACCCCACTCGTTCACTGGGATTCCACCCGCTGAATTGCTCATGAAAAGGGCACTTAAGACAAGGCTCTTGTTAGTCCACCCTGATCTACACAAACAGGTAGAGAGCAGGTGGCTTCAACAAAGTACATATCATGATGGCGCAAATGTTACGCGAAATTGAAATTAATGATCCTGTATTTGTGTTGAACTATTGACAAGGTCCCAAGTGGCTTCCTAGCACTGTCGTGGCCAAAGAGGGGAGTAGGGTGTTTCGGGTCAAACTTTCAAATGGACTCATTCACCGGAAACACTTGGACCAAACCAAACTCAGATTCACGGTCTATCCAGAGCAACCAACATTAGACTCTACCTTTTTTGACCCCCCAACACACACACCAGTGGCAACCACACTGCGGTTGACCATGAAGCAGAACCCATCACTGTGCAAATAGATGTTAACAGATATGATGTGATTGGGATTACAGAGATGTGGCTCCAGGATGATCAGGGCTGGGAACTCAACATCCAAGGGTATTCAACATTTAGGAAGTATAGAATAAAAGGAAAAGGAGGTGGGGTAGCATTGCTGGTTAAAGAGGAGATTAATGCAATAGTTAGGAAGGACATTAGCTTGGATGATGTGGAATCTATATGGGTAGAGCTGCAGAACACCAAAGGGCAAAAAACGTTAGTGGGAGTTATGTACAGACCTCCAAACAGTAGTTGTTGGGGAGGGCATCAAACAGGAAATTAGGGCTGCATGCAATAAAGGTGCAGCAGTTATCATGGGTGACTTTAATATGCATATAGATTGGGCTAACCAAACTGGAAGCAATACAGTGGAGGAGGATTTCCTGGAGTGCATAAGGGATGGTTTTCTAGACCAATAGGTCGAGGAACCAACTAGGGGGGAGGCCATCTTAGACTGGGTGTTGTGTAATGAGAGCGGATTAATTAGCAATTTCGTTGTGCGAGGCCCCTTGGGGAAGAGTGACCATAATATGGTGGAATTCTACATTAGGATGGAGAATGAAACAGTTAATTCAGAGACCATGGTCCAGAATTTAAAGAAGGGTAACTTTGAAGGTATGAGGCGTGAATTGGCTAGGATAGATTGGTGAATGATACTTAAGGGGTTGACAGTGGATGGGCAATGGCAGACATTTAGAGACCGCATGGATGAACTACAACAATTGTACATCCCTGTCTGGCGTAAAAATAAAAAAGGGAAGGTGGCTCAACCGTGGCTATCAAGGGAAATCAGAGATAGTATTGGCCAGAAATAGCAGCGAACCCGGGGACTGGGAGAAATTTAGAACTCAGCAGAGGAGGACAAAGGGTTTGATTAGGGCAGGGAAAATAGAATACGAGAGGAAGCTTGCAGGGAACATTAAAACGGATTGCAAAACCTTCTATAGATATGTAAAGAGAAAAAGGTTAGTAAAGACAAACGTAGGCCCCCTGTAGTCAGAATCAGGGGAAGTTATAATGGGGAACAAAGAAATGGCAGACCAATTGAACAAGTACTTTGGTTCGGTATTCACTAAGGAGGACACAAACAACCTTTCGGATATAAAAGGGGTCAGAGGGTCTAGTAAGAAGGAGGAACTGAAGGAAATCCTTATTAGTCGGGAAATTGTGTTGAGGAAATTGATGGGATTGAAGGCCGATAAATCCCCAGGGCCTGATGGACTGCATCCCAGAGTATTTAAGGAGGTGACCTTGGAAATAATGGATGCATTGACAGTTATTTTCCAACATTCCATAGACTGGATCAGTTTCTATGGAGTGGAGGGTAGCCAATGTAACCCCACTTTTTAAAAAAGGAGGGAGAGAGAAAACAGGGAATTATAGACCAGTCAGCCTGACATCGGTAGTGGGTAAAATGATGGAATCAATTATTAAGGATGTCATAGCAGCGCATCTGGAAAGAGGTGACATGATAGGTCCAAGTCAGCATGGATTTGTGAAAGGGAAATCAAGCTTGATAAATCTTCTGGAATTTTTTGAGGATGTTTCCAGTAGTAGACAATGGAGAACCAGTTGATGTGATGTATTTGGACTTTCAGAAGGCTTTCGACAAGGTCCCACACAAGAGATTAATGTGCAAAGTTAAAGCACATGGGATTGTGGGTAGTGTGCTGACGTAGATTGAGAACTGGTTGGCAGACAGGAAGCAAAGAGTAGGAGTAAATGGGTACTTTTCAGAATGGCATGCAGTGACTGGTGGGGTACTGCAAGGTTCTGTGCTGGGGCCCCAGCTGTTTACATTGTACATTAATGATTTAGACGAGGGGATTAAATGTCGTATCTCCAAGTTTGCGGATGACACTAAGTTGGGTGGCAGTGTGAGCTGTGAGGAGGATGCTATGAGGCTGCAGAGTGACTTGTATAAGTTAGGTGAGTTGGCAAATGCATGGCAGATGAAGTATAATATGGATAAATGTGAGGTTATCCACTTTGGTGGCAAAAACAGAGAAACAGACTATTATCTGAATGGTGACAGTTTATGAAAAGGGGAGGTGCAACGAGACCTGGGTGTCATGGTACATCAGTCATTGAAGGTTGGCATGCAGGTACAGCAAGTGGTAAAGAAAGCAAATGGCATGTTAGCCTTCATAGCGAGGGGATTTGAGTACAGGGGCAGGGAGGTGTTACTACAGTTGTACATGGCCTTGGTGAGGCCACACCTGGAGTATTGTGTACAGTTTTAGTCTCCTAACTTGAGGAAGGATATTCTTGCTGTTGAGGGAGTGCAGCGAAGGTTCACCAGACTGATTCCCGGGATGGCGGGACTGACATATCAAGAAAGACTGGATCAACTGGGCTTGTATTCACTGGACTTCAGAAGAATAAGAGGGGATCTCATAGAAACGTTTAAAATTCTGATGGGTTTGGACAGGTTAATGCAGGAAGAATGTTCCCAATGTTGGGTAAGTCCAGAACCAGGGGTCACAGTCTAAGGATAAGGAGTAAGCCATTTAGGACCGAGATGAGGAGAAACTTCTTCACCCAGAGTGGTGAACCTGTGGAATTCTCTACCACAAAAAGTTGTTGAGGCCAATTCACTAAATATATTCAAAAAGGAGTTAGATGTAGTCCTTACCACTAGGAGGATCAAGGGGTATGGCGAGAAAGCAAGAATGGGGTACTGAAGTTGCATGTTCAGCCATGAACTCATTGAATGGCGGTGCAGGCTCGAAGAGCAGAATGGCCTACTCCTGCACCTATTTTCTATGTTTCTATCACCCGCAGCAGCCCAGCAGGACTCACCACACCAGGCAGCCCAGCAGGGTCAGCTGCACAACAGCCTAGCGAGGGCCCAACAAACGACTCACCAAAGCCAGCATTTGCACCGAGACGATCAACCAGGGAGAGAAAGGCCCCAGATCGACTCACCTTGTAAATGGTTACACTATTGACTCTGCAGGGCGGGGGGGAGTGTTGTTACGTATGTAAACCTGTAAATATCTTGTTTAACCACCAGAGAGCTCATCCCCTGGAGTCCCAAGGGATCCCACAATCCCTTGGGAGCACCTGTACTTCAGGAGGCCTCACAGGCTGGAGAGGCACTCTGGAGACCTGCAATAAAAGACTAAGGTCACACATTACTTTGAGCTCACAGTATCTGGTCAGACTCTTTTTTTCATACATAACACCATCCTTCAGGAAAAATGGCCCGAGACCTGATTCTTTGAACACATATAGTGCTCCAAGTCAAAAAACAAAGTGAGTGAGGGATGAGAATGCTCTTGAGTGATGCAAAATAGTTACACCAGGTAAGGCACGATTCATTTCAGCTCAAAATGCTGGAGAGAAGACATCGAAGTCCTCTCTGTGTCCAAAAACTTCCTCTGGCTCTAATCAGTAGACCACTTCATCTCAAAAATCTACCATCACTCCTGACACCACATTAAAGAAAGTGATTAAACCATCAAATGTCTTGACTGATGCAAAGATCCTCCATCCAGCCCTCGTTCTATCTGTTGAATCCCCTAGCAGCTTAGTATTCACGGAGGTTCAAATGCACACAAGACTTCTATTCATAGGATGAACGCAAGCTAGTCGTAACTGGTTAATCATGCTACCAATAATATAGTTCCCATAAGAAGTCATCAACTGAAGAAGTTCCCCATGGGACTTAGGTAGCTTTGAAACTATGGAAATTATTGTAACCCAAAATATCATGTGAGAAACAGGGAGGATCAGATCATCCGCCCATTTACACATCGCCCAGTTTAACTTTAGAATCAGAGAATGATACAGCACAAAAGGAGGCCATTCAGCTCGTGGTGCTTGTGCTGGCTCTTTGAAAGAACTATCCAAATAGTCCTACTTCCCTGCTCTTTCACCATTGCCCTGCATTACTTTTTTTTAGAAAATAAAATCGGGCAGTGTGTGAAACGGGCAGCCGATCTGATCATGCCCATTTCCTACCGGGTGAGGTAGGTTTTATATGTTTGCTGTGAAAAATCTTTCTCAAAGGCTTGTACGGATAACAGGGTTTGTACAGGCTGCCAAAGCAGTGTCTCTTCTTACATAGGCTCTAGCAATGAAAGGCATCATAGAATGGACTTTCCAATTGGTTACATCTGAATAATGGACATAAAGTGATTGTAACTGATCTGTAAATAGTGCCCCATGCAGTGTTTTGGTAAGGTTTTGTTTTGACATTCGAAGCGACTGTAGTTTGCATTTAGTTACATTAAGTTTAAATCTCGATTCAGCCTGTTTGGGTGTCTGGTTATCTCTACCTCCCTTTTCTCTCAAGCCCTTGAACATATTGTTGCCTTCAACATCTGAGTCTTGTCACTCCCACAGCTCTATTTGGATCTTCCTAATCGGGTTTCTGTCCATATCATGGCACTGAAATGATCTTGCGTGAAGCACAAACACGCTCCCACCCAAAGTCATGAGTAAGAACAAAAGAACATAAGAAATAGGAACAGGAGTAGGTCATATTGCCCCTCGAGCCTGCTCCGCCATTCAATATCACGGCTGATCTGATCGTGGACTCAGCTCCACTTCCCTGCCCGCTTCCCATAACCCCTTATCCCCTTATTGTTTAAGAAACTGTCTATTTCTGTCTTAAATTTGTTCAATGTCTCAGCTTCCACAGCTCTCTGAGGCAACGAATTCCACAGATTTACAATCCTCTGAGAGAAGAAATTTCTCCTCATCTCTGTTTTAAATGGGCGGCCCCTTATTCTAAGATCATGCCCTCTAGTTCTAGTCTCCCCCATCAGTGGAAACATCTTCTCTGCATCCACCTTGTCAAGCCTCCTCATAATCTTATACGTTTTGATAAGATCACCTCTCATTCTTCTGAATTGCAATGAGTATAGGCCCAACCTATTCAACCTTTCCTCATAAGTCAATCCCCTCATCCCCGGAATCAAGCTAGAGAACCTTCTCTGAATTGCAAGTATATCCTTTCGTAAATATGGGAACCAAAACTGCACACAGTATTCCAGATGTGGCCTCACCAATACCCTGTACAGCTGTAGCAAGACTTCCCTGCTTTTATACTCCATCCCCTTTGCAATAAAAGCCACGGTTCCATTGGCCTTCCTGATCACTTGCTGTATCTGCATAGTATCCTTTTGTGTTTCATGCACACGTACCCCCAGGTCCCGCTGTACTGCAGCACTTTGCAATCTTTCTCTATTTAAATAATAACTTGCTCTTTGATTTTTTTTCTGCCAACATTATACTCCATCTGCCATATTTTTGCCCGCTCACTTCGACTGTCTATGTCCTTTTGCAGATTTTTTGTGTTCTCCTCACACATTGCTTTTCCTCCCATCTATGTATCGTCAGCATGACATTCTCTGACTAACTGTGGTGTGTTATCCCTGCTCAACCTCTCTTTAGCCTTCGCCACAGTCAGTCACACAATTATTTTCCACTCTTGCCTATCTAATCATAGACAGCTTCTCTTCTTGTCCCCGTGCAACCACTTTGAGTTCCCCCAAGGATCCATCATTGGCCGCCTTCCGATCCTGATTGACATTCTTCCCCTTGGTGACATCATCCATTAACATTGGGCCAGATTCCACATGTACTCTGATGGTACTCAGCTCTGACTTTCTACCACCTCTCTTGACCCCCACATATTGTCGGACTGTTTGTCTAGCATCCAGGGCTCAATTTTCCCCGGTCATTTGCACGTTTTTTTGGCGCACGCTGGTTTTTTTGGTGTAAGTTTTTAAATTAATATTTCCTCAAGGAATTTGTACATTTTTGACACCATGCAGAAAGACGCCATTGTTTTTCAGCGAAGTTTTGGAGGGATTCAAGAACACTTTAAATATGTTGAATAATGATTAAATTTTTTTTACCTTACAACGGAGTAGATGGAAGTTTGATGGAATTTTGAAATTTTTAGCTTTTTTTTTAAGTCACGCGCCACCACCAAAAGTCTTCAAACAGGACTGAAGGGTCGGAGCGTCGGCTGGCAGAATCGATCCCGCGCCCGATCACAGGGGCTCGGGGCTCGGCTGCAAAATAAGCCCGGGGTAGGAGGTGGCGATCAGAAGACTGCACTAGGCAGCAAATGAGCCCGGGCGTTTGGTGTGGTCCAAACAGACCTTGGGGAGAGAGAATAAAGAACCTGTCCTGCCTTCCTTCCTGCTGTTTTGAGCTTCTTGCAAAGATAAAATTTAAGCATGGGGGCAATACTGACAATACCATACCTTGTGCGAGCCTTTTGCATCACGGTGCTGCGGAGGAGACAATTGATTTGATGTCATCACATGAGGAACCTCAGAGCCCATAGGGTGCTGGGCAGGAGGCCTTACCCACGTCGGCTATATCGATACAGGTATTTGTACCTACACCTGAGTGGTGCAGACTGTGTCAGAAAGCTGCATTTCCGCAAAGAAGTTGTAACTGAGATCTGTGAGTTGATGAAAGCAGACCTGCAACTTAGAAGCGTCACGAGGACTGCTTTGTCAGTTGAATTGAAGATTACAGCTGCACTTTCATTCTATGCATTTGGGTCCTTCCAAGCTACAACTGGGTATGTGTGCGCCATTTCTCAACATGCAATACATATCTGCATTTGGCAGGTGACAGCTGCACTTTCTGCCCGGAGGAATGACTACATAAAGTTGCCCATGACCACCAGGCAATACGTGACGGGGCTGTGGGTTTCTCCAGGATTGCTGGCTACCCAAAGGTACAGGGCTGCATTGATTGTACCCACCTCACCTTTCGAGCACCTTTGAAGGATTCCGAGATGTACAGGAACAGAAAAGGCTTCCACTCTGTTAATTGCAGCTCATGTGTGACGACATACATCGCATCATGTCAATCGATGCAAGATACCCTGGGAGCACCCATGATGCGTTCATCCCATGTGAAAGCTTTATATCTGCCATGTTTCAGCAGCAGCCAGAAGGACAGAGCTGGCTACTGGGAGACAAAGGGTACGGCCTCGCCACCTGGCTCATGACGCCCCTACGCGTAACCTGGACAGAAGCTGACCGGGAATACAACATGTCGCACATTGCGATGCGCAACATAATAGAGAGGACCATTGACATCTTGAAACAGTGTTTCCGATGCCTGGACCATTCCGGAGGCTACTTGCAATACTCCCGTGAGATTGTTGGTCAGTTCACTGTTGTGTGCTGCATGCTGCATAACTTAGCCATCATGAGGCAGCACAGCAGGTAGTAGAAGATCCACCTGCGGTGAGAGTGGCTGATGATAATAATGAGGAAGATGCAGATGATGACGAGGAGAAGGAGGAGGAGGAAGCCATGCAACTACCTGAACCCAGAGCTCGACGGTGGAGGAAGGCGGGCAATCGTGACCCTTTAACGATTGCTCGAGCCTTGCGCCAGCAGCTCTTCCGTGAACGCTTTGTTGCCTGACGGCTCAGCGACAACTATTCCACATGGACCATGTTTATTGTTTGGACCTGTTCCGTAATGTTGTGTTGTGTTAATGGAACAAATGATGGAAATGATTCTTCTTTACTTCAAAAAGTGCGTTAATAATGGAACAAATAATGTAAAAGATTTTGTTTTAATTTTAAATATATTTTATTCAAAAGTTTAACAAACAGTTCTTTGTACTTAACTTTAACAAAATTATTCTTTTATCTGTCATGTATTTCACCATCTTGCAATGACAATAGTTATGTAACTGTAACTCATGCACACTGTACCTGTACCCTTGAAATGCACACCCTGACCACAAGGGGTAAGCTTGCGGGAGACACTCCTCACCTGGGTTTCCAGGTATAAAAGGAGAGGTCCCACCCAGGGTCAGCACTCCTTGGTCCTGGGAATAAAGTGAAGGTCACAGAGTGACCGTGTCTGATGTATACATGCCTCGTGTGAGTTTGTAACAAGATGCAGAGACACTGCAGTATCAAACTTTAAAATTTTCAGTTAAGATCACTTACAAACTTTTAAACTTGTAAATTTACATAACTTACAAAAAGCGTTTAATTTGAGAATAACAGTTAGAACAGTAACAATAACAACAATAACAGCAACAAAGAAAGGCTGCACCCATCTCTCCTCCACCTTATTCTCAGACCGCCTGTCGCGCTTGGTCTTGGTGACTCCATCACCCCTGCCCACAGGCGGTGGCACAGTGTTTATGGAGTTGGTACCAAGCTTATTCTTTCTAACATCTCGGGTAATGCGCACCTGTTGGGGGAGGTGGCAGGCGGCGCAGCCTGGGATGGTGGGGACCTGGGTGTGCCTCGCACCACACCACTGGGACCCGCCGCCTCGGAAGGTGGGGCTCTTGGTGTGCCTCGCTGCACCCAACCACTGGGACCTGCAGCCTGGGACAGTGGGGCCCTGGGTGTGCCTCGCTGCACCCAACCACTGGGACCCGCAGCCTCGGACGGTGGGAAGCCATGTCCCACCAACACTCAAACCACTAATCATGGAAGGGGCTGGCACCTTAAAAGTCAGTAAAACAGTGTTGGCTTCATCCAACTCCATCCCCTCCCCCTCACCCCCATGCTCTTGGTCTGGAAGGTAGGATTGGAAAATGTTTTCCTCTTCAGGCTTGTCCTCATTTGAATCTTCTGCATCGTCCGGGTTGGCCTCAAGTTCTGCAAAATATAAGAGAACAGACAAATGGTTAGCAGCAGAGGAGAGGGCAGGATGGGTGGCATCAGTAGGTACACACAGCGCAGGCAGCAGGCTGATTTGAAGGACCACGATGAATAATAGCACATTGCATCGACCGAAGCGTAGCTAACGGAGACATCCCCATGAACTGAAGCATGGCTAGCCCGCGCAGTACTTAATATTTAGCAAAGCCAGACTGGAATTTGCAGGACTTACCCTCTCCCTTACCAGCTTGTGCAGTGTTTATTGCTTTTCTCCAGGCATCAAAACAGTGACCCTGTCTTCCAAGGGTGTCAGTGGGTGCAGATTTGCCGGATCTCCTCCTGTTCGAGTTCCTTCCCTTTTGTTGTGTGCCACTTTCCTCTGCAAAGATGAAAATATAACTTTTTAGAGAGGGTGTCTTTCTGCTGGGTGGGACATATACAGCTGGTCACATTTACAATTGCAATTCCATTGAATAAATGAAAATATTACTTACATTAACTACTTGACCAAGGTCCTGCCACTTCTTTTTGCACCGGCCTCCAGATCTCAGGGTGGTCACCATTGCACAGTAATCTTCCGCAAGTCAGTTCAGCGTTTCTTCATTTCTTTGGGTGGAACTTTTATGTGACCTCTGCTGGTGTCCAGCTCATGCCATCTGGCCTCAGTCACAGTAACTAGTGCCTCCACTTCATGCTGTAAAAAATACTTGGTCCTTGCACTGCGTTGCATCTTATATTGCAGCTCCGGTTTTTCCAATGTTCTCACACAGCACTCAACGTTCTCACACACACAACCGGCTCTTTACAAATGGCCGATTGCAGACTGGGAGCTGTGCTGCGCATGCGCGCCCATAGCAATCACGTCAAAAACGTCATTTTTTTTCCCGCACATGAGCGGAAGGTGCAGCATCGTTTTTTTCAGTGCAGACAGCAGGCTCCACCCCCCCCCGAGATGACTGGACACGCTGCACTGCGCCAAAATGAAAAATACAGCGGGGAAACTTGGGACAAATATTTTTGGAGTATTTCTGGCCTAGAAAAATAGGCGCAACTCTGGCAGTACGCCAAAAAATGGCCTTGAGCAAAATTGAGCCCCTGGTCTTGGATGAGCCACAATTCCCTTCAGCTGAACATAGTGGAATGGGCAAAAAGTGGCAGATGAAATTCAATGTCAGTAAATGTGAGGTGGTACATTTTGGCAAAAAAATTATACTGGGGGAAAAGCTGAGGATTTGGGAGATCAGGTTCACAAGACAAGTGGATAAGGGAATTTTAAAAAGCACTAATGGAATACTGTTTTTTTTGGCAAGACAATGTAAATGCAACATGTAATGCTGAATCCATATAAACCACAGTAGTAGCAGAGTTGGAGTACCGTGTCCAGTTTAGGACTCTGTACTGTAGGAAGGATGCTAAGGCAATAGAGAAGGGACCATGCAAATTCAGCAGGAGGTGGCTTGGTCGGAGGAAATACAAATGCGAAGTAAAATTGGGGCTATTTTTGTTAGAATGAAGGAGATTAAGGTGTGCTTTGAAAGAGGTGTTTAATATAATGAGGTGATGGGACAGAATAGATAGAGACAGACTGTTTCCAGTGGTTGAAAGGCCTTTAACAAGGAGACTTCGATGTAAGGTGAAATATAAGCGACTTAGGACAGAGAGCAGGAGAAACCTTTTTATACAGATGGTTCTGAGGCTGTTGAGTAAATTACCAGAGTTAGTGATTGCAGCAGAGACCATGGTAGCTTTTAAGAATAAGTTAGATGGCTGGTTGAAGGAAAGGGGATATGGGAGCAGGATGGACACATGGAATCAGGATTATTGTTGTGTGGAGGATTAGCACCTATGCAATTGTGTGCCCCTACCTCGACGTCATACATTTCTTTGTCATCTCCAGACTTGATTACTTCAATAATCTTCTGACCAGCCTCCCATCCTCAACTCTCCATAAACCTCAGCTCATTCAAAATTCTGCTGCTCATATCCTATCCCTCGCCAAGTCTCCCTCAATCTTCACCCTCACTAATCTACATTGAATCCCGGTGCCGGCATGCCTCTAAAATTGAACATTCTCATCCTTATGTTTAATCCATTCCATGGTCTTGTCCCTCCATATGTTTGTTACCTCCTCCAGCCCTACAACTCTGACTTCCAAACTCTTGATTCTTATCTTCCATGACTACACCCCCCCACCCAGTCCCCAAACCCCTCACTGTACCTTCATTCACCAGTGGCAGCCATGCTTTCAATTGCCTAGATTCTGCTTCCTACAATTCTCTCTAAGTGTTTCACCTCTCCATAACCTTCTCCTTTAAGACCTTCTTTAGAACCCATCTCTTTGACCACCATTGCCTTGTTGACGAAGTGTTCTTCATGCCTCGGGGAACATAGTAATATAGAAACATAGAAATTTACAACACAGAAGGAGGCCATTTTAGCCCACCATGTCTGCGCCGGCCGACAAAGAGCCACACGGCTCTTGATCAGTAGCCCTAAAATTTACATATAAACCTATGAACAATGACGGAAAGGCATAGAGCACCCAGCCCAACCAGTCCGCCTCACACAACTGCAACACCCGTTATACTGAAACATTCTACACTCCACCACAACCAGAGCCATGTGATCTCCTGGGAGAGGCAAAAACCAGATAAAACCCCAGGCCAATTTAGGGAGAAAAAATCTGGGAAAATTCCTCTCTGACCCATCCAGGCGATCGAAACTAGTCCAGGAGATCACCCTGGCCGTATTCTATTCCCTGCAGTACTTAGCATTATAACTGCGCCGTCCAACAAAAGGTCATCCAGTCTAATCCCAATTACCAGATCTAGGTCCGTAACCTTGCAGGTTACTGCACTTTAAGTGCCCATGGTTGTCATGAGATGTTTTTCTCCCTTAAAGGTGCAAGTTGTCCATTCGATTTCCCAATTTTTACACTGATATTCATCATCTACGTCTCATACTAAATGACATCCAGGACTGCTGGGGTGTGCTGTTTATGCAAGTATGTTTAAAGATTTATAACCAAATTTTAAAGACTATTTTTGAACCTTTTTTTGTTTCTTACCAATTTCCACTTAGTTGATCAGGAGGCTTTGTGCCAAATGTTCTGGCATTGGAGGTTAGTCCACAAGGTAGAAAGGCATGGAATAGGTGAGCAATTATCGAGGTGCATTGGCAATTGGGTGCATCATAGGATACAGAGGATGGTT
Source organism: Pristiophorus japonicus (assembly GCF_044704955.1). NCBI lineage: Eukaryota > Metazoa > Chordata > Chondrichthyes > Pristiophoridae > Pristiophorus > Pristiophorus japonicus. The sequence goes on along the minus strand of NC_091989.1, from coordinate 88,673,150 downwards.
GTTTTTTGGAGCGGTGTCAAAGTGGTGGGTAGCGACTAGTGGCGTGCACCAAGATGGCTGGTATGCAACGGCCGCCACACGTTAAAAAAATCCACCGTTCAGGACGTAGTTTGGGATCTGGAATATTAGGTCCTTCATTGAAACACCTGTGAACTCATCCCTTTTCGGCGTGGAAGCAAGTCATCCTCGTTTTGAGGGACCAAGGATCAGTTGTAGAAACATAGAAACATAGAAAATAGGTGCAGGAGTAGGCCATTCGGCCCTTCTAGCCTGCACCGCCATTCAATGAGTTCATGGCTGAACATTCAACTTCAGTACCCCATTCCTGCTTTCTCGCCATACCCCTTGATCCCCCTAGTAGTAAGGACCTCATCTAACTCCTTTTTGAATATATTTAGTGAATTGGCCTCAACAACTTTCTGTGGTAGAGAATTCCACAGGTTCACCACTCTCTGGGTGAAGAAGTTCCTCCGCATCTCGGTCCTAAATGGCTTACCCCTTATCCTTAGACTGTGACCTCTGGTTCTGGACTTCCCCAACATTGGGAACATTCTTCCTGCATCTAACCTGTCTAACCCCGTCAGAATTTTAAATGTTTCTATGAGGTCCCCTCTCATTCTTCTGAACTCCAGTGAATACAAGCCCAGTTGATCCAGTCTTTCTTGATAGGTCAGTCCCGCCATCCCGGGAATCAGTCTGGTGAACCTTCGCTGCACTCCCTCAATAGCAAGAATGTCCTTCCTCAGGTTAGGAGACCAAAACTGTACACAATACTCCAGGTGTGGCCTCACCAATGCCCTGTACAACTGTAGCAACACCTCCCTGCCCCTGTACTCAAATCCCCTTGCTATGAAGGCCAACATGCCATTTGCTTTCTTAACCGCCTGCTGCACCTGCATGCCAACCTTCAATGACTGATGTACCATGACACCCAGGTCTCTTTGCACCTCCCCTTTTCCTAATCTGTCACCATTCAGATAATAGTCTGCATCTCTGTTTTTACCACCAAAGTGGATAACCTCACATTTATCCACATTATACTTCATCTGCCATGCATTTGCCCACTCACCTAACCTATCCAAGTCGCTCTGCAGCCTCACAGCATCCTCCTCGCAGCTCACACTGCCACCCAACTTAGTGTCATCCGCAAATTTGGAGATACTACATTTAATCCCCTCATCTAAATCATTAATGTACAGTGTAAACAGCTGGGGCCCCAGCACAGAACCTTGCGGTACCCCACTAGTCACTGCCTGCCATTCTGAAAAGTACCCATTTACTCCTACTTTTTGCTTCCTGTCTGACAACCAGTTCTCAATCCATGTCAGTACACTACCCCCAATCCCATGTGCTCTAACTTTGCACATCAATCTCTTGTGTGGGACCTTGTCGAACGCCTTCTGAAAGTCCAAATATACCACATCAACTGGTTCTCCCTTATCCACTCTACTGGAAACATCCTCAAAAAATTCCAGAAGATTTGTCAAGCATGATTTCCCTTTCACAAATCCATGCTGACTTGGACCTATCATGTCACCTCTTTCCAAATGCACTGCTATGACATCCTTAATAATTGATTCCATCATTTTACCCACTACCGATGTCAGGCTGACCGGTCTATAATTCCCTGTTTTCTCTCTCCCTCCTTTTTTAAAAAGTGGGGTTACATTGGCTACCCTCCACTCCATAGGAACTGATCCAGAGTCAATGGAATGTTGGAAAATGACTGTCAACACATCCACTATTTCCAAGGCCACCTCCTTAAGTACTCTGGGATGCAGTCCATCAGGCCCTGGGGATTTATCGGCCTTCAATCCCATCAATTTCCCCAACACAATTTCCCGGCTAATAAGGATTTCCCTCAGTTCCTCCTCCTTACTAGACCCCCCGACCCCTTTTATAACCGGAAGGTTGTTCGTGTCCTCCTTCGTGAATACCGAACCAAAGTACTTGTTCAATTGGTCCGCCATTTCTTTGTTCCCCGTTATGACTTCCCCTGATTCTGACTGCAGGGGACCTACGTTTGTCTTTACTAACCTTTTTCTCTTTACATATCTATAGAAACTTTTGCAATCCGTCTTAATGTTCCCTGCAAGCTTCTTCTCATACTCCATTTTCCCTGCCCTAATCAAACCCTTTGTCCTCCTCTGCTGAGTTCTAAATTTCTCCCAGTCCCCAGGTTCGCTGCTATTTCTGGCCAATTTGTATGCCACTTCCTTGGCTTTAATACTATCCCTGATTTCCCTTGATAGCCACGGTTGAGCCACCTTCCCTTTTTTATTTCTGTGCCAGACAGGAACGTACAATTGTTGTAGTTCATCCATGCGGTCTCTAAATGTCTGCCATTGCCCATCCACAGTCAACCCCTTAAGTATCATTCGCCAATCCATCCCAGCCAATTCACGCCTCATACCTTCAAAGTTAGCCTTCTTTAAGTTCTGGACCATGGTCTCTGAATTAACTGTTTCATTCTCCATCCCAATGCAGAATTCCACCATATTATGGTCACTCTTCCCCAAGGGGCCTCGCACAACGAGATTGCTAATTAATCCTCTCTCATTACATAACACCCAGTCTAAGATGGCCTCCCCCCTAGTTGGTTCCTCGACATATTGGTCTAAAAAACCGTCCCTTATGCACTCCAGAAAATCCTCCTCCACCGTATTGCTTCCAGTTTGGTTAGCCTAATCTATGTGCATATTAAAGTCACCCATTATAACTGCTGCACCTTTATTGCACGCACCCCTAATTTCCTGTTTGATGCCCTCCCCAACATCACTACTACTGTTTGGAGGTCTGTACACAACTCCCACTAACGTTTTTTGCCCTTTGGTGTTCTGCAGCTCTACCCATATAGATTCCACATCATCCAAGCTAATGTCCTTCCTAACTATTGCCTTAATCTCCTCCTTAACCAGCAATGCTACCCCACCTCCTTTTCCTTTTATTCTATCCTTCCTGAATGTTGAATACCCCTGGATGTTGAGTTCCCAGCCCTGCTCATTCTGGAGCCACGTCTCCGTAATCCCAATCACATCATATTTGTTAACATCTATTTGCACAGTTAATTCATCCACCTTATTGCGGATACTCCTTGCATTAAGACACAAAGCCTTTAGGCTTGTTTTTTTAACACCCTCTGTCCTTTTAGTGATTTGTATATCAGTGATTTGAGAGTGGGGCTGGAGACACAATTTCCAAATTCACCAATGACATTAAGGTGGGAGGTGCAACCAATACAGTAGGCAGATCAGGTGCATAGGGATCCAGATAGATTGAGAAGTTGGGCTGATAAATAGCAAATTAAATTCGCTGTTGATAAGTGCAAAGTGGTGAGACTGGGGAAAATTAAAAAACATGGGAACTATAAGTTATGTACTTATCACCCCTTATAATCACCCAGGCAGTTGCTATGCAATTTCCCATCCGCTTTGGCATTAGTTTCTCGTCGGAACCAGCTGAGACTCCTGGACTGTCAGCGCGGGGCTTGATTCACTTTATCGAGTTTGGTGTTCAGCCAGAACATTCAGAATATTTGCTGGTTTTGGTTAAAATTGTGTAGCAGCAGTGAGCTATGCGAGCACTACGGGTGGAATCATAGACCAGCACAGGTTCATACAAGTGTACGACCTTGAGGTTTGAAGGATACAATGTTTGGCAAAACCGGCAATTATTCTCAGTGTTCTGTCAGAGCATTCAGAATATTTGCTGTTTTTCCTAAAATTGTAACTGAATTGATTTATCTTGAACAAGTTTCACCCACTTTTAGCACTGATGTAAGTATTTAGCACTTCATTGACATCCACAGAGCATTCACATTCTGCATAGATAAGGTCAGACGCATTTTCTGGTCGAGGCAATCTATTCTTTCAAAAAAAAAACTGCATTTTAGATCAAGCCATCTTAAGAAGTAGAAAGTATTGAATTTAGAGTAAAATCTATAATTATTTCCCATGGTGTTTCCTCTCTGTTGGTACTTATTTTAATTTGAAAGTTGAGCTACACTCAGAGAATGAGCAGAACCTATCGACTGTACTGTAATGGAAAGATCCCACTACTTTGTTTCAGCTTTTCCTTCAAACAGTAAGGTTATACATTTACATGAGCCTGTGCTCATGTGTTTTTGCACCCAAAGTGCTCATATATCTCATTGCTGCTCCACTGAGGATTAATGACCATATTGGAGATGGGGAGCACAGGTATTTATCCAAGGACGGTTAATAGTGAACATGAGCACAGGCTGATGAATAATGGATTTTTCTCTTTTTTTTATTAAAGAATAAAGCATTTTTGATGCACTTCATTCAGCACCACACAAAAGGCAACTATTTTTTGTTTAGAATGGGCAGCTTGCGCATTACGACTAGTGCAAGGTTGTTTAGTGCATTGCATACCAGTTTGTGCTCATCAAGGTGAAGGATGTCAGTTCTGGAAAATAGCACACTTTCCATTTTGTGCAACCAGTGTTAGCATCAAGCACTCCCAGTTTAGGAATATGATTAACTGCAAAGTGTGAAGTTCCCTTTGGCATGCCTGAACCATGCATCTCGGTTCCAGCTTCAGAACACCCTGTACTGTACAAGGTCGTGGCCCCCCGACCTGCGAGAGAACAGCTCCACAGTTCGGGAGATAAAAGAGCTGGAGTGGCATACCACTTCAACCTCCAGCGCGAGCTGCTCCAAGTATGCGACAATTTTGAGACGTCATCAAAACCCTGGTCGCTGCTTTGGAGCGTGGGCAGGAACATCGGCGGGGCCTAGGTACAGAGGAGTGGGAAGGTCGGGGCGGATGAGCGGCAAGTGTTTGTGGCGAGATGCGGTGAATGTTTATGGCGGAGGAGCGGTGAGAGATCGTGGCAGAAGTGCGATAGATGAGGTTACGGGGCCCAGAAGAGCCGAGGGCCCGGGGCAGCACGGGCCAGCCCACACTGCAATATGTGTGCGCGTTAGGTCCATGCACCAGAGCTGGTCTCCAGTCGTCCTGGTTAACCCTTGCCACTGGATAAAGGCCGAGCTCTATCAAGCTCATGTGATGGCTGGTGTGCAACGATCACCCCACGTTAAAAAAATCTACGCGCAGGCATCTTCCACCTCCTCAATTGGAATTCGGGACTGGAACATCGGGTCCTTCATTGAAACACCTGTGAACTCGCGGAAGCAAGTCATCCTTGTTTGAGGGACCGCCTATGATGATGGCTGTACAAGGGCGATATTTTTAAATTTGCCATGCGAGCAGTGCGAGATGGCACATGCAGCCCAGATTTTGTGATCGGACATGAGCCCAGTTGGTAGTAGATAGAGCAGGATCTGCGCTCGCCTGATGTCATGAACGCTAACCCTACTGGAAGTTCTGGCGTCGGCCCTCATAATATTTCAGGTATCAGAGACATTTTTGAGTGTGTGCTCATTTATTGGGAAATAGCATGCATAAAGGGGCATACATCATCATTGTTTTTACTGCAGGCAAGTTCAGAGTAGACACCTGTCGGGTTTATTGGAAGGCAGACACTACAGGTTCGCAGATGGAGTAATGGATGGTTTCAGAATTTTAGGCGGGGAGGGAGAGAGACTTGCTTTCTCCAGGGCCCCAAGGAGATCTTTCTGAGGAAATGGAAGGAGGTAGCCAGTGCAATGCCGACTCAACTTACACATGACCAGGTTGTACAGAAGTTAAATGACATTGCCGGGTCAGGCAAGCCAAGAGAAGCTAGTCACATCTTCCTATGTCTGTCATTAGAATGACCCTTGCCTTATACTGTATAAAGTAATTTAATTGTTTAATGTCAATGCCCATGAGGCAATGTGGTTTCCTTGACACCCCAGCCGTATACTGGTGCTTACCTGTGTCCTCAGGTATCACCCAGGTGTCACAAGTCGTAGCTGCAGAGGGATAGGCTTGATCTCCCAGGCGCTACACTGAGCCTAGCCTTTCTGGGTGAAAGAATGTTGGTACAGTGGAATTCCTTAACATTAATGCATCGTGGCAGCTGCAAGCATTCCCTTGCATAATGGTCACAAACAAGCTTCTCATTGAGAGCGTGGAATTGTTTACTGTTGATCTATGTAGTGGCATTGAGCAAAGGAGGGAAACAGATATAATCTATGACTCCTAGGACCATGAGGAATCATTTCACTCTGTGGTGTGCAGTTATGCTGATCATGATTGGGCACAGGGAAGGAAACGGAATTGCTTTCTCCAGCGGATAATACAGCAGTGACTTGCTTAATGCATCTTTGCACATCCAGTTGGTTAATGTTACTGATGTCCCCAGTGCAAGCCTTTAATAACTCCATGTGTGACCGTAACAGCTACTGTGTAGTGTAGGTCTGCTTCCAGCATGTGGCATAAAGGTTTCCTTCGTAAAACCAGGACTCCGCAGGCACTATTGCTCAGCAAATGCAGATATGTGCCCTCCGCCTGTAAATTCTGGAGTGGATGCAGCGGTTGGTGGTGCCGTGTGTCACTGCTGTCTAACAAGTCTTGCGTTCTTCTGTTGCTCCTCCTTTTCATCCAAAAAGCAAATATACAGGGGAATTCCCAATGGTAAATATTCTGCTCTATTTGAAATAGTGGGGCCAATATGGCAGCTTAATGGCAAGAGTCAAAGTAATTAGCAACAGGAAAAAAAACTATCCAGATTCAGGTCAGAAATAAACCAGTTTCTTCAACATTGATGCTAGGCTATTTAACTTCCATTCTACCCTACATACACGAGAGGTGATCCAAAACTTGGCTGCCTGTGTCCTAACTCGCACCAAGTCCCGCTCACCCATCACCCTTGTGCTGGCTGACCTACATTGACTTCCGGTTAAGCAACACCTCGATTTCAAAATTCTCATCCTTATTTTCAAATCCCTTTGGCCTCGCCCCTCTCTATCTCTGAAATCTCCTCCAGCCCCACAGCCCCACAACCCCCCGCCCCCCGAGATGTCTGCGCTCCTGAGCATCCCTGATTATAATTGCTCAACCATTGGTGGCCGTGCCTTCTGTTGCCTAGGCCCCAAGTTCTGGAACTCCCTCCCTAAACCTCTCTGCCTCTCTACCTCTCTTTCCTCCTTCAAGACGCTCCTTAAAACATACCTCTTTGACCAGGCTTTTGGTCACCTGCTCTAATTTCTACTTATGCAACTCGGTGTCAAATGTTTTGTAAGTGGTTTCCCTTGGGTGTTTCAACAGACCCCCATGTTACAATAGTTCTAGATCTGGGAGTGATTACTGTACTGAACAGATGAATGAGTCGCAGACAAATACCCCGGTCTCAACCGGCAATGCTTTATTAAAGCTACCCCAACACAGCAAAACAAGTAAACACAATGACGATGTAGTACAATACAATACCCTGGCATGTCTAAACCGCCCCTATCGCAAAGTACCCAACGCCTAAACCCTCTGCTCAGATCCACACTGTACGCTCCTATGGTCCTTGCAGCAAAACCTCCCCACTAAAACCCTTAATAAGGCTTGGTTGGGAGAACACACGATACCCCCTCACACCGTGGCTGTGATCTGAAAATTGCGTGAGCAGGGATGATGCTCACCGATTCGTTGGCTTATTCGCTGCTTCTCCTGGTGAAAACGTGTCTCTTCTGGTTCCATACTGATTTCTTCTCTCTGTCCCACACGGAGTGCTCGGTTCTTGTAGAGGCGAAGCAAGCAAGAGCAAAGAGAGAGAGAGAGAGAGATGTGGCCAGACGGCCCCTTTTATATGCAAAAACCGTTTGCCTTTTCTGGCCCAATAAAGTTTTCCTTGTTTCGAGGCTTCCTGGTTTGAGTCCAGTGATGGATTTTCGCTTCCGACAGGTCTGAGGCTTAATGGCTTTCTATTGTTCTGGTTTCCTGCCTCTCGGGTGATCTCATCCAGGTAATGGCTCTGATCACTGAGCAGTTCATCTGATCTCACTCTGATGAGTTCACATTTGCCCATTACCTGAGGTGAGTTGCCTTATCCTGGCTATTGTCTTCCCAGAGCACCCCTTCCCATCAGGTGTGGATTTCAAGTACAACATGGAAAAATACCTGGGCCCCTCCCACAAACAGGCTTCCAGTTTTTTCTGCAGTGAGAAAATATTAAAACGCAATGTCCAGATAATGTCCAGCAATCCTTGGGGAGCCGATGCCAACAGTTTATCGCATAATACTCCTGTGGAGCACCTTGGGACGTTTCACTACGTTAAAGGTGTTAGATAAATATAAGTTGTTGTTGTTCCCTTAGTGGCCATCAATTCTTGTGTCGCCAGCTTTATACACGTAGGAGAATAAGAAACAGCACAAATGAGGCAACATGGGATGCATCATATAGGTTGATACTTTCTTGTATGCACCATGCAAAATTGAGTGGAGGTCAACATCATGAACTCTGTCCAGTTTTCAGATTGGATCTGCCTGGTTTATGCCTGAAGGTGGATGGTCCCAATCAGAAAATCCAGGCTTTATTCTATGGGTCCATGGTTAATTAAACATCGTTTCTAGCTTTTGTTGTCAGGGCACTCACCACAGACAGAAAAGCCTCAACACTTACAATACAGAATGTTAGTGGTTCCATCCCTGGTGCTGAGATGAAAACTGCAAATAGTTGGAATGCGTATCACAGCCATTGTGGGTTGGAGTTTGCTCTGAAGAAGCATCGCCGTCAGAGGTGGATCAAAGGAGGATATCTCCTGACCCAACCCAACAGCAACCCTGACCCATTTTCCTGGGTGAGGGTTATTATGTATGCAGGCCAGCTGCCATAGTAACTGCTCCACACAGGGTGCATGCCCTGTGCTGAAGGAAAAGGACACTCACTGCAGCACCAGTAGGGAAAGAAGTTAACGCTAGAAGTCCTCTGAAGAGATCCAATAAATGTTGTAAAAAGGGGTCTGAATGAGCCCTAATCGCGGACCCTAGTGTGAAGAGGGATGAACAATTGCGTAGAATTATGTGTAAATTACAACAGGCCCTTTGGCCCAATCAGTCCGAGTTGGTGTTTATCCTCCACACAAGCACTCGTCCTAGTCCTTTTATCCTCTTTTCCTTCAAGCAGACAGCTAACCCAAGAGAGGGAGAGGTGGCCACAGTCAGACCTTCTTCCCCCTTCAGTGGCTGTTGCTCTTCTCATCGCTCCTGCAGTCAGCACTGTTGTCTTTATTTGGGGTCAGGAGGAAGGCAGGCAAATTGGGCGATTTTCCTAGCCCTGTCCCCCAAATGTCATTTGATTGTTATTTAAATCCAAAGAGATGGCAAAGGAGCAGGCGGCTAACTTCCTTGCTAGGGGGAAAGAAAGTTTCCACTGGCAGATTTAAGGGCAGGGATCCAGCTGTCTGCATACTCACCATATTTTCCCTGCTCAATTGCTGTTATATCCCTCATTTTCAAGTGGATATGACCAAAGAAATTCCAACCCTTTACCATTAATGTAAATGCTAACAGAACAGGGGACCAAAATTACCCCTTTCTTTAAGAGTTGTGACCGCCTCTTTGAGGTGGTCATGGGTTGCTAATGACTCTCCGCCTAGTCGGTGCGGAGTAAGGACCATTTTTTAAATTGCGCTACCTGGGTTTTGCAGCAGTAATCGCTACTGCACCACCCGGGCCCCCGCCCCGTCGGGCATGTGCAGACCTCCCCACCGACCAGCAGCAACCCACTTTCTGCCCCGCGCGTGAAATTGCTCTGCGGGAGCGGATTGGCTGCTGGTTGGTGCCCCTGACAGCTTCTCCCAGCGGGAAGCTGTGTGTGCCTGAGCGGCGCGTCTACCCTTAAAGCGGAGGGCACATTGCTGCGAACGCCATTTTCTTTTATTTGTCGGCCGACTGCCAGGTCCGATAATGGTGCCCACGGGTTTGGGCAGGCCACCAACAGGCAGCCCGGCACCCCCTCTTGCGTGCCAGGCCTCTGGCCCGGCCGAAACCCTCCCTGGTGGCCCAGTGGGCTCAACTAAACCCCATGCAGAGTTTGCAGCGGCCCTCCCCTTTAACTGAAGGGAGGGACGTTGTGATGCGTTAGCGTGGCGCTGCTGACTGGGTGGGGCGGCTGACCCGACTGAAGGCCACTTCAGCCCTGCACCCGCCCAGAATACCGCCCCGCTGGAAAGAAATTATCTAAGACCTGAATTTCTGTCGGATCTCCGCCCCATGGATTGGTGGCGGCCCGTTTGGGGCGGGGCTCAATTTCGGCCCCCAGATCTCTCATCTAGCTCATTGACAGTTAATGATGGTACTGTTTGCTCTGTCTAATATCTGCCCTTGTTGTCCAATTTCTGATGGATGCTTTCTGTTCAACAGTTAACTACTTACTATTTGGACTCAGTTCTGAACAAGTTGATGTTAAACCCGTTTGAACCTGCAGTCTGGTGTGATTTGAATCTTGCATTTAAAACTATTCCTTTGCCAGCCCTTTTTTTTACCATGAGGAGTTACTGAACTGCATGCTTCACTGGTGGACACATTGTGTGAAAAAATTGACTGTGTAACGGCAATTATGTGGCCGTTATGGGTGCCATTTTGGGTCAAAAGTGGCGTCCGAACCATCTTGATGAGGGCGATAGTGTCTGTGCTAGGATCGTGCTCTAGAAGTATGTACAGTAGGCAGATCATGACATCAATTAGTGTGCAACGCTGATTTGACACCAGCGCTGCCGCTTTCGTCCTCACGCTGGAGCTAACGCATCGTGTTAACCATACACAGCTGAATATGTGTTCAGCAGGGACCCCCTGCCAGCGATAATTAAAGGGATCATCAACCACTCTCAGGTGAGTTGCTGATTAATTTCTACTGGCTCTGTGTGGTGCTGCAAGTGGAGAAAGCCATGTTTCTGAATTCAAGGGTTCTGGTCACACCACTTGATCCCAGTCATCGGTGTTCTAGTTATCATCCCTCTTGGCCTGCAGCATGACAGGGAAATGGAGCAGAGGCAGCGCAGAAGAGGACAAGCTGCTCGCAGAGGGAGGAGGAGGCCATATCCATCTAGGGTCTTCAACGAGCAATTCTATTAACTGAGCCTGAGCCAGGAGCAGTGTGTGAGGCGTCTGTGCTTTATACAGTAGGTGCTCACAGAACTCTGCCACCTTTGCAACCAGACCTGCAGCCTCACACCAGGGCAAGGACAGCGCTGCCAGTGGCTGTGAAGGTGACTGAGGCCCTGAATTTCTTCACATCGGGATCCTTCCAGCCTGGAGCAGGCGATATCTGTAACATCTCCCAGTTCACCGTCCACTGCTGCATAAGAGAGGTGACAGACATTCTGTATGTCAGGCAAGGAGACTTTATTGTCTTCTCTCTGACCACAGAGAAACAGGCGGAGTGTGTATGTGGTGTTGCCAGGATAGCGGACTTCCCCATAGTACTGGACGCCATTGACTGCATGCAGCTTTGTGGGCACCGCATCTAAATGCTGAGATGTACCGCAACCAGTTGGTGAGCAACCATGCTCAGCACATCATGATGGTGAATGCCCATGATGTGATGCTTTCATTCTGAGCCAGTCCACTCAGTCTTTGAGCCACCAAGACAAACCAGAGGGTGGCTAGGGCTATGCGCTGACTACTTGACTCATGACTCCGCTCCACAACCCAACCACACATGGGCTGTATGCATACAACGAGAGCCATGCTGCCACACAGAATCTGATGGAGCGGACCATTGGCATGCTGAAACAAGGCTTCCGCTGCCTGGACTGCTCTGGAGGAACCCTGCAGTACTGACCAGAACACATCTCAAGATTCATCGTGGTCTGCTGCATGCTCCACAACCTCGTCAGCATGAGGCCCAGACCTGCCCTTGCATCTAACTGGGCAGGAGGAGGAGAAAGCAGAAGGGACGAAGCAAAGCAGACAGCCCATTTCTGCCCGGACTGCCCATGATTGACTCATCCGACTGCGGTACGAGTGAATGCAATCCCAATTCCCCAATCAACAATAGTCCTATACCAGGCCTTCCCTCAGTTACTGAGCATTACAGCATCCTGTTGACCGCAATGCTGAAATAAATCCATCACAAAAGAAGCAGTCTAATCCAACTTTATTCATCAATCCATCCAAAATAACATCATAAAGTTGTTGGGGTTAAAAGAAAACTTCTCTCTTTCAAGGTGGACTCCCTGATATAAGGAATCGACACCCACCCGTATCCCCACCCATATAGCGACCACGGAATCACTCAGACAAAACCTCGGTTCAACCGGTCTTTATTCAAGCATGCAGGGGAAGGGTTCACAAATGAACCTTCTAAGATCAGAGGTTTTACAACTACAATTAAACATTTTTCGAGGTGTGCGACCCTCCTACAAAATCACCAATTGGCCGACTGCTATCAGCGAAGTTACATTGAATTGTTGACTCTTATCAGACTGGCTCTGAGTGGTTCCACTCACCTGTCCATCTCCCATCACCTCAATGTGTTGTTCAGTGATGTCAACTTTGCCTCAGTTCCTCACGACGTGTGAATTAGCCTTGCTTCCCAGGGTTTGTTATCTATGTTTCTAGACTGTCCTTGGTGGATGTTGTTCTGTACCGAATGTAAGTTTCCATCCGTTTGTATTAAGGTTAACACAACAGATGGTTCATTAACCATCAAGCTTTGCTGCGTAGCAAGTTTTGCAGCTTCCCCTTCTTAAACCCCATTGTAAGCGAGTGTTATAAGCATGCTTTACATACATAAGTGAGTTTTACATACAATCTGTCGAGTTTTACATACAATCTGTCAATTTACGATGCATTACAATCCCTACCGTAATGTAGAGGAACTCCCGATTCCTCAGAACCTCCGAATAGTGATAAGCCCTACAATCTGGACCATGTGTCAGATCAATTCACGACCTTCAGTATCCACTTTAGTGACCATCTGTATGTCTACTTCCACTTTAGTGACCGTATTTTATCCCCTTACAAAAGTCAACTAATCACCCTTATGGATTCCCTTAGTGCCTATCTTCAGTGTGCTTTTGCCTAGCCTAGTGCTCCTAAAAAGTGCTGGAGTAGAACTAAACTACAGAACCAGTGGGAAGCTGTTTAACCTACGCCGCCTCCAAGCCAGGTCCAAGATCACCCAAACCTCTGTCGTTGAACTGCAGTACGCGGACAACGCCTGCGTTTGCGCAAATCCTGAGGCTGAACTCCAGGATATAGTCGATGTATTCACCGAGGCATATGAAAGTATGGGCCTTACGCTTAGCATACGTAATACAAAGGTCCTCCACCAGCCTGTCCTCGACGCACAGCACTGCCCCCCAGTCATCAAGATTCATAGAAACATAGAAACATAGAAAATAGGTGCAGGAGTAGGCCATTCGGCCCTTCTAGCCTGCACCGCCATTCAATGAGTTCATGGCACGGCCCTCGAAAACGTGGACCATTTCCCATATCTCGGGAGCCTCTTGTCAACAAAGGCATCATTGATGCAAAGATTCAACATCGCCTCCAGTGCGCCAGTGCAGCCTTCGGCCATCTGAGGAAAAGAGTGTTCGAAGACCAGGCCCTCAAACCTACCACCAAGCTCATGGTCTACAGGGCTGTAGTAATACCCGACCTCCTGTATGGATCAGAGGCATGGACGATGTACAGAAGGCACCTCAAGTCACTGGAGATATATCACCAACGATGTCTCCGCAAGATCCTGTAAATCCCCTGGGAGGACAGACGCACCAACATCAGTGTCCTCAACCAGACCAACATCCCCAGCATTGAAGCAGTGACCACACTCGAGCAACTTCGCTGGGCAGGCCAGACACGAGACTCCCTAAGCAATTGCTCTATGTGGAGCTCCTTCACGGCAAACGAGCCAAAGGCAGCGGAAACGTTACAAGGACACCCTCAAAGCCCACTAGTGAAGTGCAACATCACCACTGACACCTGGGAGACCCTGGCTGAAGACCGCCCTAGGTGAAGAAAGTGCATCCGGGAGAGCATTGAGCTCTTCGAATCTCAGTGCAAGCAGAGGAAGGAGCGTGCGGCAAATCAGTCCCACCCACCCTTCCCCTGACGAATGTCTGTCCCACCTGTGACGGGGTCTGTGGCTCTCGTATTGGACTGTTCAGCCATCAAAGAACTCGCTTTAGTAGTGGAAGCAAGTCTTCCTCGATTCCGAGGGACTGCCTATGATGATGGCAAAGTGCTACTCCGTGGCTGCAGCATAGAAACATAGAAAATAGGTGCAGGAGTAGGCCATTCGGCCCTTCTAGCCTGCAATGGGTAACTTGTCCTTAAAGTTGATTATTTGCTATTGTAGGCTCTGTGCTTAGGTCTTCAGCATTGCAAATGTATAATCATGGGAGTACTTGCAAGACACAGATGTGTAACCATCGGGAGAGGTGGCAACTTCTCAGTTCCCATTCCACAGTTGACCCCCGCTACTGAAGATGCACTTCCAATGGCGCAGGAGAGCACTGAGCCGAGTGAAGTACTTATTCATTTCAGCTATCAGGTTCCGAGGTGGAGGAGATGGCGGAGCCCACAGCCTGTGTGGCTCCAGTATGAGCATCCCTACGAATGTTTACAACTCTTTTGGGGGCTTTTACCAAGATTTGAACTCGGATTGCTAGATTTAAAGTCCAGAGTGCTCACCATTACACCATTGGTACGAATGTTTACAGACCCGTGCAGGAGAGCTCAACTGCTATTGCCATCGAGCCAATCACCTGCAGTGTCAATACCATGCCACACAGATCAGTAGTGGAATCCATCGTAATATCCGAGTCGTTTTGGAAGCTCTGTTGTAGGCAGTCCAGAACCTTAATCAATTGCAGTTGCACAGAAATCATTCTTTTTTTAAAATTCTGGGACCCAGATCTCTGCATATCTGTCTCTTTCAGCAGGGCCATTCCATGACCTGATCCTCCATATAGTTTTTGGTATGGCCTTCCTTGCTACCTACACCTTCTCCTGCTCACTTGTGCTCAACAAATCTCCCAGCAAGAGTTCATGGCTTAGTATAGTAACAATGAGTAACACTGCCTCATTATCGAGGCTTTCATCGTCACTCTGCCTGGCATTAGCGTTTGAGTCATTTGATGGGCCTGGTAAAAGGGGAGCGGGTCAAGGATTAGGATGTAGGATTTGTGGTAAGAACATGCCTGATCACTGGCACCACAATGCCACACCAGGTTGTCGTTTTCAGGAGCTTGTGAGTGAGAAAGATAAGTAGAAAGAGAAGAGGTTGGCCAGAAAGAATACGTCTTCCCTTTAAATTGCTACAGGCACTTAAGAAACCAGCAACTGCACCTGATTTCCCACAGCCCATTAACTGGCAAGCTGCCCAAAGTTAGTGTGTTTCATGCTGGCAGCTCGTCTGACCCGCCTATTTTACTGGTGGCTGTTATTATGGGCTCAATTTACCCGGGTCATTTTCGCCGTTTTTTTGGCGCGTACCTTTTTTTTGGCGTATTTATTTTTTTCAAAGTTTCCCCTTGTGATCTGCGCCGGCGTAACTGACTTAATTACGATTTTTTTTTAAGCCGCTTTTTTTTACGTCATGGGGGCAGGCGTTCTCTCATGTCTGCACTGGTTTTTATAATTTTTCGCAGTTTGGCCAAAATATTTTCCTCCTAGCTCGACGTATCTGGGCACTCCCGTAAAACCTTCCCGGCACTTTAGAAAACCAGCACACATTGACAAATCAATGCTGAACGACGCCATTGTTTTTAATCAAAAATTTTGGAGGGAGTCAAGAACACTGTAAAAATCAATAATAAAGTTCAGCTTTTTTTAACCTGTCAACGTAGTAAATGGAAGTTTGTTAGATTTCAGAAGTTTTCTCTTTTATTCACTCACACGCCACCACCCAACGTCTTGAAGCAGGGTGGAGGGACGTAGCTTTGGCTGGCAGAATTGGCCCCGTGCCCAGACACGGCCTCGGGCTCAGCTGGAAAACAAACCCGGGGGGAGAAGAGAGAGAGAGAGAGAGAGAGCAGGGTACCGATCGGAAGGCTTCTGCAGACTGAGCCCGGGGAACGAGGTGCCGAGCAGAAGGCTTCTGAAGACTGCAATGAGTAGGGGAGTGGGGGCAGAGGGAGAGAGAGAAGGGGAGGTCACAAGACTACAATTAGTTAAGGGGGGGGAGAGAGAGGAAAAATCACAAAACCTTGGGTGATGATTCTTCAGTTCCAAAAGTTGTGTTAAGAATGGAACAAATAATGGAAATGATTCAGTTTTAATGTAAAATATATTTTATTCAAAAGTTTAACACAGTTCTTTTGTACTTAACTTTAATAAAATAATTCTTGTATCAAACTTTACTTTAAGATCAATCTTTAAGATCACTTAAAAACTTTAAGATCACTTACAAACCTTTAAACTTGTAAATTTACATAACTTACAAAAAACTTTTAATTTGAGAACCGTTATAACAGTAACAACAATAATAATAACAACAGTAACAAAGAAAGGCTACACCCATCTCCTCTCCACCGTATTCTCAGCCCGCCCGCTGCGCTTGGGCTTGGACACTCTACCACCCCTGCCTGCAGGCGGTGGCGCAGTGTTTCTGGGCTTGGTACCAAGCTTTTTCTTTCTAGGATCTCGGGTATTGCGCACCTGTTGAGGGAGGGGGGTGGGGGGCCGGAGCATCGGCGGCAGGCGGCAAGTTGGAGGGTCCGGCTTTGGGCTCTTCAGGGGCTGGTGTGGGGATTGGAGTGGGAGTGGCAGTTGATTCTGTCAATGGGCGCGGGGTCTGGGCGTGTTCCCTTATTGCAGCAGCTAACTCCGACATGCCATCCTTCATGCGCCCTGACAGTGTCTCAACTACCTGCAACATTCCCGCCCTCATTTAAGGTAGGATATACTTGCATTGGAGGCAGTTCAGAGAAGGTTCCGGAGATGAGGGGGTTGACTTATGAGGAAAGGTTGAGGAGTTTGGGCCTCTACTCATTGGAATTCAGAAGATTGAGAGGTAATCTTATCGAAATGTATAAGATTATGAGGGAGCTTGACAAGGTGGATGCAGAGAGGATGTTTCCACTGATAGGGGAGACAAGAACTAGGGGGCATAATCTTAGAATAAGGAACCGCCCATTTAAAACTGAGATGAGGAGGAATTTCTTCTCTCAGAGGGTTGTAAATCTGTGGAATTCGCTGCCTCAGAGAGCTGTGGAAGCCGGGACATTGAATAAATTTAAGACAGAGATAGACGGTTTCTTAACTGATAAGGGGTTATGGGGAGCGGACAGGGAAGTGGACCTGAGTCCATGATCGAATCAGCCATGATCGTATTGAATGGCGGAGCAGGCTCGAGGGACCGTATGGCTTACTCCTGCTCCTATTTCATATGTTCTTATGTTCTAGGTTGATTCCGGAGATGAGGGGGTTGACTTATGAGGATAGGTTGAGTAGGTTGGGCCTATACACATTGGAGTTCAGAAGAATGAGAGGCGATCTTATTGAAACTTATAAGATAGTGGGCTCAATTTTCCCGAAAGCATTTTTTTGGCGTACTTGAAGAGTTACACCCGATTTTTTGGGGGCCTAAGTACGGCAAAAAAAAATTCTAAGTTTCCCCGTTGGATTTCTTCATTTTGGCCTGGCGTAACCCGACCTTTAGTTTTGGGGGTGGAGACTTGATCTGCGCCAAAAAGATCAGGCTGCCATGGTAACCAGGGACACAATGCGAGCTGAGGCTGCAAAGTGAAGCATACAGCCAGCTCCCAACATGTTAAAGAAATTGAAAAACACATAGCAGCAACTAACCTCCAACCCCGCCCGAAGAGCTTGCCGATCCAGTCTCTCTCTCTCTCTCTCTCTCTCTCGCTCTCTCGCACTTGCTCTCTGTGTCTGTGTGTGAACCGGGGACTGAGAATGGGACCGGACAGCCTTCGGGCGGGGTTGGAGGTAAGTTGCTGCTATGTGTTTTTCAATTCTTTTAATGTGTCCGGGCATCGGCTGTGCCGATTTCCTTAACTCTCCAGAAGGTTTTTCTACAGCGGCCACATAGGCTGGCCTAAGCACAACTGGAGTAGCTCTCAGCTGGCCAAACTTCCCTAAATGGCCAGAATTGGCTTAGGTGGCTGGTTACGACCCTTTTGGCTGAAAAAAAAACTGACCTAAAAAAATCGTAACTGATTGAGTTACGCTGGTGCAAATTGATGAGGGAAACTGTCGTTTTTCAACTTAGACCAAAAAGAGCAACCTGCTCCAATGAAACTTCGCAAATCACTGGGGAAAATTGAGCCCCAAGAGGGGGCTCGACAAGGTGACTGCAGAGAGGATATTTCCACTCATGGGGGAAACTAAAACTAGGTGACATATAAACATAGAAACATAGAAAATATGTACAGGAGTAGGCCATTCGGCCCTTCAAGCCTGCACCGCCATTCAATGAGTTCATGGCTGAACATGCAACTTCAGTACCCCATTCCTGTTTTCTCGCCATACCCCTTGATCCCCCTAGTAGTAAGGACTACATCTAACTCCTTTTTGAATATATTTAGTGAATTTTCCTCAACAACTTCCTGTGGTAGAGAATTCCACAGGTTCACCACTCTCTGGGTGAAGAAGTTTCTCCTCATCTCGGTCCTAAATGGCTTTCCCCTTATCCTTAGACTGTGACCTCTGGTTCTGGACTTCCCCAACATTGGGAACATTCTTCCTGCATCTAACCTGTTTAAACCCGTCAGAATTTTAAACGTTTCTATGAGATCCCCTCTCATTCTTCTGAACTCCAGTGAATACAAGTCCAGTTGATCCAGTCTTTCTTGATATGTCAGTCCTGCCATCCTGGGAATCAGTCTGGTGAACCTTCGCTGCACTCCCTCAATAGCAAGAATGTCCTTCCTCAAGTTAGGAGACCAAAACTGTACACAATACTCCAGGTGTGGCCTCACCAAGGCCCTGTACACCTGTAGCAACACCTCCCTGCCCCTGTACTCAAATCCCCTTGCTATGAAGGCCAACATGCCATTTGCTTTCTTAACCGCCTGCTGTACCTGCATGCCAACCTTCAATGACTGATGTACCATGACACCCAGGTTTCGTTGCACCTCCCATTTTCCTAATCTGTCACCATTCAGATAATAGTCTGTCTCTCTGTTTTTATCACCAAAGTGGATAACCTCACATTTATCCACATTATACTTCATCTGCCATGCATTTGCCCACTCACCTAACCTATACAAGTCACCCTGCAGCCTCATAGCATCCTCCTTGCAGCCCACATTGCCACCCAACTTAATGTCATCTGCAAATTTGGAGATACTACATTTAATCCCCTCGTCTAAATCATTAATGTACAATGTAAACAGCTGGGGCCCCAGCACAGAACCTTGCGGTACCCCACTAGTCACTGCCTGCCATTCTGAAAAGTACCCATTTACTCCTACTCTTTGCTTCCTGTCTGCCAACCAATTCTCAATCCATGTCAGCACACTACCCCAATCCCATGTGCTTTAACTTTGCACATTAATCTCTTGTGTGGACCTTGTCGAAAGCCTTCTGAAAGTCCAACTACACCACATCAACTGGTTCTCCCTTGTCCACCCGACTGGAAACATCCTCAAAAAATTCCAGAAGATTTGTCAAGCATGATTTCCCTTTCACAAATCCATGCTGACTTGGACCTATCATGTCACCTCTTTCCAAATGCGCTGCTATGACATCCTTAATAATTGATTCCATCATTTTACCCACTACCGATGTCAGGCTGACCGGTTGGTCTATAATTCCCTGTTTTCTCTCTCCCTCCTTTTTTAAAAAGTGAGGTTACATTGGCTACCCTCCACTCCATAGGAACTGATCCAGGGTCTATGGAATGTTGGAAAATGACTGTCAATGCATCCGCTATTTCCAAGGCCACCTCCTTAAGTACTTTGGGATGCAGACCATCAGGCCCTGGGGATTTATCGGCCTTCAATCCCATCAATTTCCCCAACACAATTTCCCGACTAATAAGGATTTCCCTCAGTCCCTCCTTCTTACTAGACCCTCTGACCCCTTTTATATCCGGAAGGTTGTTTGTGTCCTCCTTAGTGAATACCGAACCAAAGTACTTGTTCAATTGGTCTGCCATTTCTTTGTTCCCCGTTATGACTTCCCCTGATTCTGACTGCAGGGGACCTACGTTTGTCTTTACTAACCTTTTTCTCTTTACATATCCACAGAAGCTTTTGCAGTCCGTCTTAATGTTCCCTGCAAGCTTCCTCTCGTACTCTATTTTCCCTGCCCGAATCAAACCCTTTGTCCTCCTCTGCTGAGTTCTAAATTTCTCCCAGTCCCCTGGTTCATTGCTATTTCTGGCCAATTTGTATGCCACTTCCTTGGCTTTAATACTATCCCTGATTTCCCTTGATAGCCACGGTTGAGCCACATTCCCTTTTTTATTTTTTTGCCAGACAGGGATGTACAATTGTTGTAGTTCATCCATGCGGTCTCTAAATGTCTGCCATTGCCCATCCACTGTCAACCCCTTAAGTATCATTCGCCAATCTATCCTAGCCAATTCACGCCTCATACCTTCAAAGTTACCCTTCTTTAAGTTCTGGACCATGGTCTCTGAATTAACTGTTTCATTCTCCGTCCTAATGTAGAATTCCACCATATTATGGTCACTCTTCCCCAAGGGGCCTCGCACAACGAGATTGCTAATTAATCCGCTCTCATTACACAACACCCAGTCTAAGATGGCCTCCCTCCTAGTTGATTCCTCAACATATTGGTCTAGAAAACCATCCCTTATGCACTCCAGGAAATCCTCCTCCACTGTATTGCTTCCAGTTTGGTTAGCCCAATCTATATGCATATTAAAGTCACCCATGATAACTGCTGCACTTTTATTGCATGCAGCCCTAACTTCCTGTTTGATGCCCTCCCCAACATCACTACTACTATTTGGAGGTCTGTACACAACTCCCACTAACGTTTTTTGCCCTTTGGTGTTCTGCAGCTCTACCCATATAGATTCCACATCATCCAAGCTAATGTCCTTCCTAACTATTGCATTAATCTCCTCTTTAACCAGCAATGCTACCCCACCTCCTTTTCCTTTTATTCTATCCTTCCTGAATGTTGAATAGCCTTGGATGTTGAGTTCCCAGCCCTGATCATCCTGGAGCCACGTCTCTGTAATCTCAATCACATCATATCTGTTAACATCTATTTGCACAGTTAATTCATCCCACCCTATTACGGATACTCCTTGCATTAAGACATAGTCTTAGAATAAGGGGCCGCCCATTTAAAACTGAGATGAGAAGAAATTTCTTCTCTCAGAGGATTGTAAATCTATGGAATTCTCTGCTCCAGAGAGCTGTGGATGCTGGGTCATTGAATATATTTAAGGCGGAGATAGACAGATTTTTGAGCGATAAGGGAATAAAGGTTATGGGGAGCGGGCAGGAAGTATGGCTGAGTTCATGATCAGGACTGCCATGATCTTATTGAATGGCGGAGCAGGCTCGAGGGACCAAATGGCCGACTACTGTTCCTATTTCTTATGTTCTTATGTTCTCATTGTAAAGTCCTTACACAATACCGCAAATCCACACGAGGCACATTCTGTGGACAAGGTCACTCCATGACCCGAATCTTTATTCATAGGACCAAGAAGTGATGACCCTGCATGGGACCTCCCTTTATATACCTGGATGACCAGGTGAGGAGTGTCTCCCACAAGTTCACCCCCCCTGTGGTCAAGTTGTGAATTTCTTACGTATATACAGTATTGCAGTGTTGTTACATAAAGGTTACATACATGACACTCATGGTCGGTGACAGTATTCGCTCTATCTCTGACATTCCCTCCCCGATAGTCACTGACAGACATCAGCTACCTCTGACATTCCTTCCCTCATGGTCACTATTCCCTCACTGATGGTCCCGGACATCATTCCCATTTCTCGTTTCATTGCTGTTACTTCACCCGACAGTCCCGCTACCATATCACTCACTCCACTGATGGCATCATCTGAACCACATCTGTTAGATCCTGCACCTCAGGAGAGCGCGGTCAAGCTCTGCTTACCCTCTTCCCCACGAGTGTGATTCGCACCCCACCACTGGAACCCGCAGCCTGGGACGGTGGGGCCCTGGGTGTGCCTCGCACCCCACCACTGGGACCCGCAACCTCGGAAGGTGGGAAACCATGGAATGTCCCACCAGCACTCAAACCACGAGTCACGGAAGGGGCTGTCACCGCAATAACCGGTATCTCCTCCAAAGTCAGTAAAACAGTGGGGGCTTCATCCAGCTCCATCCCCTCCCCCTCCCCCTCACCCCATGTTCTTGGTCTGGAGGGCGGGATTCAAAAATGTTATCCTGTTTGGGCTGGTGATCGTCTGAATTTTCTTCTACATCATCAGGGTTGGCCTCAAGTTCTGCAAAATATAACAGAACACAGACAAATGGTTAGCAGCAGAGGAGGGGCAGGGTGGGTGGCATGAGTAGGCTCACACAGCTCAGGCCAGGCAGCAGGCTGATTTGAAGGACCACAATGAATGATAGCACATTGCATCAACTGAAGTGTAGCTGACGGAGACATCCCCATGAACCGAAGCTTGGCTAGCCCGCGCAGTACTTAACATTTAGCAAAGCCAGACTGTGAAATTTGCAGGACTTACCCTCTCCCTTGTGCAGTGGTGATTGCTTTTCTCCAGTCAGGACCCATCAAAGCAGCGACCCTGTCTTCCAAGGGTGTCAGTGGGTGCAGATTTGCCGGGCCTCCTCCTGTTCGGGTTCTTTCTCATTTATTGTGTGCCACTTTCCTCTGCAAAGATGAAAATATAACTTTTTCGAGAGGGTGTCTTTCTGCTGGGTGCGGCATATACAGGTGGTTACATTTACCGTCTCATCGCGAGTGCATGCAGAAACCAAGCGCAGACAGCGGAAAGAGTGTGTGGCAAACCAGTCCCACCCACCCTTTCCCTCAGCAATTGTCTGTCCCACCTGTGACAGGGACAGTGATTCTCATATTCGACTGTTCAGTCACCTAAGAACTCATTTTTAGAGTGGAAGCAAGTCCTCCTCGATTCCGAGGAACTGCCTGTGATGATGATGATGATGACACTTACAATTGCAATTGCATTGAATAAATGAAAATATTACTTCCCACTAACTATTTGACCAAAGTATTGCCACTTCTTTTTACACTGGCCCCAGATCTTATGGTGGTCACCACTGCGCAGTAACCTTCTGTAACTTGGTTCCAGCGTTTCTTCATTTCTTTGGGTGGAACTTTTATGTGACCTCTGCTGGTGTCCAGCTCCTGCCATCTGTTCTCAATCACAGCAACTAGTGCCTCCACTTCTTCCTGTAAGAAATTCTTACACCGTGTTGCAACTTGTACTGCTGCAGCTCCGCTTTTTCTAAACCCCTCATGCAGCACTTGTAACACACACACCTGACACTTTAAAAATGGCTGATTGCCAACCTGGAGCTGTACTGCGCCATGCACGTCCATTGCAACGACGTCAGAAACGTAATTTTTTTCCCCGTGCATACGCAGAAGGTGCAGCTTCATTTTTAGGCGCAGACAGCAGGCTCCACCCCCGAGGCGACTGGACACGTTGCACAGCGCCAAATTCGAATTATAGATCGGGGAAACTTTGGCAAATTATTTCTGGCGCATTTCTGGCCTAGAAAAATGGGCATAACTCTGGCAATATGCCAGAATATGGGCTTGGGCAAAATTGAGCCATAAAAGCCAACCCACCTTCTACCCATTCTATTCGAGGAGACCAAACTTCTGCTGTCGAAGTTGTGACTGCTGTTGATTTCTCTAATTGCATGAATATGTCTGTTCAGATTTTGTTTCTTGTTGACTTGTCACGTATTTATAAATTTTAATCTTGTCAAGTTGTTTTGATGAGCCAGTTTCAAAGGATTGAACAGTCTAAAAAGACAACACTGAAAAGGATAAAACAGTTCACCGCTGAATTTTAATATTGAGTCAGAAGGAATATATTCCATGATGTCTGACTGGTGTTATATACATCATGATTCATGCTTAAGTGAACCCGAAATATCAAGGAGTATGAGAGGCAGAATTTACCTATTCACAAACTGTTTTCAAAGGACTTTCTCAGTATTTCAGGAGAGGTCATTGAAAAGTGTAATTAAGCCCTTAAGGACATTGATCGCTTGGCAGTATGTTCAGAGCTGTAGCTTTCTTTGCAGATAGAAACAAACTTTTTGCCAAATCTAGACAATTCTTTGTTTCATTCGTGAACTTAACTTTAGATAAACCCATCTGTTCCAATTTGGACTTTTTTAAACTTGAGCTCACAACTAAAAAGGCAGCTTCAGTAAGCCGATCCACACCTCCAATAACAAACAAACTTATGTATGACCTGATTGGAATAATGTGCCTCAGGGCCAATTATCCTTTACCATGTTTTTTTACCTTGGATACTCCATTCTCTTGTCTACTTCAAAAGGCAGTAAATATCACACTGACATTTAGGCTACAAATAATAGAGGAATTTTGTTAAAAATTTCACATGAGTTGTACAATTATTAACTTAGGCAGTGCTTAAAACTGTTCCGTACATAATAAAGAGTCCAGTATCTTTGTGGTGCTTTTAAGTGCATAAAAAAGTTTTCCCTCATGTTGCTTCTGGTTCTTTTGCCAATCACCTTAAATCTGTGCCCTCTGGTTATCGACCCTTCAGCCATTGGAAACTGTTTCTCTTTATTTACTCTATCTAAACCCTTCATGATTTTAAACACCTCTATCCAGTCTCCTCTTTACTTTCTCGGCTCTGAGGAGAACAACCCCAGCTTCTCCAGTTCATCAATGTAACTGTAATCCCTCCTCCCTGGAACTATTCCAGCAAATTTCTTTTCTACTCTATCCAAAGCCTTCACTGAACTGCCAAACTGAACTGCCAACCACTTATTTAAGGTGAGAGAACCCTTAGGATATACAGCAGCTTCAAAAGAAGCCCGTGGGCGGGTGTAAGCCCAGCCCCTGTGTCCGGGCGAGGGAGCGATTTTGCCGGTCGCACTCCGACCCTCAAGCCTGGTGAGGAGACGTTCGGTGGTGGCGTGGTACTTTGAAAGACATCAAAAATTAAAGAATTGCATTAGACTTTGTTGCCCCAAATGTCTTCATTGAATGCCTAGCTTCCCGTTCTAAGCAAGCCTATTGCGCATGCGCAGACTAGGGTATGGCCCATACTCGGGTGTGTACCTTGAGGAGAGAGAGAGAGGAAAGAAAGTGTGAGTGCTTTGTCCTGCTGTTTTGAATTCTTGCAAAGATACAATTACATTATGGGGGCAATATTGACAATGCCATACCTCGTGCAAGCCTTCTGCATGATGGTGTTGTGGAGAAGAAGATTGATTAGGAACCTCAGAGCATGTAGGATAATGGGCAGGAGGCCTTGCCCACATCGGGTATATCGAGACAGGAGTTCATATCTGCACCTGAGTGATACAGACTGTGTGAGAAGGCTACGTTTCCGCAAAGAAGTTATAACCGAGATCTGTAGTTAATAAAAGCAGACCTGCACCCTAGAAGCGTCAGGAGAACTGCTTTGTCAGTTGAAGCTGCACTTTCATTTTATGTATCTGGATCATTCCAGGCCACAACTGGGGATGTGTGTGCTATTTCTCAACATGCAACATATATCTGCATTCGGCAGGTGAATGCTGCACTATATGCTGGGTAGGACATATGGATGGTCACATTTACAATTGCAATTCCAGTGAATAAATGAAAATATTACTTACATTAACTACTTGACCAAGGTCTTGCCATTTCTTTTTGCACTGGCCTCAGGACCTCGGGGTGGTCACCATTGCAGTATTCTTGTGAAAGTTGGTTCCAGCATTTCTTCATTTCTTTGGTGAAACTTTTATGTGACCTCTGCTGGTGTCCAGCTCGTGTCATCTGGCCTCAATTACAGTAACCAGTTCCTCCACTTCCTCTTGTGAGATATTCTTGGTCCTTGAGCTGTGTTGCATATTGCAGCTCCGATTTTTTTCCACTGAGAATTAAAGTTCTCACAAAGCACTGGCTCTTTAAAAATGGCTGGGGAGGTGTACTGGGCGTGCGCGCCCATAGCAGTCACATAAAAAACATAATTTTTTTTCCCGCGCATGCGCAGAAGGGGAGGAGAGCATCCTTTTTTCTGCGCAGGCATTAGGCTCCATCCCCCGAAGCTAAAGGACAGGCTGCGCGGTACCAATTTCAAAAATTAGAACGGGGAAACTTTCAAGTTTTTTTTTGGAGTAGTCAGGGCCAAAAAACATGGGCATAACTATTGAAATACGCCAAAAAACAGCACTGGGGAAAATTGAGCCCTACACCTTTAAAACAAGATTCATCACTTGCTGCAAAATCTTCTTCCCATTATGTTCCATTGCAGGCGAGGACATCTTTGTCAATATGTATGGAGCTGCAGAAGACATAAATGTAAGACTGGACAAAAACTCGGTAATGATAGAGAAGACCTACATATCGATGGCCAATCAGAGAGTGGTATCCATTTGCAATAGGAGTGATGTAATAGTACACTTCCAGTGGAAGGCCTTTGCAACTCCAGAGGAGGAGGACCAGCAGAAAATCAGGTGAGTCTTTGTGGAATTTTTATTAACCAAGGCTTGCAAGGTCACTTCTGTAGTGCATGGTAGATCTATCTTAAGAGGTCCAGCTCCGATCCTGGCCTAGATTCCAAGATGGTCTCCACTTCTGTCACAGTTGGTGATATATGACAACCGGGCATGTCTATGATGATCCTACTCTGGGTCCCAACTGAGGGTGAGACATGGTAACGTCCCACTTCGGTGGCCTGGTAGGGGTGGCTGGAGGCTCTGCCCCCGCAAAGCCCGACAAGAGCTATTGCCCCATGATTGCGACCCCTTGGTAATGTATTTCAGAAGCCAAAGATTGATGTAATGCTCACGTTTCAGAAAAAATCAATAAGTTACTCCATACCCTCTCCAATCCCCATCCTGGTAAGCCTCTGGCAGCTCACCCTGACCCTATTACTTTCATAATGTTCAAGGCTCACGAACAAGGCCTTTCCCATCTGCAATCTCATTGTGGATGAGCAGGTCCACATCCTATCTTACATAGAAATTTACAGCGCAGAAGGAGGCCATTTTGGCCCATCATGTCCGCGCAGGCCGACAAAGAGCCGCACGGCCCTTGGTCAGCAGCCCTAAAGGTTACATATAAACTTATGAACAATGACGGAAAGGCAAAGAGCACCCAGCCCAACCAGTCCGTCTCACACACTGCGACACCCCTTATACTGAAACATTCTACACTCCACCCCAACCGGAGCCATGTGATCTCCTGGGAGAGCCAAAAACCAGATAAAACCCAGGCCAATTTAGGGGAAAAAAATCTGGGAAAATTCCTGTCTGACCCATCCAGGCGATCGAAACTAGTCCAGGCCGTATTCTATTCCCTGCAGTACTACCATTATATCTGCACCGTCCAACAATAGGTCATCCAGTCTAATCCCAATTACCAGCTCTAGGTCCGTAACCCTGCAGGTTACAGCACTTTAAGTACCTATCCAACCATCTCTTAAAAGTGGTGAGGGTTTCTGCATCCACCACTCTTCCAGGCAGCAAGTTCCAGATCCCTCTGCGTATAGAAGGCCCCCCCCCCCCCTCAAATCCCCTCTGAACCTTCCACCAACCACCATAAAACTATGCCCCCTCATAATAGACCCCTCCACCAATGGAGATAGACCCTTACTATCCACTATGTCCAGGCCTCTCAATATTTTGTACACCTCGATGAGGTCTCCTCTCAACCTCCTCTGTTCCAACGAGAACAAACCCAGCCTATCCAATCTGTCCTCATAACTAAGAGTCTCCATTCCAGGCATGACTAAAACCTGGCTCAGAAATGGTGACACTTTCCTTCTCACTGAGGCTGTTCTGCCAGGCTACACATTCCATTATGTTCTACAAACAAACTGCTATGAAGGTAAAATGGAACTCCTGATCTCGGCTTGCCTTATCCCCTTCTCTTTTTGGTGCTGGCTCAATGATCAAACAAAATTGGATGTTTCGCTACCAACTTTCCCTCCCTTTCTTTCAGGATCCTCAATGAAATCTCCTCCCTTGTGTCCCCTGTCAGCCTTTGCACCGAGAGTCTGCTCATCGTTATGACGTTAACCACACCTTATCCTGTCTCCAGTGATATTACCACGCTCTTCACCACCTTCATAAACTGACCCACTCGCATCTATGACCACCCCTGTGACCTCCTCCTCACACGAGATATTGCCCTCTCGCGGTCACAGCCTCTGAAATCGATTTCTGACCACACTCTGGGCCATTAAATGCGAGTGCGGGGTTAAGGGATGTGTAGCTACTGTGTGAGGTACAGTCACACCTGTCTTTCTTGTCCACTCGGGAACTCCTCTTCTTCCTCCAAATCTGGGAACATCAGAGGAATACCCATTCTGCCCAGCTGCTGCAAGCGAAATAGCAGCTGGTAGCAAGCAGTGGATTTGGAAAGAAGTCTTGCAAGACAACAGAAAGCCTAAACAGCACGAAATTAATGTAGTAATTAAGATGTAGATAAAACAGCATACTAAGTTTAAAAAAAAACAAATCTACTGACCAAAAATTAAAACCTGATACTTGCCTTTAGAAGTTGTTTTTTGCAGGCCCAGCGATCCACACAGAATTATTCAGTGACAGTGCCAGTGAGAGATTGGAAATGAGGCCACAAGATCCAATGATTACATCACATTTGGAGCTTCAGTGAGAGTTGTACTGGCCATTAGTGCAGCTTCAAATAACCCAGCTGTTTTTCTTTGCTGGAAAATACCTGTGTGACTCGGGCATGTTACTTCAAGCCGATGTTGCTCCCCGAACTCCTGCCAGCAAGTCTTAGTAAAGCCTCATAAAATTGGCCCAACATCCCAGCTTCAAGATTCTAGTTCTCAATTTCAAATCTCTTAGTGGCCTTATTTCACCCTTCTTCAGCTCACTGTTCCCTCTACTTTTTGGAAGTACGGCCCATTCAAATTTTCGCGCATGCCCGATAATTCCATTGTAAAGCCGCAGGCGACCTGCGCAGGACCTCCAGACAGCTTTGCGGAGTTATCAACTCCAGCTGTATGCCCCACGCACACCCTCTGCTCCTCAGACACAGGATTACTGCTTCTTCCCTGCCTTCATTCCCCTCCGTCCCCACACCCTGGAATACTCCCCCAACATCATCTTGCTTTGCTACCATCATCCTTTCTTTGTAAAACCTCCTTTCTAAAGAAAACTCCTCTTTTGGCTTTCCTCCTAAATTTTTGCTCCCTTTTCCTGCCTTATTACATCCCAGCATTGAAGCACTGACCACACTTGATCAGCTCCGCTGGGCAGACCACATTGTCCGCATGCCAGACACATGACTCCCAAAGCAAACGCTGTATTCGGAACTCCTTCACGGCAAACGAGCCAAAGGTGGGCAGAGGAAACGTTACAAGGGCACCCTCAAAGCCTCCCTGATAAAGTGCAACATCCCCACCGACACCTGGGAGTCCCTGGCCAAAGACCGTTCTAAGTGGAGGAAGTGCAACCAGGAGGGCGCTGAGCACCTCAAGTCGCATCACCGAGAGCGTGCAGAAATCAAGTGCAGGCAGCGGAAAGAGCGTGCGTCAAACCTGTCCCACCCTCCCTTTCCCTCAATGACTATCTGTCCCACCTGTGACAGGGACTGTGGCTCTCGTATGGGACTGTGGCTCTCGTATTGGACTGTTCAGCCACCTAAGGTGGAAGCAAGTCTTCCTCGATTCCGAGGGACTGCCTATGACGATGGGGACTGTAGAGACTTTCCAGGGGGTCTGCGCAATAATGTGACGGGACTCATTGCTGTGATGGCGTGGGTTGGGCGCGCGCTGTTGGCTGTTATTTTGATTTCCTTTATCCACTCGAGCGGTGCATCTGGGGATTTCGATGTCGGCCCCGAGGGCCGGGTGCACTCGCACAGCGAGACACTGGCAAGCGATCGCCAGGCGGACACTGGGACTGAGGTGGCTCTGGAAACGGACACGTAACCGAATTAGCGGGGTCTCGGACTGACTGAGAATCCCGAGAGAGGAGACAAGAAGCCCCAGAGAAGCCGAGAATGGATTCGCGGGGCTGGGGGAGGGTAGGGAGGAGCCATCATGTCAGACTTGTCCAAGGGCCTGGAATGACAATCAAGCTTTGTTCACCGAGTGCTGCACTTGGGTCTATGACTGGACCCGGACTAAAGACGTAGTACCAGTTACTGGCGGTGTCCCCATGGTAGGAATGTTGCACACTTGACGGCGTGTCTGCGATATTCCAGTGCAGCCGGTAAACAGCAAACATAGAAACATAGAAATTTACAGTGCAGAAGGAGGCCATTTCAGCCCATTGTGTCCGCGACGGCCGACAAAGCCGCACGGCCCTTGATCAGCAGCTCTCAAGGTTACATATAAACCTATGAACAATAACGGAAAGGCAAAGAGCACCCAGCCGAACCAGTCTGCCCCTCACAACTGCGACACCCGTTATACTGAAAACATCTACACTCCACCCCAACTGCAGCCATGTGATTTCCTGGGAGAGGCAAAAACCAGATAAAAACCCAGGCCAATTTAGAGAGAAAAAATCTGGGAAAATTCCTCTCCGACCCATCCAGGCGATTGATGAGAGCAAAGGGGGAGGAAAAAACTGAAATCTCAGCAACTGTGTGGTGTGTAGGTGGGTGGTACCAGTGTTCCCAACAGGAGTCACGAAACCTAATCCCACTCCATGAAGAGCAGGGAGCTGTCGTGTGGTGAACAGGCATGTTGTTGAATCTGTAGGGTTTCCATACAGCTGAAGGGCAGTTAAAAATCTTTACGCAGCGTGGAGGCCCCGACCTGTGTGAGAACACCAGCGGCAGGTCGGGGCCATAAAAGGAACGGTGCCTGGGAGCAGCGTGGAGCCATGCCACTTCAGGGAGCAGCAAAGGCAGCGAAGAGTGACGTCATCAAGGTCCAAGTTGGTGATTGGAGCTTGGGCAGATACAGCAGGAGTGGCGAGATCGGGGCGAAGGAGCGGCGAGAGATTGTAGAGGGACGTGATCAGGGCCCAGGAGAGGCATGAGTTCGGGTCCAGGGGCCCTGGGGCAGCACGGACCAGCCCACACTGCGATATGTGCTCGCTCTAAGACCGTGCAGCAGAGCAGGTCTCCAGTCGTCTTGGATAACCCTTGCCACTGGACCAAGACATAGCTCTGTCAAGCCCATGTGGTGGTTGGTGTGCAACGGCAACTCCACGTTAAATAAATCCATGCACAGGCATCTTCCACCCTTCAGGATGTAGTTTGGGATCCGGAATATTAGGTCCTTCATTGAAACACCTGTGAACTCATCCTTTTTTGGCGTGGAAGCAAGTCATCCTCGTTTCGAGGGACTGCCTATGATGATGATAAAGTTTTTACATCACCAATCACATCAATGCTCACTCTATCAGACAGCCCTGGCAAAATTTCATCCAAGTCCCTTTAACAGGACACGGATGAACTTTACGTTTGGAAATGGAAATGTGCAAGGGGTTTATAGTATTATAATTTAGATGAGGGGCTCGTGGTTACTAATCCATTGTCAAATAGGAATTTGACGAGTTCCACTGCAGAATATCAGGGTGAGTGGATTTGGGAATTCATCCTGCAATGGACAGTGGGCAACCATGATCTCTTGGAGCTTGCTTCATTTTCTTGTGGAGTTGGGGAGGAATGTCCAGCATTTTCCCTGAAACTGGCCAGAGGTTT
Organism: Pristiophorus japonicus; assembly: GCF_044704955.1. Classification (NCBI taxonomy): domain Eukaryota; kingdom Metazoa; phylum Chordata; class Chondrichthyes; family Pristiophoridae; genus Pristiophorus; species Pristiophorus japonicus. The sequence goes on along the minus strand of NC_091989.1, from coordinate 88,641,511 downwards.
TTATCTTTGGGCTCTTTGTTATCAGATGTTGGGAAAACGATGCATGAGCTAGGGCAAGCAATGACAAGCTGGTGGTCTTTTGTTGCCCTTATTTTCATATATCCCTATGTATTTATGTAGGTAGCATTTAAAAATCAGATTTTATTGATTTGTCCCTGATTTTGTTTGGGTGGTGCATCATTAAAAAACGATTTCCTCCTGTATTTGAGAAAAAATTGCTTTCTTACCGGAATTATGCGTGCGTCACATGTGTGATATCAACGGGCAAGGTTGCGTGCAGTCCTGATGTGATCTGCATGCACCATGGACCCAACTTTTGGCAGGAAAACAAGTTGGATTTTTTTAAGGGGACCTGAATATTCTTTAGGTCCTCTGTGGATTATAGCGTGAAGTTTCTGCTATTGGCGCAATCGGCAAAATGTGCCCAGAATGTGCTTGCCAAGCTGAAGTTATGCTTATGTTTCTGCACAAACTCATTAGTACAAGCCCAAATGTAAAATCTCCCATGAATCAGCACAATCAAGAAACGTAATCGATTCATGACCGGAACAGGGCATCCTCCAGCATCACAACGAGGAGTGTAATTGCCAGAAAATGAGCCATTCTTCAACTGATTGATTTAATGCTCGAGGCCTAACTTTGTAATTAGCTTCAGTTGGCTACTTTGATCTGCCCTTGGTGCACAAGAGCTGCCACCAGCAGTCAATTGAAGCCACGCAGGTGTGTCTTGCTCTGCTATAATTGACTGAATTTAGACTAATTTAAAGGAATTGCAGCAGCAGCAGGACAAATAGCCCTGGTTAGGCTTCAATTGACTGCAGGTACATGCTGGATTCATGCAATCATGGGTGCCTGTGCGCCTAACATTCTGGGCGCAATGTGATGAACACCGCTGAACAGGCACCGTTCATCAGCGGAACTGCGCCATTCCGATCTGGGGTATGGCCAGTTTTGTGGGCGGGGACCGCTTCGGGTGAATGGACTTTTAAACCAGTGTAAAAGATCACAGGTATTCAACATAAAGTGGTTATGGGCATTATTCACTTATGTTTAAAATTCCAAGACCTTTAGTGCTATTTCATTTGATTCCATCCAGATTACACTGATATATAGGTGAAAATCATACGGAAACTCTATGCCAGCATTCTTTATACTGCAGCAAACTTCAGTCTTTCATCTCAATCACTTTTTTCATAAGTTATTATCGTCAATATTGGTGTTGCTGATGGAGTGAGACCATTAACTGCATCATCATACCTTCTGCAGTACAGCTTGACTGAAAGTGCCTCCAGCTCCCCTTTAAATCAGCTTCTCTGATCATCCAGTGGGCAAAGACACTATCTAATGAAGTCATAAGCCATGTGGACGAGAAAGTCTTCAGTTTGTTTCCAGGTCTGTGCTGAGTTCAATGATCTCTGCTGGATGTGGAACCAGTGGATGTGGTGTATTTGGATCTCCAGAAGGCATTCGATAAGGTGCCACATAAAAGGTTACTGCACAAGATAAAAGCTCACGGGGTTGGGGGTAATATATTAGCATGGATAGTGGATTGGCTAACTAACAGAAAACAGAGAGTTGGGATAAATGGCAAACAGTAACTAGTGGGGTGCCGCAGGGATCGGTGCTGGGTCCTCAACTATTTACAATCTATATTAATGACTTGGATGAAGGGACTGAGTGTAATGTAGACAAGTTTGCTGATGATACAAAGATGGGTGGGAAAGCAAATTGTGAGGAGGACACAAAAAACCTGCGAAGGGATATAGACAGGCTAAGTGAGTGGGTAAAAATTTGGCAGATGGAGTACAATGTGGCAAAATGTGAGGTTATCCACTTTGGTAGAAAAAATAAAAAATAAAATAATTTTTTAAATGGGGAGAGATTACAAAATGCTGACGTACAGAGGGATCTGGGGGTCCTTGTACATGAAACACAAAAAGTGAGCATGCAGGTACAGCAAGTAATTGCTTCTAGCTTTTCACCACTTAGAAGGTACACTGCTCTATCCTTTTTAGGACCAAAGTGGATGACCTCACACTTGCATGCAAAAATATACAATATGTAATAGCGCTATCTCTTCACTAACTTCTTTTAATATGCATGGATGTAATCCATTCAGACAAGGAAATTTGTTGACAATCACTCTCTATATTCTCAAATGAAGAATGCCATTTAAGCAAGATACCAGAAGGTTGCTGGTTCCTGTGGAACCATATCCGAGAAAGGGTCAGTCCCTTTAGTTGGGGTTGGGGTTGGGGGAACAACATTGAAGGGAAAAACCTCTCTTTTAAAAGGGAGCTTGCATTTATATAGCGCCTTTCATGACCTTGGGATGAAAGTCCCAAAGCGCTTTACAGCCAATGAAGCAATTTTTGAAGTGTAGTCACTGTTGTAATGTAGGAAGCACGGCAGCCAATTTTTACACAGCAAGCTCCCACAAACAGCAATGAATTAAATGACCAGGTCATCTGATTTTTAATGATGAGGAATAAATATTGGACACGACCCTAGGGGATAGCTACCCTGCTCTTCTTCGAAATAATGCGATGGGATTTTTTTACACCTAACCAAGAGGGCAGACAGGGCCTCGGTTTAATGTCTCATCTGAAAGATGCCACCTCTGACAGTGAGATGTGTCAGATAAGATTATGTGTTCAAGTGGAGCTTGAACCCATAACCTTCCAACTCTGAGGCGAGAATGCTTCCCACTGAGCCACAGCTGACACCACACTTAAATGATTTATGAAGGGTGTCTGCTATCTACTGTCACAGATGTTGAAGCCGATGTGTAAGTAGGACAGACTGCGGGAGATGCTGGTATCAGAGGACATGTATTTCAGAGGTGCCAGTATAATTTCACAGGTTTATTCATTGTGTTAGCATGAGAAACATATGCTGTAGTGATGATCAAAACTACTTTATGCTCATTAATGGTTGAGACCAAATAATTTTCATTGGTTTCAACCCATGGGTACTAAATGAGCTTCCTGCAAAATTTTCTAATTAACATGTACTGTCACTAATGACGACTTGTCTAATGCTGCTACTTTTTTAAAAGAAGCATAACTTGAAATGTGTTGTATACTACAGTTGAAGAGTTCTGAAAGTTTAAACCAAAGGTGGCTGAGTTTATCAATTCTCTCATTGGGGAGTTATTTGTGGGTAGAACATTTTCCTTACATTGGGTTTCATTCCTACTGGGTACAAATTTTAGCATATCAGTTAACATGTTCAAATAAATCCCTGTCTGCCCTTTGTTAACTACTTGTTAACATGGTGCAAACAGGAATTTATGCAAACATGTTAAGTAGTGTGCTGAAAATAACAGAGAGGAAATTAAACTTAAAAGTGTTCAATGTGCTGCTGTGATTTAGAAACATAGAAACATAGCAAATAGGTGCAGGAGTAGGCCATTCGGCCCTTCGAGCCTGCACCTCCATTCAATGAGTTCATGGCTGAACATGCAACTTCAGTACCCCATTCCTGCTTTCTCGCCATACCCCTTGATCCCCCTAGTAGTAAGGACTACATCTAACTCCTTTTTGAATATATTTAGTGAATTGGCCTCAACAACTTTCTGTGGTAGAGAATTCCACAGGTTCACCACTCTCTGGGTGAAGAAGTTTCTCCTCATCTCAGTCCTAAATGGCTTACCCCTTATCCTTAGACTGTGACCCCTGGTTCTGGACTTCCCCAACATTGGGAACATTCTTCCTGCATCTAACCTGTCTAAACCCGTCAGAATTTTAAACGTTTCTATGAGATCCCCTCTCATTCTTCTGAACTCCAGTGAATAAAAGCCCAGTTGATCTAGTCTTTCTTGATATGTCAGTCCCGCCATCCCGGGAATCAATCTGGTGAACCTTCTCTGCACTTCCTCAATAGCAAGAATGTCCTTCCTCAAGTTAGGAGACCAAAACTGTACACAGTACTCCAGGTGTGGCCTCACCAAGGCCCTGTACAACTGTAGCAACACCTCCCTGCCCCTGTACTCAAATCCCCTCGCTATGAAGGCCAACATGCCATTTGCTTTCTTAACCGCCTGCTGTACCTGCATGCCAACCCTCAATGACTGATGTACCATGACACCCAGGTCTCGTTGCACCTCCCCGTTTCCTAATCTGTCACCATTCAGATAATAGTCTGTCTCTCTGTTTTTACCACCAAAGTGGATAACCTCACATTTATCCACAATACATAAGAACATAAGAATTAGGAACAGGAGTAGGCCATCCAGCCCCTCGAGCCCGCTCCGCCATTCAACAAGATCATGGCTGATCTGGCCGTGGACTCAGCTCCACTTACCCGCCTGCTCCCCGTAATATACTTCATCTGCCATGCATTTGCCCACTCACCTAACCTATCCAAGTCTCTCTGCAGCCTCATAGCATCCTCCTCGCAGCTCACACTGCCACCCAACTTAGTGTCATCCGCAAATTTGGAGATACTACATTTAATCCCCTCGTCTAAATCATTAATGTACAATGTAAACAGCTGGGGCCCCAGCACAGAACCTTGCGGTACCCCACTAGTCACTGCCCGCCATTCTGAAAAGTACCCATTTATTCCTACTCTTTGCTTCCTGTCTGCCAACCAGTTACTCACATCGGGCTCAAAATTGGCCCATCCCTTTTTTTGATACACTCACTAGAGATGCGCTGACTTTGTGGACTGAAAAGAGTGCCGAAAAATTGTCCCCCGATTGCGTCTCCTGGGGCTTGGCGCGGCGTGGCCAGATGATTGGGGGGCGGAGCTAGGGCCCTGCACGAGAAACCGTACCGGCAGCTCTCCACATGCGCATTGGAGTGCTCCTCACCCCCAGCACGTCCTGCAGCTTGTGTGGGAGGGACCCGATGCTCACCGCCCCTATCCCTGGCCGAGTAGTCTCGCGCACCGGCCGGGCCCGCTGTGGAACGCACAGAGGCTGATCCCGATGTTTACAAGTGTAAGGGTTGTGAAGCCAGGTGCTTTATTCGTAACAGAAGGTCGAGTCAGATATGAAAAACAATGCCACAAAAGTGTTTCAAATGAAGACTTCGTCAACATTCCTTCTTTAAACAAAAAGTGTCAGGCCAGACATCCTAAAGCTAGCTTTAGATAAGCTGAGTAGGAACAGGAGTAAGGTCAGACAGAGAGGATTCTTTGGGAAGGGATTGGAGCTGGGGCTGAGATAGGGCACCCTGGGACTGGAATCTGGACTTACTTCTGTTGTACTGGCCAGCCTGCTGACTTCCCAGGCAGAGTTTTGATAGGAAGGTAGGACTTCGTTTTACTTTTTATTTATTCTTGAATGTTTTTATGTCTTCTTGAATGCTTACTACTTGTTGTGCTTTGTTTAGTGCTTTGCAAGGTCCTCTCCACTTCCCTTCCCGCCGAATGGTCTCCGATGTACCTACCTGCGCTGATTTCTTAACTCACTGCAAGCGTTATCTGTTCGGCCACAAGTGGCCACACACACTGGCCTAAGTTAGTTTGGAGCAACTATTAGCTGTCCAAAGTGGCCTAAATGGCCAAAACGGGAGTAGGTGGCTGGTAACGCCCCCTTTTGAAAAAAAACGTAACTAAAAAAATCCTAACTAACTCACTTACACTGGCGCACATTGACTGTGCAAAATGTGGATTTTTAAGATACTCCAGAAAAATCAAGTTGCTCCAAAAGAAACGGAGCAACTCCTGGGCAATTTTGAGCCCATTAAGAGCAATCAGGAATACTACAGTGTCGAATAGCAGTGCAACACTACATCTAATTAAGCACTAGGATATTTTAAAAACATTTGAACAGGCTATTTCAATGGTGTGATATTCATTGATAAGACTACATGTAGAATATTGTTGAGGATAGTGTAGTTTTAGACAATTAAAGGTTCAGATAAGAGTGATGAGGATAACATAGTATTACATCGTATTTTCAGCACAGCAACAGGCCATTTGGTCCAAAAGGGCCATGCAAGTTTTATGCTCCACACGAGCCTCCTCCCACACTTTTTCATCTAACCCCATCAATATATCCTTCTATTCCTTTCTCCTTTATGTCAATATCTAGCTTCTCCTTAAATGATCTATGGGGGGTAGTCGTCTCAGCTACCCCTTGTGGTAGTGAGTTGCACATTCTAACCATTCTTTGGGTAAAGAAGTTTCTCCTGAATTCCTTATTGGATTCATTGGTGACCATCTTATATTTCTGGCCCCTCGTTCTAGTCTGCCCGCAAGTGCAAACATCTTCTCTAAGCCTACCCTATCAAACCCTTTCCTAATCTTAAAGACCTCTATCTGGTCACCCCTCAGTTTTCTCTTTTCTAGAGAAAAGAGACCCTGCTTGTTAAATCGTTCCTGATTCATTCTCCAGTTCATTCTAGTAAATCTTTATTGCACCTTGTCCAATACCGCTACATCCTTTTTATAATATGGAGACCAGAACTTATACACAGTACTCCAAGTGTGGTCTAACCTATGCTCTATACAAGTTTAACATAACTTCTCTGCTTTTCTATTCTATCCTTTCAGAAATAAACCCCAGTGCTCTAAGTTCCAAAACCATGAAGAGAAAACTAGGAATAAAACTTGTTTTCACTAGAGAAAAGCAGATTAGAGGAAGTGGGTCCTGACATATATGGGCTCAATTTTCCCCAGTGATTTGCGCTGTTTTTTTGGAGCAGGCTGCTCTTTTTGGCCTAAGTTTAAAAAACCACAGGTTCCTCGATCAATTTGCACCAGCGTAACTCAGTTAGTTACCATTTTTTTAGGTAAGTTTTTTTTTCAGCCAAAGTGGGCGTGACCTGCCAGCCGCGCCAATTCTGGCCATTTAGGCAAGTTTGGCCAGCTGAGAGTTACTCCAGTTCTGCTTAGGCCAGCATGTGTGACCTCTGCAGAAAAATCTTCGAGAAATGTCGAGAAATTGACGCAGGTAAGGAAATCGGCGCAGGTAAGTGCAGCAGAAGGTGGAGGGGGGGGGGGGGGGAGGGAGGGGAGAGAAAGAGAAAGAGAAAGGTGGGAGAAAGAGGGGGGGAGGCGATGAAGAGAGTGGGGGGGGGGAAGAGAGGGAGAGAGAGAGAGAGAGGGAGGGAGGTATGTCTGTCTGTTTGTGGAGCGGACTGGCAGGTAAGTTGATGCAATATATTTCAATGTGTTTTTAAATCGATACAATATGTTTTAATGTGTTGGGACCGGGCTGTATGTTTCACTTTGCAGCCTCAGCCCGCATTGTGTCCCTAGTTACCGTGGCAGCCCAATCTTTTTGGCGCAAATCAAGGCTCCACCCCCAAAACTAAAGGACAGGTTAGGCCAGACCAAAAGGAAGAAATCCAATGAGGAAACTTAGACATTTTTTTGGGGCGTACTTAGGCCCCCAAAAAATGGGCATAACTCTTGAGGTACGCCAAAAAAGCTTTGGGGAAAATTGAGCCCCTGGACTCTACACTGTGAGAGCGAGATGAGATAGATGCAACAAAGTTCGTCAACTTGTGTACGTAGAAGCAGAGCAAAGATATACATTACAAAACTAACCAGTCCCAAGCAAGGCTAGAGGTTGGCCTGTAGTAGATATAGGAATAACTCCCAGCAAAAGTGGTTACTGGCTCTATTAATTAATGATTGGTGCAAAAATATCTTGTTTTAAAATGGAATTAAAGGCTTTAAGACACCAAAGATCAAATACTCATTGGAACACAATGGGGTAATTTTGACTTTGGGTGATGGTGTAAAATGGTCGATACCGAATGGGCAGCCAGTTTTGCATTTCTCCCCATTTTCATTTCCAGTTAAGTTAATGCTTTATACTATCAGCCAAAATCAAAATGATCCCAATAGTTCTTGTGTTGCTGAGACATTAAAATGTCTTCTGTGGAATGCAACTGGTCAGGATTGAATACTGTATTCAGGAACAGGAGCAGGTCATTCAGCTCCTGGAGCTGGTTCTGCAATTTAATTAGATGGAGCTTAACTTGGTTCCATAATCCCCTTGCCTGACTCAGTTATTACATTTTCATTTGACCTAGCCTCAACAACTTTTGGAGGTTGGGGGTGAGGGGTAAAGGTTCCAGATTCCCACTACCCTTTGTGTGAAGAAGTGCTTCCTGACATCACCCCGAAGGTTATGCCCCCTTGTTCTGGACTCTCCCACCAGAGGAAATTGTTTTTCTCTATCTACCCTATTAATTCCTTTGCTCATCTTAAACAACTCAAATAAAGCACCCTTTAATCTTCTATAGTCAAGAGAATACAAGTCTAGTCTATGCAACATGCCCTCATAATTTAACCCTTTTAGCCCCAGTATCATTCTGGTGAATCTGCACTGCACCCCCTGTAACATAATGCCCATCCCTTTGTATTCCAGCCCCCTTAAGATAAAGGTCAACATTGCATTAGCCTTTCTACTTATTTTTCTTACCTGCCCATTAGCTTTTAATGATTTATGTACTTGGGACCCTAAATCTCTCTGTTCATTCCCAGTTCCCAGCTCTGGCCATTTAGAAAATATTCTGATCTATCTTTCTTGGGTCCAAAGTGCACTTTCCCACATTGTACTCCATCTGCCACAGTTTTTGGCCACTTACTTAATCTATTAATGACCCTTTTCAACTTTCTGCTGCCATCTACACTGTTCTTACCTAACTTAGTGCCTTCAGAAAACTTAGACATAGGGCTCTCTATTCTTCCATCCAAGTCATTGATAAATATGGTGAAGGACTGAGGTCCCATCACCGATCCTGCCAATGTGAGTACATACCCAGTACGACCTCCTAACCAATTCCCTATCCAAGCCAATAGGTTGCCTCCAATTCCACGCGCTCTCATTTTTGTTAACAGTCCGTTGTGTGGAGTGTTGCCGAATGCCTTCTGGAAGTCTATATAAATAACATCCATACATTATCTACCCCGTTTGTCACATCCTCAAAAAATTCAACTAGGTTCATTAAACATGACTTGCCCGTTACAAATCCATGCTGACTCTCTCTGATCAGCTCAGATTTGTCACTCTGCTCCTAATAACAGAATCTAGTAACTTTCCCACAACTGAGATTAGACTAATAGGCCTATAATTCCTAGTCTGTCTCTCCTACTCATCTTAAATAATGCGGTGACATTGGCAGTCTTTCAATCCAATCCAAGGAGTCAATCCCTGAATCGAGAAAGTTTTGGAAGATCATGACTAATGCATCAACAATGTAGGGTGTTATAATAGACTGATATCCTGGAGGGTTGCTAGATTACCTTAAAGAGTTGTAAAATTTCAGAGCATAATCCTTTTAGTAGTTTTGCCCCTTGTTAGTTTCCACATAGGGGAGTGGACATATTGCACATGGTCTGCAAAATGACCATGCTTGATGGGCAAAATGGCCTGTTTTCATTCCATATTCTCTTAAGAAACTTGCATTTCCTCCCTGGTGATTCACACTTGCTTTCAATCACAATGATTGTCAGTGATATTAGTGGGCAGACATCGTTTGGTGGATGTGTTAACCCATTTAAATGGTCAGGTGTCAGCTCTGGCTCAGTGGTAGCAATCCTGCCTCTGAGTCAGAAGGTCATAGGTTCAAGCCCCACTCCAGAGACATGAGCACTTCAGTATCGTACTGAGGGAGTGCTGCATTGTTGGTGGTGCCATCTTTCAGATGAGCTGTTAAACTGAAGCCCCATCTGTCGTCTTAAGTGGATGTTAAAGATCCCACGACGCTATTTGAAGAAGAACAGGGCAGTTCTCGTGGAGTCTTGGCCAATATTTATTACTCAGCCAGTATCAGCAGCAGGGTACTTTGAGATGTGGGATTCCCTGCAGCACCTGGTCAAATTTAAACTAAATGGCAATTTTTGTTTTTGTTGATGGCTTACATCTTCCCAACCAAGGGATAGAGAAAAATGACAGGGTATGCGTGAACAGGAATTGATATTTGTTTGTGTTTTGAACATTCAGTGTTAGAAATGTTGCCTTTTTGCCCACTTCAGTTCTCTCCACTTGTCCCTCTGTTACCTGTGCTGCTGGCTGGTTTGAATACAGCTTCAAGACTTTGCTGGCTCCCATTCTCTTACCCTGGCAATGTTTTAGTTGTGAAGTGATGAATCGACATTCCTTGCCCCTATTTGTGTCTATTTATTAAAATGAAATATAAATGAAAAAGAATTGCTACATAACCATCATCAGGTGAATTCTAGAGCTTTCTTTCAAACATATGTGAGGAGGCTTACTTAATCTCTCCAGTTTCATTATGTTTAATTGAACAGCTGTGTTTCAGAATTAAATTAGAACATAACAGCAGGTATGTGACACAAATAAACTGCGTGATGATGGGGAACTTGTTCTAGTTCTTTCTGTCAGATGAGTATATTTTCTTTGGTGGCTTTATACACAGTTGTTACTGGATGCGTTCCATGTAAATGCACTAAATACAGTTCAAATACACTACACACTGATGCACACTGGTTGTAAATAAAGGCACACTAAATATGTACGCTGGCGGTGCTATAAATACAGGCACACAAATACATCATCATCGTAGGCAGTCCCTCGGAATCGAGGAAGACTTGCTTCCATTCTAAAAATGAGTCCTTAGGTGGTTGAACAGTCCAATTCCTGTCACAGGTGGGACAGACAGTGGTTGAGGGTAAGGGAGGGTGGGACAGGTTTGCCGCATGCTCTTTCCGCTGCCTGCACTTGATTTCTGCATGCTTTCGGCGGTGAGACTCGAAGTGCTCAGCGGCCTCCCGGATGCACTTCCTCCACTTAGGGTGGTCTTTGGCCAGGGACTCCCAGGTGTCGATGAGGATGTTGCATTTTATCAGGGAGGCTCTGAGGGTGTCCCTGAAATGATTCCTCTGCCCAAATACATACACTGGATGTAACCATGTTGTAAACACATATATTATAAACTAGTTGATTTCCCGTAACTTTGCTCACTGGTCATCTGGGGTTGAGAACGGCTAAGATGTTTTGTTGCTAAGACAGGGCTATGTTCACTGTGATCTTTCCCTTTAAGGACACTGTGCAAACATTCCCTGTGGGGAAATGACGTAAATAAGTGCCTCCTGAGATCAATGGCAGCTGATCGTTGAGGCAAGTTTCTGTTTAATTGGGAGGCATCGATAAATTCCCATCTCCTTTTCTTTGGGAGAGTTCAGATTATCAAGGTCAGAAAAAACCAGCAGGAAATGAATGGCTTTCTTCTCATACATTTAACACTTCGAAGTCTAACATTTGAAATGTGATGGATATGCACTTGATACAAGATATATTATATACGGCTCTCTCAAGGCATTACTTGTAGCGACTCTGATGCCCTCTGAGTTTTGTGTCGTTCACATTTTGTCCCAATGACATTGTGTCTCTCCACTGTATTTCTCTCCATCTCTTGATCTGTTCACATGATAATTTCACCTCTCCAATATCATCTTTCTTTGCCCCGATCTCTCCCCATTTCTCTCTTTGGCCATTTTTCCTTATCTCTTTACATGATCTCTCCTGCCCTTTTGTCTCGCTCCTGTTCTTTTGCTCCATCTCTCCCTTCACACAAACCTCTCTCTGCCCCTCAAATGTCTCTCTTCCCCCCCCCTCCCCCTGCCACCCCCCCCCCAAATCTCTTTGTTGTTGTGGGATAGAAGGGCTGGAATAATCAAAGCATAAATTAAATAGCTTTGGTGCCAGATGGGACAAGCCAGGATGGCCATGGAGCTGGGAGGTAGAAATTTGAACTGGATGGTTGGACTGAAGAAAGAGTAAGGGCAGGGCCAGGAGGGAGCAGACCCGGGGCAAAGGTAGAGCTGCAGGAGGGGCAGAGTTGGGATCTGGGGCTCCGGTTTTATAATATGAATGGGACCAAGGATGATTTCTGGAGAGTGACACCTGTCACCTGATGTGCCATTATTAATATATTACTGGTGGATCTCCTGTGGTGTTGCTGATGGTGAGTCTGGGGATATACCATGCCATAATAATCGAGGTGTTATCCCAAGCAATGCTGTGCCACTGATTTACAGTAAATCTCACTCTGTTTTTGCGTTGTATTTAGGGTTTTATGTCAGTGCTTGGGGATTGAATTTTATGATCATTGTTCTGTGAAAACAGTGGTCTTGCTCATTCCTATGGTCCCGAATGATTCTCGACATTACACAAATATACTCCTTTACCCATGCATTTAGTTTTTGTCCCTTAGCTTTTTAAAAAAAAGCTGAGGGTACACAGAAAGATGTACCAGGTTAGGGGTAATATTTTGATTGATTGATTTTCTTCCTCTTCCCCCACAGCTCCAGCTGAGATCAGCTAACAGCACACATCAGAAATTCAACCTGTGTGGACTGTATGGCTCACTATGGCTCACTTACCTCTACCAGCTGAATTATCACTGGAGCTACTTGGTGTCTTCATGAGAAAATACTTGTTGACCAGCTTGAATTTACACCATTAGCTAATGTTTTGTGAGAAATGTATGAATAATAACTGGTCTGCATTTCCTGACGTCTGGTGCATACCTGATGCCAGAAAACCTAATGGGCTGGAATTTCCAGGAGCAGGGCATCTTGCAGTGTGCCCAGTTAGTTAGACCTGTTCCTGTACCCTTTAGCTCGAAAGGTTTTTGCTCTGTAAGTTGCTGGAAGTGCGAGCTGGTAACGGTGCGGTGAGAGCAATAGGGACCTTGATGAACAATGGGACCAGCAGTGTATCTCCTTAACCGATGACATTTAAAGATTGAGGACTAAACAGAGGAAGGCTGAAGAAAGAGGGTGAATTAGAGTGGTTGAATTCAATGTCAAACCAGAAAGTGTAATAAACAAAAGGAAAGAAAGATTGATTTAAGACAGAGAGAGAGAAAAGAGAAAGAAAGGAAAAGTTAGAAAAAAAATAAAATTTGACTTTTTTTTAAAGATCTCCAACAACAATTCACTACCTGAAGGAATGAGATGCCACACTTTTAATTGTTCACTCTCTGGGCCCAAGAGGTTGATTGGCAGTTGTTAACAATTATCACAGTGTTAAAAGGATATTTAAGTTATTAATTACTAGACTTAACTTTCTGTGGCGAATTTAATGGGCAATGGAGCAACTTCATGAAATTCACTGGAAGATTGAGGGCGAGGTGCCATTTTCATGAAGCTAACAGTGGAGCAGAGCAAATCGTCCAGCAACCTGTGGTGATTCACAACTCATGGGGTATCTCTTCGTCGCCACAAGTTGCTGGCCAATTTTCACGTTAATATCAGCCTGTGTCGTTCACACACCGTTACTTTGTCAGCAAATTCCAATGTCTGTTGAAATTGAACCTGCCGATGACTTTATCGGCTAGGTTTCAGAATTTGCTACCAAATGACAGGAAACTTTTTGCCAACTGTTTAATGAGTAAACCACCTTTTGCCATTGCATTCTCAAGATGAAGTCATTAAATTACTTTAAAAAACAATCAATTTGTTATTAGAGAGAAAAAGAAAATTGCGGGCAATCTGAAATAAATACAGGAAATGCACAGATCAGCCAGCATCTGAAAGAGAAGACGGGTTAGCATTTTGGGTAGGTGAAGGGTCCCACCTAGGTGAGTGAACATCTCTTTTTGTTTCAGATGCTGACTAATCTGCTGCATATTTCCAGCCATTCTGTTTTTATTTCTGTCAATCGACATGATTGTAAATTTATGGATAATGGTAGTTGTGGTATTTCTGGGAGAATACAGTACTTGTTGGCAAGATAAGCGTTGAGCTATGCACCACAACTAATCTGGATATCTTTCTTCAGATTCTTTTCCGACTTGATGACTGAGGAGGAAGAGGAGACTGACCGTTTTTTGGAGGAGTGTGCTAGAGATCCCACTCTACACGAACGCATTTCTATCCTTAACCGTACCTTCCTGAATCGTCGCCGAATGGTGCAGGATGACAAGATGCTGTTGTCTGATCACATTATCATCATTGAGCCAGTGGTTAGTGCTTAGAATGGATTGCAGAGATAATCATGCTTCTGGGGCAGTGACACAGATATGGTCACATTTGTACTTTAGAGGTGGATTACTTTGTTGTCCGAACTGGAAGCACATGGAATGTACTGGGTAACCTTGTTTTTAAATGACTTTTTAAAATGAATTTTGTGCTCATCGAAGTTAAGAATGTTAGTGCTGGGGAATGAAGCATTTTCCATTTCAGGCACCCAGTATCAATATCCAGCACTCTATGGTACAGCTATTTTAGATGCAGAGTAGAGCATAAGAACATCAGAAATAGGAGCAGGAGTAGGCCATTTGGCCCCTTGAGCCTGCTCCACCATTCAATAAGATCATGGCTGATCTGATCATGGACTCAGCTCCACTTCCCTACCCGCTCCCCATAACCCTTGACTCCCTTATTGTTCAAACATCTGTCTATCTCCACCTTAAATATATTCAATGACCCAGCCTCCACAGCTCTCTGGGGTAGAGAATTCCAAAGATTCACGACCCTCAGAGACAAGAAATTCCTCCACATTTCCATTTTAAATGGGTAACCCCCTTATTCTGAAACTATGCCCCCTAGTTGTAGATTCCCCCACGAGATGAAACATCCTCTCTGCATCTACTCTGCATCCTCTGCATCCCACTTAGCACCCTCTACTCTGCCTGAGAAGAGATTCCACTACTGCCCATCATGACATTTTTCCATTTCCCACACCAGCCATCCTCTGAGTTAGATTGAAAATTTACTGCCAATTGGTGTTAAACCATGCCTGTAGTTTACTTGATCGTCATTGTATCATGGTTTCACAGATATCAGTTGTTGACTTCAGTGAAAGTGTCATAACTTGTAGGCATTGTGGGTAGAGAAAGGCCGGAGCAGAGGTTTCAATAGCTTCTTAAGAGAAACAAGGGGTAATTTGACAAGTTTGTGCTCCTGGTGGGTAAGGTTGAGCGCTCGGAATACAAGTCTGGAAAATTAATTCCGTAGTGTTGTACAAAACATTGTGATGTGTGTATTGTACTTAAAATCAATAAGACCCAAAAGCGAGTGTCACCATCAGGGAACCCTTCCACTGTGCCGTGTGGCAAAACCACTGTGCTAAGTGGGATAGATTTAGTCTAAATCTAGCAGCTCAAAACAGGGTATCCATGAGGCGGTGTGGGCTGTTAGCAGCAGCAGAATTGTATACCACGACAAGCTGTAACCTAATGGCCCATCATATCCTCCCTCCTCCATCACCATCAAGCCAGATGACCAACCCTGGCACAAATCGGAGTGTAGTTGAGCGTGCTGTGAGCAGAACCAGGGGTACCTGAAAATGAGCTGCCAACCTGGTGAAGCTGCAACACAGGACTGCATGCATACTAAACAGTAAGAGCAGCAACTATAGACTCCCACAGCCAACAGATCAAGTCAAAGTTCTGCAACTCTGCCACATCCAGTCGCGAATACTGGTGGACAATTAAGCAACTAATGGCAGGCTTCATGAACATCCCCATCCTCAATGATGGTGGAGCCCAGCACATACTTGCAAAAGGCAAGACTGAAGGGTTGGCAACCATCTTCAACCAGATGTGCCGAGTGGATGATCCTTCTTGGCCTCGTCTTAAAGTCCGACCATAACAGAAGTCAGTCTTCAGGCAATTCGATTCACTCCACATCAGATCAAGAATCAGCTGACTGCACTGTGCACAGCAAAGGCTACAGGCCTCCAAAACATCCTGGTATTAATTCTGAAGACCACTGCTCCAGAATTAGCTGTACACTTAGCCAAGATGCTCCAATACATCTACAACAAGTAGGAGAAATTCAATCTGGCCAATTACTGCTCTTTCAGGCTATTCCCAATCATCAGCAAAGTGATGGAAGGTGTTGTCAATAGTGTTATGAGTGATACTTACTCACCAATAACTTGCTCACTGATGTTCAGTTTGGGTTCCGTCAGGATTACTTGGCTCCAAACCTTATTACAGGCTTGGTCCAAACATGGACACGAGCTGAATGCCAAGGTGAGGCAAGGCATCAACTTGCAGTGTTTCACTGTACCATTCTGTACTGGAGCAGCTCACATGTTGTCAATCTTGTTTTTATTGTTGCTGGCTGCCATCTGTCACCTAATTGGAGGAGCAAACTGTTCTTCCATTTATTCACCCATCCATCATCCAAATGTCACTACCGGTGCTGAGTATTTGTGCAACATTACTTGAACTGGCAGTAGTGTAAGAATGGAAGATAATGTTATCAAGGTAAAGCAAAAGAGTCTTTCTCAATGGGGGAAGTGACTGTAACATTGTCCCATTTATTGTGGAATCACAGGTGGCTCTGCAATAAGATCATTGTAAAAATGCGAGAATTTCTACAGGCCCAGTAGGGAAAGACATGGCCGTTCAGACAATATGGTCCACAATGTGTGCTAGCTGATGAGAGATAAAAGATTACGGGGGCTCCTACGCCCAGTGGTTATCCGGTGAATGTTGCTGGAAAGTATGTGCATGTGGATGTTGGTTGAGGACAGTACTGGGGTCACCTCTGATGCCCTCCACAGAAGCCTTGCCTTCAATCACTCATTGTCCGCTCACACATTAAGGCTGGAATCTTCCCAGCCCTGCGAGTGTGGCTTTGGAGGCGGGCCCTCTGTCAAATGGCCCTGATTGACAGCGGGTCGGGATCCTGCTGTAAACCCACCTCTGTGTGAGTTTCTCAGCTGTCAGATCTGCGTGCGGATCGCAAATCTGACACCAAGCAGTGGGCCAGTAAATTAAGGTCGTTAAGAGGTAGTTGAATGCCACTTAAGAGGGTTAAAAGCAAGCACTTTTTGTTGGGTTTTCCGTCTCTGAGGACAAGCCAGATAAGTGGAGTCAGGTTCTCAGTTACTCTCTATTGGCAAGTTGACAGCTGCAGAAGTGGTATAAATCTACTATTTCACAGCCGGTCACTTTCCAATGTGATGAGCTAAAGCCTTCAGGATTTGGACAAAACTTTTGAGCTGTCTGCAGGTTGGAAGTGTTTACAGTGAACTCTCTATTCACTGTCGCCTCCGTGGAGCTATCTCTCTCATTATTCACAGATCACTTCTGTCATTTCAACCTTACCTGCCATCTATTCCAGCAGCACGGTGCCCTTGAGAAAATCTCACCTTGCTCCTCAGAATCCCCCCCATGATCAGCCCCAACACCAGCATCACTAAACACACCAGCATCACCAACAACAACACCAACCTTCTCCGCAATCACCTGATGCTGCACAGGACACAGGGCATCACCACCAACCACATTGCTACCCGGGAGGCCAGTGATGGCCTCACCATGGCGACACTTACTTCATTTGACGCTGTGCACCCTGACTGCCACATAATGTCCTAGGTTGGCACCAACCCACACCATCACAAAAGAACATCCCTGCAATGCCCAAGCCATTCCTTTCACACTCATCACCATTGTGCAAGGTTCCCTTATGTCTGACCATTCACTACAACTCACTATGGCACTTCCAAAGGTGTACAAAAATCTGTCCAAGAACACAAAGGGGCCGAAATTGAAGAACTTTCCGCCCACTGCCGCCGACATTCCTCTGCTCGAACCGCCTAGTGCCACTTTCGTCAGGCGGGAGGGGAGAGCCGACGGAAAGCGCCCACCGATGTCAGTGGACAGCTGATGCTCGTAACTAGACTCCCGCCCGCCGAGATGCCAGATTGGTGCTGGCGGGAATCGGCGGCAGGACAGCGGTGGACTGCTGCGAGGAGGCTGCTCTGCCCTCAACGGTAAGTGTGAAGATGGAGGAAACACATTCGTGATATTTAAAAAATGTATTTATTTACAGGCACTTACCTGTATGGGGTCCCCTGAAGGTCGTCAGATGTTATTTTTTTGCTGCATTTTATTTTTAGGTGTTTGGCCCTCCGTGGGCCCGACTCCATCCACAGCTGGCGAGAATGAGAGCTCACGCCGTCTCCCGCCCAGATTGATGGCATACATTGCTGCTTTACTGTCCGCCGACCTTCGAGGCACCTTGCTGATGAAAACCATGCCCAAAGAACCGTCAGGGACTTCGGCAGCCATCGGCGGTCCTATCGGTGGCACTTGGGCGGGCAGGGGCCTTCATCAAATTCAGGCCCAAAGTGTTCAACATTAAGATTTCAATGTTTGACAACACATGAGCAGAAACTCGACATGAACATTGGCTAAAACCCAAGTGCCTACCCTTACGTGTTATTGGTTGGTATGATTGGACAAGATGAGGGTGAGTGTGAGGGGTGGCTAGTGAGATGGGGAAGTGATAATGTAGGTAGAGAGAGAGAGAGAGGAATGGGTGGAGGTGCAAGTTAACTTGGTGCAAGCAAGGGTGTGCAGGAGTAGGGTAGAGAAGGCAGGGTGATGGGGATGTGATGAGTGGCACAGCAGGATGAGGTTGGGTGCGGCTTTGCACTCAAAATGGAGTGCCGGGCTGCAAAAATGCTGCCCAGACCACACAACAGAAGAAGTCGTCGAGCCGACCGGTGAGTCAGCCAAATCGTCAAGATGGCGGCACGGGGCGCTCCCCACTTCCCCTTTAACTTCTGCCCCGCGAGCGCATGTCAGCCCAGTTCGTGACCCGGGATGCTAGTGCTGACACCGCTCACGGCAGCCTCACACAGGGCAATATCTGTCACGGGGTGGACAGAGGTCGGCGCGTGGCACTAAGGGGTCGCCGCGCACGCCGATGATGTCATAGGCGCTTACGCGGCACCGCCATGGCAGCGCTTCCGCTAACTCCCGCACAATTTCGCGGGAGCCGGTAGCGCACCCCGCCCCCCCCCCCACCCCCGCCCTGGCGAAAAGTGTTGAACTCGCCCCTCCGGTGACGCTAATGGGCATCGCAAAAAGGGGCAATTTCGTACCCATTGACTGTTGACCCTGATCAATGAACAAATGAAATTGACTATTTTAAATATTCTGTGGTGATGGGGAGTAGTGGATCCAATGAGTGGTATGGGGAGGGGAGTTTTAATACCACAACAACAGTAACAACGCTGCAATTTGTGAAATGGAAGTACTTAGATCTGTAGAGCCAGGAAAAGCGAAAGAGGGGAGGCCTTTCCTGCTTGCTTGATTTTGTTCCCTTTTCCCATCTCTCCTGAAGGCAATACTGAATGCAAGGAATGGCAACGTTTCTCTGGCGGCATCCACGCTGCTACAGGCCAGGGGGTGTTTAAACTTGAAAATAATCTTTTACCGAAAGCAACCTGACTGCGTTCTGGTGCTGGCCTCAGGAGCAGCAGCACATTTTTTTTTAAAGAGTATCTTGGGCTGTTAATGCGGGAGAGCTCTGCACCTACACCTCCCTCTTCCCCTACCCAGGTGTGCACTCCATTGGCACTGTGAATTGCACTGTTACCAGCCCACAATAAGCAATGTGCGGATTTGGAACAGTATTCAGGGGAGAATCCAGGGAGCAGGTGGACTTTGTCCCAGATCGGTACACCAAAGACTTACTCTGGAATGTTGGTGCATTGATATTCATTGATATATAAACTTGTATTTAAATAGCACCTTTACCACTGTAAAATATCCCAAGGCACTTCACAGGAGCATTACAAAATAAAACTTGACACCAAGCCACAGAAGGAGATATTAGGGCAGATCCCCAAAAGCTTGGTCAAAGAGTTTGTGTATGCCAGCAAAGTTGCCAGTGTTACCAGCAATTGCAGTTAACGGCCACTAGAAATGGCTGCAATGCTAACCGAGTGAAATTGTTTTGGTGGGGGGTTAGGGGAGCATGGGGATAGTTGGTGTCATGCAATGCCGTCTTGGTGACATTGCTGGAGGGATCCGGAACGAAGTTTCTGCCCAGGTGCGGCGTTGCAGCTTCCCACAGCCTCTGTGAGCAAAGCTGTGAAGCTCGCAGGGAACTGTGGGTAATGAAGAGGTCTGAGAATTAAAGGGGCCATGCCCCCTGAAGTAGTATAAAATAAAATGCAGTGAATCAATACATTTTTCAGTCCATTCTGCCTTTTAAGAAATATTCAATATTTAAAAGAAGTTCCAAATGTGAATATTCAGTTGTTCAAGCTGAATAACCTTCCTCACCTCAACAAATGGGAAAACTGCCTCAGCACTAACACAAATGGCTCAACAAGCCAGGGAAGGAGATGCGAGGGTCTAACACACAGCACTTCAGCTTTGTGCAGGGGGGCAACACTGCAACAGCGGCCCTCTGCATGGGAAAGGATGGCCCTCCAGAAAGAACGATGTGGGAGTACATCACCAAGATGGTCACTGCCAGCAGTGTCGCCTCCACCACCTGGCTCCAGTGCCCAAAGAAGCTTCATGACCTCAGACAACTGGTCAAGGTCAGTGAATGCATCTTCAAAAGCCATCTCCTACCAACTGCACCACTAGCCTCGTACACTGCTCATTGCACAACCCCCAATCACTCATCTACCAACAACCTGCACCAATAACAAGGCACATTCCTAGCCTCATCTCATCCGCTTGGAGGAGACGGTGCTGGCCATTCTTGGCAAGGACATGGTTGAGACCTTGACCAGCAGCGGGGCTGAAAGGATACAAGATGCGGGTATCCTCGTGTGTTATCCTCCTTCTGGCATGCACCTCTTACTTTCCCATCCTCTAGTCAGCACAACTCCATCCTTGTGCATTCCTTATTTCACACACCCAAGAAATGTAGCTTGCCCAGCCAGTGGGACCGCAGGCGGATGATCCCATCCCAGATATCCTGGCCACAAAAGGTCTTTCTGGGATGCTGTAAATGTGAAATGACAGCATAAAATTCTGGAAATACTCAATTAGTCTGACAGCATGTCAACCTGAAATGTGAACTCTGTTTTTCTCTCCACGGATGTTGCGTGACCTGCTGAGTATTCACAGCATGTTCTGTCTTCACAAAGGTGTTCATTTACCATCCAAGCCCTTGTAAGCGTCCAGCAGCACTCCCTACATACTTAAAAATACTTTTCACATCTATTGCAGCAAGCCACCACTTCAATAAAATACAAAAAAAACAGTCCAAACCTTTAAATTAAAACTTACCTGAATGATGTGTGTGTCCCTGCAGACATCACCACTGTCAACCTGTTTGCACACCAGGTTACACACACACACACACACACACACACTCACTCCCACTAACCCCCTCCCTCCCTCAGGTCCTCTCTCCGGTTTTCAGAGATCACAGTGTAGGTGAGCACAGCTTGGAACAGCTTGTGAGTTTATCCATAGAATATTGACACTGTACTCCGGGCCCCCTGGCTCCAGCTCCAGCGTGCTGCTCTCCATTCGCAGGCTCTGCTGCACTTTTTCCCGCTCTCTCTCTAGCCGCTCACACTTTTACCATTGGGTCTTTACTAATGGCCACGTGTATTCTGGCCTCGAGTCCCGACATTGATGCTGTCCCCGAGTCCTGACCTTGATGCTGGCCCTGACCACCCTCGATGCTGGCCCCAAGTGATCCCCATGTGTGTATGCTAGGCCCATGCAGCAGAGCCTGGTCTCCAATCGTCTTGGGTCACCGTGCCATTGGACCAAGACCTTGCTCTGTCAAGTTCGTGTGGTAGCTGGTGTGCAATGGCCATCCCACGTTAAAATAATTCACGCACAGGCATCTGATACCACCCTTTAAAATGAAGTTCGGGACCTGAAACGTCAAGACCCTCATGGATAACCCCAACAGCAACAGACATGAACGTTACACCCCTATCATTGCCCAGGAACTTGGACACTTCGACATAGACATTGTCGCCGTGAGCGAGACATGGCCAGCAGGAGAATGCCAGCTCCAGGATCAAGGAACAAGGCGAACCAGAATGCCATCTCCATGGGGTTGGCTTCTCCATCAAAAATTAGCTAGTTTAGCGTCTTAGAGATTCCCCTTATGGGATAAACGAACGCCTCATGACCCTTCGGCTCGCCCTAACTCCGAACCAGTACGCTACGGTTGTCAGTGCGTACGCCCCAACCCTTGAAGCTACCGACAAGGCCAAAGAGGAATTCTACTCTAGCCTTGAACAATCCCTGTCCTGAGTTCCAACGGGTGACAAGTTGATTCCCCTTGGCAATTTTAATGCCAGAGCTGGAAAGGAACAGACCTCTGGAGAGGTGTGATTGGCAGGAAAGGAGTAGGGAAAACCAACTCCAACAGTATCCTCCTCCTGACGAAATACTTAGATCATGGTCTTGTCATAACCAACACCCGTCAGAGAGACATGTATAAGGCCTCATGGCAACCCCCTCATTCCATTGGCATCTGTTAGATTGCATCATCGTCCAAGCGAGGGACTGCAAGGACTTCTGTTGGACTGACCACTGCCTAATCCGCTCTGTTATTTCCATCAACCTAGCCTCAAAATGGCGGCCGCAACAGAAACGCTGCCACAGAAAAATCAACACTGAAGCACTCAAAGACCCTGCAAAGAAAGCCCTATTCAGTCAATGCCTCACAGCCAACCTGATGACTCTCACTGAACTCTTGGTTTCTCTACCAGAAAACATCAAGACTGGTTCGATGAGAACGACCAGGAGCTAATAAATTGTAAGCGCAAGGCATTCTTGAATTAGAAACATTAGAAACTCGAGAGAAAGAAAACACATCTACAGACAACTGAAGGCCGAGGTCCAACATAAAACTCGTGACCGAAAGAACAGATGGTGGGTGGAAAGAGCGCAGAAGATCCAGCAACTAGCTGACAATCATGATGTGCATGGATTCTTTCGCGCAGTCAAGACCACCTACGCCCCAAGCACCCAAGAACCTATCCCATTGACTGCTAAGAATGGAGAGTTGCTCATCAAGGACAGAGAGGCAGTCAGTGCCCGCTGGAAGGAGCACTTCGAAGATCTCCTTAACCAAGACTCTGTCTTTGATATGAGTGTCCTTGACTCCATTCCACAGCATGCTACCCACCACTATCTCGGCGCAATTCCAGTCCGGCATGAGGTTGAAAAGGCCATCTGACAACTGAAAAATAACAAGGCTTCCAGGGCAGATGGAATCCCCGCTGAAGTACTAAAGCATAGTGGAGAAGTACTCTTGACTTGAATCCATTATCTTGTCTCTCTTATCTGGAAGGAGAAGAGCATGCAAGGGGATTTCAGAGATGCCGTAATCGTGACCATCTTCGAGGAATTAGACAAGTCCGATTGCGGTACTTACAGAGGAGTTTTCCTGCTGTCTGCCACAGGCAAAGTCATCACAAGAATCCTCCTCAATCGTCTCCTCCCAGTGGCTGAAGAGCTTCTCCCAGAGTCGTAATGCGGATTCTGCCCACTAAGAGGCACAACAGGCATGATTTTCACCGTGTGACAAATTCAAGAAAAATGTAGGGAGCAGCTTCAACCTCTCTACATGCCCCTTTTTGACTTCGCAAAGGCCTTCGACACTGTCAACCAAGAGGGATTATGGAGTGTCCTTCTCAAATTTGGCTGTCCTCAAAAATTTGTCACCATCCTCCACCTGCAAGCCGTGAGCCTTACCAAGGAATCCACCACAGACCCAATACAAGTGCAGACCGTGGGTGAAGCAAGGCTGTGTCATCGCACCAATGCTCTTTTCAATCTTCCTCGCTGCCATACTCCATCATCTCACCTTTAACAAGCTCCCCGCCAGAGTGGAGCTAATCTACAGGACAAACGGAAATTGTTCAATCTCTGTTGCCTCCAGTCCAGAACCAAGGTTGTTCCAACCTCTGTCATTGAATTACAATATGCAGATGACGCTTGCGTTTGTGCACATTCGGAGGCCGAATTCCAAACCATCAATGACAACTTCACTGAAGTGTACAAGAGATTGAGCCTTACATTAAACATCCGTAAGACAGAGGTTCTCTACCAACCTGTGTCTGCCGCACAGTACTACCCCCTGATTATCAAGATCCATGACGAGACCTTGGACAATGTGGACCACTTCTCATACCTCGGGAGCCATCTGTCAATGAGGGCAGACATGGATGACAAAATCCAACACCGCCTTCAGTGCAACCTTCAGTCCATGAGGTAAAGAGTGTTTGAAGACCAAGATTTCAAACCCGGCACCAAGCTCATGGTCTACACAGCAGTAGTGATAACCGCCCTCCGATATGCTTCAGAGACATGGACTATGTACAGCAGGCCTCCGCTAAATCCTGCAAATCCATTGGCAGGATAGGCGTACCAACGTCAGTGTTCTCGCTCAGGCCAACATCCCCAGCATCGAGGCATTGATCACGCTCAATCAGGTTCGATGGACGGGCCACATTGTTCGCATGCCTGATACAAGACTCCCGAAACAAGCACTCTACTCCGACCTCCGTCACGGCAAGCGAGCCCCAGCAGGGTAGAGAAAACGCTTCAAAGGCGCCCTCAAAGCCTCCTTGAAAAAAATTTAACATCTCCACCGATGCTTGGGAATCCCTGGTCCAAGATCGCACAAAGTAGAGGAGAAGCATTCGAGAAGACGCTGAACACCTCAAATCTCTTTGCCGGGATAACGCGGAAGCCTAGCGCAAACAGTGGAAGGAGTGCACGACAACCCAAGCACCCCACTCACCCGTCCTTCCATCCACCGTCTACCCCACCTGACAGAGACTGTAGACTCCACATAGGACTCATTAGTCACCTTAGCACTCATTTTAGTGTGGAAGCAAGTCACCCGCAACTCCGGGGGACTGCCTAAGAAGAAACAGCACACCAGGTTAATCTGACGTGCTGAGGACCCAGTGCTGAATTCAGTGCTAGGGTCGAAGTTCGCGTTGGTGACATTAAGTCGGCGTTGCACGCTGATTGACATCACCACGCTGCTATTTTTTTTCTAGGGCACTGCTAGTTACAGGGAGAGATGAATATGGTGACCATCGCGGGACCTGCCACCAGCTGGCGAAAGAGCAGTGGCGCTATGGAGTGTCAGTAAGTAGATGAATTTCTAGCCCGTAGGTTCTAAGGAGCATCTGAAAGAATGAAGGGGAGATTCAGGGAAGGAATTCCAGAGCTGAAGGCATGGCCACCAATGGTGGAGCAATTAATATTGGGGATGCTCAAGAAGCCAGAATTGGAGGAGTGCAGATATCTTGGAGGGTTGTGGGGCTGCGGAGATTACAGAGGTAGAGAGAGGCGTGGACATGGAGGGTTTTGAAAACAAGGATGAGAATTTAAAATTGTTGCGTTGCTTAACTGGGAGCCAACATAGGTCAGCGAGCACAGGGTTGATGGGTGAACAGGACTTGGTGTGCGTTAGGATACGGACAGCATAGCTTTGGATGACCTCAAGTTTACGGAGGGTAAAATGTGGGAGGCTGCTAAGGAGTGCGTTGGACTAGTCAAGTCTAGAGGTAACAGAAGCCATGGATGAGGGCTTCAGCAGCGGATGTGCTGCATTACGGGCGAAGGCGAGCGTTGTTACTGAAATGGAAAAAGGTGCAAATATGTGGTTGGAACCTCATCTCAGGGTCAAATATGACACCAAGGTTGCGAACAGTGTGGTTCAGCCTCAGATAGTTGCGAGTTAGAGGATGGCGGTGACCAAAAGCAATAGCTTCAGTCTTCCCAATATTTAGTTGGAGGAAATTTCTGCTCATCCAGCATCAGACAAGCAGTATGGCAGTTTAGAGACTGTGCAGGGGTTGAGTAAGGTGGTAGTGATGTACAGCTGGGTGTCGTCTGCGTACATGTGGAAACTGACGCAGTGTTCTCGGATGATGTTGCCAAGGGACAACATGTAGATGAGAAATAGGAGGGGGCCAAGGATAGATCCTTGGGGGACACCAGAGGTAACGGTATGGGAGCGGTAATAGAGAAGCCATTGCAGGTGATTCTCTAGCTACGATTAGATAGGTAAGAATGGAACCTGGTGAGTGCAGTCCCACCCAGCTAGATGATGGGGAAGCATTGGAGTAGGATGGAGTGGTCATCTGTGTCAAAGGCTGCAGACAAGAATGACGAGAAGGGATAGTTTACCTTTGTCACAGTCACAAAGGATGTCGTTTATCAATGACCCTGTTTTTCAGTAGTTTGAACAGGAAGTATGCTAATGTTTTCCGGGAGTCACCTACACACAAGTCTGAAAACCACTGATCTACAACTGCATTTGCCACGTATTGGTCCAATTTCCTAAACAATCCAAATGTGCTCAATCTGGCTGTACCGTTCCCAATTATTTTCTTTCTTTCCAATTTTGTTCTTATCATAAGCTTGGAGCTCTTGCTTTCAATAATTTCATCCTGTTGATTTTTATATATATTATAATCGCAGGAGTGCCAAAACGGATGCAGTTGTATCCTCGATTCAGCATTCCTCTTTTGGCTACCCTCCGTTTTGTGTGTTTTGGGGAGATGGGTTCAGTGAATTTTGTGTTAAAGGTGACCGACCTTTGCATAATCCGCATAAGTAACCTAGCAACATAGGGCAGAATTGGAGGAGAAAAGTGGGAGGCAGGGAAGGGGATGGAAAAATTCGGGCAAGGACTGAATTTCTCATTCTTTTGTCATGTTGCCAATGTTGTTCCCGCATAAAGAGTTAACCTAGTGGAAATGATATGCATAGAATTTCAAAAAATGCTGAACGACTGTTGTAGACGAGGGTGAACTGTGCTGACTCATTGCTTTCATAATGGTATTGCTGCCTCTGGTTATTTGTTGTTTGTCCCAGTCCTTTGGGGTGGGGGGTATAACCTTTCTGTGCCTGTCCTGCTGTTCCTAATGCCAATTTGACTGATTGTAGCTCTGTTGTGTCGACAAAAGTGTTCAACATCTTTTGCATTTAACAAAACTTCATTGTGAGTTTGTTGATTTGAATTTTGTCAAAGACCAAGGTTAAACTTTTGTCAGTCAATGTCACATTTTGTTAGTGTCGACTGGCCATTAACTTTCTTGCTGATGTAACCCTTAGATTACTGGAGCTTTTCTTTTGTAGCGGAGCCGTTGGTATTTAATCGGCAGGCTTTTTTTTTTACATGAATCTCCCTTTTCACCTATTTTGGAATCAGCTTTGGCTCAGTGGTGGGAATCTCGCTGCTGAGTCAGGAGGTCATGGGTTTAGGCCAAAGCCCAAGACTTGAGCGCATAATCCAAGCTGAAACTACTGTGCAGTGCTGAGGGAGTGCTGCACTGACAGGGGATCCATCTTTGGATGAGACGTTAAACTGTTGTCCCATCTGTCCTCTCAGATGGTCACAATGACACTATACGACAAAGAGCAGGGGGGTTTTCCTGGTGTCCTTGTGAATGTTTATCCGTCAACCAATATCATTTAAAAAAAAAAGACTATTTGGACGTTAATCTCATTGCTGCTTGTGGGATTTTCTGTGAGCAAAATGGTTACCATATTTCTCTACAACAGTGACTACACTTCAAAGGTACTTCATTGGCTGTGAAGCAAATTGGGTTATCCTGAGGTCAACATGTTATATAAACTCAAATTCATTACTTTTTTTGTCCTTTCCTTTCCTGAAAGCTGTAATTTATACTGGGCTATATAAAAATGTATAAATATTCAAGGATAAGAAAAGGTCATTTGTTCAATTGAAGCTCCTTCCTCCAGCACTCAAACTCACCCAGTTTAGCATCCAAATTGTACATTGAAAATCCCTAATGTCCATCTATGCAACCTTGCCTGCCAGATTATTCCAAATATTCCAAAGATTTACTTTGAAGTAATATTTTAGGCTTACATTATCTATACCATTTAAGACTTTATATAGTCAGTGAGGTCCTTCCTTAATCATATTCTTGATAGACTGACACATTAAAACTTTTGAAAATTACATCAAACTCATCCCCTTACATTTGATGGCATTCTAGTTGCTCTCCCTCAAAGCCTCTCCAATGCGTGTGACAGAAATTGAGTACATTATTTCAAGTGAGGTTTAACCAGTGTACTGTAGAGCCTTAGTGTAAGCGTCATAGATTTATGCTTTACTATATTTACTGATGGTGCAGTCCTCACCATTTGGCCATTCTTCCTGGATAAGCTGAGACAGTACGCATTGGCAGGCTATTTGGCCACGTGGGATGTTTCCTAAGCCTGATTTTGTTGTCATCACCTGACACTCTCACATGCACTCTTTCTAATCGGAATTATTGGATAGTGATCAAGAGTATTTTTTACCTGTGTTTTTTACCTCCATCTCACCGGCCTCTGAGCCCAGGGCCAATCTTGGTGCTCCCATGACTGCTGTAGTTAAGAGTAGCTAACTCAATACAGACCTGGGACTGAACCTAGGTTATACCAGGTCTGTATGGCACTGTGCTATGCCAGGCAATGTGTTTATCACTGAACTATTGGATCAGGGAGCAAGAACAGACAAATTCTATATCCTTACTAGACTAGATTTAATTAGATTTTTTTAAAATTGGTATTTTCTCCCTTTCTCTTAATCTTTTTTTATGATTAATTCTTGGGTTGTGGGTGTCGCTGGCAAACAGCATCTATTGCCCATCCCTAATTGCCCTTGAGAAGGTGGCGGTGAGCCGCTGCAGTCCGTGTGGTGAAGATGCTGTTATGGATTTTGACCCAGCGACGATGTAGGAACGGCGATATACTTCCAAGTCAGGATGGTGTGTAACTTGGGGCCTGAACTTGGTGGAAGCTAAGTTCCGCCCAAGTGCCAGCCAAAGGACCGCTGAGGGACCTGACGGTACTTTGGGCGGGAATTTCGTTAAAAAGTCCTGGAATGACTGTCCGATGGCAAAAAAGCGACTTACGTCATCAATCTGGGCGTCAGCAGGTGGGAGCTCCCAATCTCGGCGGCAAATGCAATCCTCGCCAAAGTGCGGCCGAAGATTGAGTCGGGCCCAGGGAGGAGGGAACGCATAAAAATAAAAATTTACACAAAAACCCGACTGGAAAACCTTCAGGGGACGCCATCCACCTGAGTCGCTGTAAAACAAATTAATAAAAGAAGTTTACTAACTTTTATTTTCAGGTCTTCATACTTACCGTTAGGGTTAGGCCTGCCTCCACGCGGCGTTCCTTCCCCCTACTGCCCTCGACTCCCACCCGGAGCAAGCGAGCAGCTTGGCAGGCACTTATGCGCCTTGTGCGCTAACGGATGTCAGCAGGCGGTTCCCAGCGGTCCTCCCTCCCCACTGGCGAGAGGCCTCCACGAAACTGGCACCAAAGGAAGACCGCCCAGAAAACTCGGCGGTAGCGGGTGGTAAGTCCAGCAAGTTTGGGGCCATGCAGGGGAACTTGCAGGTGATGGTGTTCGATGCGCCTGCTGCCCTTGTCTTTCCAAGTGGTGGAGGTCGTGGGTTTGGGAGGTGCTGCCAAAGAAGCCTTGGCGAGTTGCTGCAGTGCATCTTGTAAATGGTAAACACTGCACCACAGTGCGCCGGTGGTGGAGGGGGTGAGTGTTTAAGGTAATGGATGGGGTGCCAATCAAGTGGTCTGCTTTGTCCTGGATGGTGTTGAGCTTCTTGAGTATTGTTGGAGTTGCACTCATCCAGGCAAGTGGACAGTATTCCATCACACTCCTGACTTGAGCCTTGCAGATGGAAAGTCTTTGGGGAGTCAGGAGGTGAGAGACTCGCCGCAGAATATCCAGCCTCTGACCCACTCTTGTTGCAACAATATTTATGTAGCTGGTCCAGTTAAGTTTCTGGTCAATGGTGACCCCCCAGGATGTTGATGGTGGGGCATTCAGCGATGGTAGTGCCATTGAATGTCAAGGGGCGGTGGTTAGACTCTCGCTTGTTGGAGATGGTCATTGCTTGGCACTTGTGTGGCGTGAATGTTACTTTACACATCAGTCCAAGCTGAATGTTGGCCAGGTTTTGCTGCATGCGGGCATGGGCTGCTCCATTACTCATCAGTGAACATCCCTACTTCTGACCATATGATGGAGGGAAGGTCATTGATTAAACCGTTGAAGATGGTTGGGCCTAGGACACTGCCCTGAGGAACTCCTGCAGCGATGTCCTGGAACTGTGATGGATTGACATCCTACAATCACAATCATCTTCCTTTGTGCTCGGTATGACTCCAGCCAGTGGAGAGTTTTCCCCCTGATTCCCATTGAATTCAGTTTTACTAGGGCTCCTTGATGTTAAGGGCAGTCACTCTTATCTCGCCTCTGGAATGCAGCACTTTTGTCCATGTTTGGATCAAGGCTGTAATGAAGTCTGGAGCTGAGTGGTCCTGGCGGAACCCAAACTGAGCATTGGTGAGCGGGTTATTGCTGATTAAGTTTTCTAGTAGTTTTGTGTGCACTAGAAAACTTACTTTACTTCGTCACTCTTCGAGCTCAGATTAATTTAGATTGAATTGAAATCAAAGGCCCAGTGATGAGCTAACAATACTCTGTCGCTTAGCTCCTCCCCTCTACTTTGATTAGATTAGAACATGTTTACGTTTTATCGACCGCTGTTTAGATTTGTAATTTTGTTTACCCACAACTTCTAGCACATAATATCCTTGCTGAGAAGGTGATTTGTCTCCGCATTCTGCCAATGTTGCAGTGTTAATGACAGTGAGGAGTGCTCTCTGATTTTCCTTCCTTTCACAACACATTAAAGCACAGCAGATGTATCTGGCTATAATGTTATACTGCACAGTGATTAAGCTGATTTGAAGCCCAGGTAAGTGTGACTGGAAGATAGCATTTGGAACAGATCGTTCTGAGCTGAACTCAGCGTAATCTTCTCGCCTGAACAGTGAAAATATAGAGCGAGGGATATTACTGTTTCAATGCACTCCCTGTTTTTTGCTCTTTTCTCTATTTACTCGCGATAAAGCATTGCAGTGGGTTAAACCGAAGCAGACCTTGAGTATTGCTGCTCTTGTTATTGCAGGAGAGTGAATCCAAATATTAACCTTGCTACTATTCCAAACGCAAGGAGTGAACTCTTTCAGTTCATCATTATCATAGGCAGTCCCTCGGAATCGAGGAAGACTTGCTTCCACTCTTAAAATGAGTCCTTAGGTGGCTGAACAGTCCAATACAAGAACTGCAGTCCCTGTCACAGGTGGGACAGATAGTCGTTGAGGGAAGGGGTGGGTGGGGAGTCTGGTTTGCCGCACGCTCTTTCCGCTGCCTGTGATTGATTTCTGCATGCTCTCAGCGATGAGACTCGAGGTGCTCAGTGCCCTCCCGGATGCACTTCCTTCACTTAGGGCGGTCTTTGGCCAGGGACTCCCAGGTGTCAGTGGGGATGTTGCACTTTATGAGGGAGGCTTTGAGGGTGTCCTTGTAATGTTTCCTCTGCCCACCTTTGGCTTGTTTGCTGTGAAGGAGTTCTGAGTAGAGCGCTTGCTTTGGGAGTCTCGTGTCTGGCATACGAACAATGTGGCGCACCCAGCTTCAATGCTGGTCAGTGCTTCAATGCTGGGGATGTTGGCCTGGTTGAGGACGCTCTCACTCTTTCAGTTATAATTCTGTTGTATCATTCTTTACAATTATACTACGGTCATAATGTATTAAAATCAGCCTGGTATCTCCATGATCCCATTTGCGGTGCAATGCAATACACTCCGACCAGCAGCCGGGAGTGCACTACATTCATCCAAAGAGCGAGCCCAGAGCAGAGAGAACGGACTGTGAGGGGAGAGAAGACAAAAGAAATCATAGGAACGCACGTAAGTGATTGGT
Source organism: Pristiophorus japonicus (assembly GCF_044704955.1). NCBI lineage: Eukaryota > Metazoa > Chordata > Chondrichthyes > Pristiophoridae > Pristiophorus > Pristiophorus japonicus. The sequence continues at coordinate 88,610,056 of NC_091989.1, read as the reverse complement.
TGGTCAGTATTTCTCTCTTTTTTCTAAACTTGGGCATTGCTTTAAATTAAGAGCCGGGATTAAAAACTAAACATAGATAACTGATATATCCAAACTTGAAAACTTAATTAATTAAATAAAATACGTTAGAGATGGCGGGGCAGGGGATGAGTTGCAGCTGCAGCATGTGGGAGCTGGTGGACACCAGTGTGATCCACGGCAACCACATCTGCAGTAAGTGTTGGCAGCTCAGGAACTTCGGCTCCGAGTTGATGAGCTGGAGTCCGAGCTTCAGACACTGAGATACATCAGGGAGGGGGAGAGTTACCTGGACACTGTGTTCCAGCAGAGAGTCACACCCCTTACGTTAAATAATTGAAATTTGGTCTGTGGTTAGAGACAGGAGCGTGTGACTGCGAGTGAGGAAGGTATGGGGACCCAGGAAGTAGTGATGGAGGAGCCTCAGCCCTTGCTCTTATCCAACAGGTACGAGGTTCTTGCTCCCTGTGTGGACGAGAGCAGGGACATAGAAACATAGAAATTAGGTGAAGAAGCAGGCCATTCGGCCCTTCGAGCCTGCACCGCCATTCAATAAGATCATGGCTGATCATTCAACCTCAGTACCCCTTTCCTGTTTTCTCTCCATACCCCTTGATCCCTTTGGCCGTAAGGGCCATATCTAACTCCCTTGCAGGGAGGGTAAGCAAACTGACCACAGCACCTTGGTACAGGGGGCCATTCAAGTGGGGAGAGTAAAAAGAAATGTTGGAGCGGTGGGGGACAGTATAGTTAGGGCGATAGATATAGTTCTCTGCAGCTGAGAGCATGAGACCTGAAGGCTGTGTTGCCTTCCCGGTGCCAGAGTTAAGGACATCTCTGGGCTGCAGAGGAACTTGGAGTGGGAGGGGAAAGAACCAGTTGTCGTGGTCCACGTAGGTACCAACGACATAGGTAGGACAAAGAAAGAGGTTCTGTTGAGGGAGTATGAGCCGCTAGGGGCTAACTTAAAAAGCAGAACCACAAAGATAATAATCCCAGGATTACTACCTGAGCCACGAGCAAATTTGCATAGGGTAAATAAGATCATAGTGATGAACGCGTATCTCAAAGATTGGTGTGGGAGAAATGGGTTTCGATTCATGGGACACTTGGCACCAACACTGGGGTAAGTGCGAGCTGTTCCATCAGGATGGGCTTCACTTGAACCGTGCTGGGACTAGTGTTCTGGTGAATTGAATAACTGGGGCTGTAGAGAGGGCTTTAAACTAAATAGGGCGGCGGGGGGTGGGGGGGGGGGGGGAGATCAGGTGAGCGGAAATTTAAAAAGTCAAAACGAAAGCAGAAGGCAAATAGTGCAGGGTAGCGATAAGGGAAATGATAACAAGAGTGTGACAGGAAGGGACAGAGCCGATAAACATAAGACTGTATCAGAAAGTGGGGTCAGAGTAGGGAAAAATGGTAAAAAGAAAAAATTTAAAGCTCTTTATCTGAATGCACGCAACATTCGTAACAAGATAGATGAATTGAAGGCACAAATAACTATAAATGGATATGATCTGATAGCTATTACAGAGATGTGGTTGCAAGGTGACCAAGGCTGGGAACTCAATAGTCAGGGTATTTGACATTTCGGAAGGATAGACAGAAAGGAAAAAGAGGTGGGGTAGCTCTGTTAATAAAGGATGAGATCAGTGCAGTAATGAGAAATGATATTGGCTCAGAAGACCAAGGTGTAGAATCAGTTTGGGTGGAGATAAAAAATAATAAGGGGAAGAAGTCACTGGTGGGAGTAGTCTATAGGCCCCCTAACAGTAGCTACACTGTAGGACAGAGTATTAATCAAACAATAATGGAGGCTTGTAAGAAAGATACAGCAATAATCATGGGCAATTTTAATCTTCATATAGATTGGACAAATCAAATTGGCAAAGGTAGCCTGGAGGAAGAGTTCATAGAGTGTACTCGGGATGGTTTCTTAGAACAATACATGTGGAACCAACCAGGAATCAGACTATTTTAGATCTGGTAATGTGTAATGAGACTGGATTAATTAATGATCTCATAGTAAAGGATCCTCTTGGGAAGAGTGATCATAGCATGGTAGAATTTGAGAGGAGCAGTTTGGAGCACGAGGTTGGAGCTGTGGGCAAATCAAAAAAGCTAGCCAACGCAGCAGCGGAATCAACGGCACGGAGGTTGGAATCGGTCAGGAGCGGAGGACAGAAGCGGCCAGGAGCAGAGGTCGGAAGCGGCGAGGAGCGGAGTTCGGAAGCGGGCAGGAGCGGAGGGAGGGATCGAGGAGGAGCAGAAGTCGGGACGGGCGAGGTCCGGAGATTGGAAGCGGAGAGGAGAGGACGGACGAGGCATGGAGGAGCGAAGAGGTCGGAGCCTAGAGGTGGAGCAGCATGGACAAGACCAAGGGAAGGCGCAACATGGGCCAATAGCGAGGCAGTGAGGCTGTCAAGCTCACATTGCATACTATGAATGCCACGTAGAGAAGGAGGACAGTAGGAGTATGTTTGAGTTTGTGTGTATGTATTGGCACATGTGACGGAGCCTGGTCTCCAATCGTTTGGATTCCCTTGCCACTGGACCAAGACCTTGCTCTGTCATGGTCATCTGTGTTGGCTGGTGTGCCAAGGCCACCCCACATTAAAAGAATTCACGCACAGGCATCGTCCACTGCTTAAAATGAATTCATCAGTCATCTGAGTACTCATTTTTAGTGTGAAGGCAAGTCATCCCCGACCCCGAGAGACTGCCTATGATGATGAAATTTCAAAGTCAGTTTGAGGGTGAGAAAGCTCACAAACTAGTTTGAGGTCTCAAACTAGTGTCCTGAACTTAGTTAAAGACAATTACAAAGGTATGAAGGCGGAATTGTATAAAGTGGACCGGGACAATAGACTAAAGGGTAAGACGGCAGATGAGCAGTGGCAATCATTTAAGGAGATATTTCATAACTCTCAGCAAAGATATATTCCAGCGAAAAAGAAAGACTTGGTAGGAGAAGTAAAGGATGTTGCGAAGATTAGTGGAAGGCCATAGGATTGGGAAATTTTTAGAAACCAGCAAGGACAACTAAAAATAATAGAGACAGAACATAGTTTATGAGAGTATAATTGCAAAATATATAAAAACAGACCGTAAGAGCTTCTACAGGTATCATCATCATAGGCGGTCCCTCAAAGTGAGGATGACTTGCTTCCATGCCAAAAAGGAATGAGTTCACAGGTGTTTCAATGAAGGACCCAATATTCCGGATCCCGAACTACATCCTGAAGGGTGGAAGATGCCTGTGCGTGAATTTTCTTAATGTGGGGTGACCATTGCACACCAGCCACTACACGGGCTTGACAGAATGAGGTCTTGGTCCAGTGGCAAGGATTACCAAAGACAACTGGAGACCTGCTCTGCTGCACGGACAGAGTGCGCGCACATATCGCAGTGTAGGCTGGCCCGTGCTGCCCCTGGGACCACGCCTCAATCTGGGCCCTTGCCGCTCCTTCGCCCCTCCTGCTGTGCCTGCCCGCACTGCAATCAGCGACCTGGCTTCGCAGCCGCCACCCTCCTGCAGTGGTATGCCGCCACACGCTGCTCCCTCCGATGGCCCCAGCCTGCTGATGGTCTTGCAGGCCGGTCCGTGCCGATTTCCGTCCAGGCCACGAAATGCTGCTCCGTCTAATGCAGCCTTTCAATCACAGTAATGTAAAAAGGAAGAGAGTAGTTAAAGAAATTGGTCCCTTCGAGGATGAGACTGGAGACTTAACAATGGAAAGCTGGGAAATGTCAGAGACTTTGAACAAATATTTTGTATTGGGCTTCACGGTAGAAGACACTAAAAGCATCCCAATAATTGATAATCCAGGGACGATTGAGAGGGGGGAACTTAAAACAATCACTATCACTAGAGAAAAAGTACTAGGCCATCTAATGGGACTAAAGGTGAAAAAGTCCCCTGGACCTGATGGTCTGCATCCTAGGGTCTTAAAAGAAATGGCTGCAGAGATAGTGGATACATTGGTTGTAATCTACTAAAATTCCCTGGATTCTGGAGAGGTCTCAGCGGATTGGAAAACTGCAAATGTAACGCCCCTATTTAAGAAGAGAGGGAGACAGAAAGCAGGAAACTATAGACCAGTTCGCCTAACCTCTGACATTGGGAAAGTGCTGGAGTCCATTATTATACAAGTAGTAGCAGGACATTTAGAAAATCATAATGCAGTCAAGCATAATTTTATGAAAGGGAAATCATGTTTGGCAGATTTGCTGGAGTTCTTTGAGGATGTAATGAGCAGGGATTTCCAGAAAGTATTCGATAAGGTGCCACATAAAAGGTTACTGCACAAGATAAGAGCTCACAGGGTTGGGGGTAATATATAAGCATGGATAGAGGATTGGCTAACTAACAGAAAACAGAGAGTTGGCATAAATGGGTCATTTTCAGGTTGGCAAACAGTAACTAGTGGGGTGCCACAGGGATCAGTGCTGGGGTCTCAACTATTTACAATATATATTAATGACTTGGATGAAGGGACTGAGTATAATGTAGCCAGATTTGCTGATGATCCAAAGGTAGGTGGGAAAGCAAGTTGTGTGGAGGACGCAAATAATCTGCAAAGGAATATAGATAGGCTGAGTGGGCAAAAATTTGGCAGATGAAGTATAATGTGGGAAAATGTGAGGTTATCCACTGGTAGGAAAAATAAAAAAGCAAATTATTATTTAAATGGGGAGAGATTATAAAATGCTGAGGGACAGAGGCATCTAGGGATCCTTGTACATGAACTAAACAAAACACAAAAAGTAATAAGCAATTAATTAACATAAAAAATAGAAGGAACTCTGCCCCTAAAGCACCAAGACCAAAGTAATAAGCAATCAATCAATCAGTAACAAATAAAAAATAGAAGTCCTACCTTTATGTGAAGGGAAGGCACCGGGCCGCCGATGAGGGGGGGAAGAGAGGAGGAGGAGGAGGAGGGTGGGGGGAGAGGAGGAGGAGGGTGGGGGGAGAGGAGGAGGAGGAGGGTGGGGGGGCGAGAAGGAGGAGGGGGGGAAGAGGAGGGGTGGGGGAAGAGGAGGAGGGCGGGGAGGTTAAACAGACGAGCCTGTCCTGTGAGCGTGAACTTCCATTAGTTCAAAACTCTTGCAAGAATCCAACTCCACTTACTCACTTCACACAAGTATTAATTATTGAAAAAAAAGTCCTGCCCAACTATACCTAGGTGCTGAACTCACTTTCAGGCTGAACTCCCACTGGGGCTAAATTCCATTGTCGTCTGTGCTTTCACAGTCCACTGTTCCCTCAAGGTCGTGGCGGTGAGCTCATTCGGCCAGGGCTAGGGGCGACGTGCTTTGGGCCCCAACCACACAGCCTGCACCACACGCACACAGAATCTGAGGGCGAGGAGCTACTGCACATGTGTGCACACTCTAGCACGCATATGCAGAGGTCCCGGCACTGTTTTCATCGCCGGGACCTGGCTCCGCCCCCCACGGTTTTGCTGCGCTGCGCCAAGGGCCTGGATCAATCGGACTGCGTGAAGAATTCGAAGGTAAATAATAGGCGGACCTCATGGAGGTGCGCCGTTCTAAGGATCGGTGGAAACTTGGCCCCATTTTCTCTGCATCCACTTTGTCATGCCCCTTCATAATCTTATACATTTCAATAAGATCACCTCTCATTCTTCTGAATTCCAATGAGTAGAGGCCCAACCTACTCAACCTTTCCTCATAAGTCAACCCCCTCATCTCCGGAATCAACCTAGTGAACCTTCTCTGAACTGCCTCCAAAGCAACTATATCCTTTCGTAAATATGGAAACCAAAACTGCACGCAATATTCCAGGTGTGGCCTCACCAATACCTTGTATAACTGTAGCAAGACTTCCCTGATTTTATACTCCATCCCCTTTGCAATAAAGGCCAAGATTCCATTGGCCTTCCTGATCACTTGCTGTACCTGCATACTAACCTTTTGTGTTTCATGCACAAGTACCCCAGGTCTCGCTGTACTGCAGCACTTTGCAATCTTTCTCCATTTAAATAATAACTTGCTCTTTTTTTTGCCAAAGTGCATGACCTCACACTTTCTAACATTATCCTCCATCTGACAAATCTTTGCCCACTCACTTAGGCTGTCGATGTCCTTTTTCAGATTTTTTGTGTCCTCCTCATACATCGCTTTTCCTCCCACCTTTGTATCGTCAGCAAACTTGGCTACGTTACACTCAGTCGATTCTTCCAAGCTGTTTATATCGATTGTAAATAGTTGGGGTCCCAGCACTGATCCCTGCGGCACCCCACTAGTTACTAGTTGCCAACCAGAGAATGAACCATTTATCCCCACTCTCTGTTCTCTGTTAGTTAGCCAATCCTCTATCCATGCTAATATATTACCCCCCACCCCGTGAACTTTTATCTTGTGCAGTAACCTTTTATGTGGCACCTTCTGGAAGTCCAAATACACCACATCCACTGGTTCCACTTTATCCACCCTGTTCGTTACATCCTCAAAGAATTTCAGCAAATTTGTCAAACATGACTTCCTCTTCATAAATCCATGCTGACTCTGCCTGACCGAATTTTGCTTTTCCAAATGTCCTGCTACTGCTTCTTTGATAATGGACTCCAATATTTTCCCAACCACAGATGTTAGACTAACTGGTCTATAGTTTCCTGCTTTTTGTTTGCCTCCTTTTTTAAATAGGGGCGTTACATTTGCAGTTTTCCAATCTGCTGGGGCCTCCCCAGAATCCTTGGAATTTTGGTAAATTACAACCAATGCATCCATAATCCCTGCCGCTACTTCTCTTAAGACCCTAGGATGCAAGCCATCAGGTCCAGGGGATTTAGCTGCCTTTAGTCCCATTATCTTGCTGAGTACTACCTCCTCAGTGATTGTGATTGTGTTAAGTTCCTCCCCCCCATAGCCCCTTGACTATCCACTGTTGGAATATTGTTAGTGTCCTCCACCTTAAAAACTGATACAAAATATTTGTTCAGAGTTTCTGCCATCTCCATGTTCCCTATTACTAATTCCCCGGTCTCATCCTCTAAGGGACCAACATTTACTTTAGCCACTCTTTTCCTTTTTATATACCTATAGAAACTCTTGCTATCTGTTTTTATATTTCATGCTAGTTTACTTTCATAGTCTATCTTCCCTTTCTTAATCATTTTTTTAGTAATTCTTTGTTGGCTTTTAAAAGCTTCCCAATCTTCTGTCCTCCCACTAGTTTTGGCCACTTTGTATACCCTTATTTTTAATTGGATACCGTCCTTTATTTCTTTAGTTAGCCATGGATGGCTATCTTTTCTCTTACACCATTTGCTCTTCACTGGAATATATTTTTCTTGAGAGTTGTAAAATAGCTCCTTAAATGTACACCACTGTTCATCAACCATCCTACACTTTGATCAATTTTCCCAGTCCACTTTAGCCAACTCTGCCCTCATACCTTCTGTTATGTCTTGAATAGAGAGTCAGACCAGATACTGCAAGCTCAAACTAAGGTGTGACCGTAGTCCTTTATTACAAATCTCAGAGCGCCTCTCCAGCCTGTGAGGCCTCCTTATATGCAGGTGCGCCCAAGGGATTGTGGGATCCCTTGGGATTCCAGGGGATGAGCCTTCTGGTGGTTAGACATGGTATTTACAGGTTTACATACATAACACCTTCATAGTCTTTATTTAAGCTTAGTATGCTGGTTAGAGATCCAACTTTCTCACCCTCCACCTGAATTCAAAATTCAATCATGCTATGATCACTCATTCCAAGGGGATCCTTTACGAGGAGATTGTTTATTAATCCTGTCTCATTACACAGGACCAGGTCTAAGATAGCCTGCCTTCTGGTTGGTTCCGTTACATAGTGCTCAAGGAACCCGTCCCTTATGCACTCTATGAATTCTTCCTCAAGGCTGCCCTGACCAATTTGATTTGTCCAATCAATATGGAGGTTAAAATCGCCCATGATTATTGCTGTTCCCTTTTTACAAGCCCCCACTATTTCTTGCTTTAGGCTCCGACCAACAGAGTTGCTACTGTTAGGGGGCCTATAGACTACGCCCACCAGTGACTTTTTCCTCTTATTATTCCTTATCTCCACCCAAATTGTTTCAACATCCTGATCATTTGAGCCAATATCGTTTCTCACTATTGCAGTGATTCCATCCTTTATCAATAGAGCTACCCCTCCTCCTTTTCCTTTTTGTCTGTCCTTCCGGATTGTCAAATACCCCTGAATATTTAATTCCCAGTCCTAGTCACCTGGCAACCACGTCTCTGTAATGGCTATCAGATTATACCCATTTGTCTCAATTTGTGCCGTCAACTCATCTATTTTGTTACAAATGCATCGTGCATTTAGACAAAGTGCCTTTAAATTTGTTTTTACGCTTTTTTCCTGCTTGTTTCCTCTCTCCTTCAAACTCACTTTCTTTATTTTTGCTTTCTAATTCCAGCTTTACTCCCCTCCCGACTGAATCTATTTTCAGGTTGCCATCCCCCTGCCAAGCTAATTAAAACCCTCCCCAACAGCACTAGCAACCCCCCCCCACGAGGATATTGGTCCCGGCCCTGTTGATGTGCAACCTGTCCGGCTTGTACAGGTCCCACCTCCCCCAGAAACGATCCCAATGCCTCAGGAAACTAAAGCCCTCCCACCTGCACCATCTCTCCAGCCACGTATTCATCTGCTCTATCCTCCTATTTCTGTACTCACTAGCTCAAAGCACTGGGAGTAATCCGGAGATTACTACCTTTGCGGTCCTGCTTTTTAATTCTAGCTCCCTAAACTCTGCTTGCAGAACCTCATCCCTCTTCCTACCCATGTTATTGGTACTGATGTGGACCACAATCTCTGGCTGTTCACCCTCTTCCCCCCAAAATGCCCTGCAGCCTCTCAGTGACATCCTTGACCCTGGCACCAGGGAGGCAACATACCATCCTAGAGTCATGTCTGTGGCCGCAGAAACATCCGCCTGCTCCCCTGACTATGGAATCCCCTACCACTATAACTCTTCCATTCCTTTTCCTCCCCCCTCCCATGCAGTTGAGCCACCCGTGGTGCCGTGGACTGGGCTCTGGCTGCACTCCCCAGAGCCACCACTGATACTCAGATCAGAATACCAGTTGGAGAGCGAGATGGACTTAGGGTCTCCTGCACTACCTGCCTAGTCCTCCTCTTCTGTGCAGGGGTCACTGAAACCCTATCTGCCTGCACACTCTTCAGCTGCGAGGTGACTGCCTCTAGAAACGCAGGAATGTAGGAAACGCAGCAGCCGATTTTCTCACAAGCAAGCTCCCACAAACAGCAAAGTGATAATGACCAGATGATCAGGTTTTTTTTGTTGTGTTGATTGAGGGATAAATATTGGCCCAGAACACCAGGGATAACTCCCCTCCTCTTCTTCGAAATAGTGCCATGGGATCCTTTATGTCCACTCGGTTCAATGTTTTATCCGAAAGACGGCACCTCCGATAGTGCAGTGTCAAAAATTTTTTCGGCTCAAGTCCCTGGAGTGGGACTTTAACCCACAACCTTCTGACTCAGAATTGAGAGTGCTACTCACTGAGCCACAGCTGACACTGAGAGAGTGCTACCATGAGCTGCTAGTGTATATGTATATATGTATGTATGTATGTGCGTGTGCATGTATGTGTGTGTATATATGTATGTGTGTATGTATATGTGTATGTATATATGTGTATATATATATGTGTATGTATATATGTATATGTATATATGTGTGTGTGTATATATACGTGTATATATGTGTAAACGTGTGTATATATACACGTGTATATATGTGTATACGTGTGTATATGTACGTGTATATATATGTATATGTGTGTATATATATGTCTACGTGTATATACACGTGTGTATGTGGATACATGTATACACACACACCACACGTGTGTATATGTGTATACGTGTAGGCACGAATGCATGACCTCATCTCTCTCATCCGGAAGGAGGAGAGCATGCCGGGAGTTCTGAGATGCAGTAATCGTGACAATCTTTTAAAAAGGGAACAAGTCCGACTGCAGCAACTACAGAGGAACTGTTGTCGGCCACTGGCTGAGGAGGTCCTCCCGGAGTCACAGTGCGGATTGTGTCCACCTCGGGGTACAACGGACATGATCTTTACGGCACGACAACTGCAAGAAATATAGAGGGAACAGCACCAACACTTGTACATGGCCGCCTTTGATCTTACAAGGACCACTGTTAACCACGAGGGACTATGGAGCGTCCTCCTCCGTTTCGGCTGCCCTCAAAAGTTTGTTGCCATCCTCCACCTGCTCCACGACGACATGCAAGCCGTGATCCTGACCAATGGATCCACCACAGACCCAATCCACATCTGGACCGGGGTAAAGCAGGGCTGCGTCATCGCGCCAACCCTCTTTTCGATCTTTCTTGTTGCAATGCTCCACCTCAAATTCAACAAGCTTCCCGCTGGAGTGAAACTAAACTATAGAACCGGTGGGAACCTGTTCAACCCCTTCGTCGCTTCCAGGCTAGATCCAAGACCGTCCCATCCTCTGTCGTCGAACTACAGTATGACGACGCTTGCGTCTGCGCACATTCAGAGACTGAATTCCAAGCCATTGTCAACATCTTCACCGAGGCGTACGAAAGCACGGGACTTATACTAAACATCCGTAAGATAAAGGTCCTCCACCAACCTGACCCCGCCACACAGCACTGCCCCCCCCAGACATCAAGATCCATGGCGCACCCTTGGACAACGTGGACCAATACCTCGGGAGCCTATTATCAGCAAGAGCAGAAGTCGACGACGAGGTCCAACACTGCCTTCAGTGCATCTGCACAGCCTTCGGTCGCTTGAGGAAGAGAGTGTTTGAAAACCAGGACTTCAATTCTGACAGCAAACTTATGGTCTACAAAGCAGTAGTGATACCCACTCTCCTATATGGCTCAGAGACGTAGACCATATACAGCAGACACCTCAAAGAGCTGGGGAAGTACCACCAGCGCTGCCTCCGCAAGATCCTTCAAATCCCCTGGGAGGATAGATGTACCAACGTCAGTGTTCTCGATCAGGCCAACATCCCCAGCATCAAAGCACTGACCACACTCGACCAGCTCCGTTCGGCGGGCCACATTGTCCGCATGCCCGAAACAAGACTCCCAAAGCAAGCACTTTACTTGGAACTCCTACACGGCAAGCGAGCCCCAGGTGGGCCGACGAAACGTTTCAAGGATACCCTCAAAGCCTTCTTGTTAAAGCGCAACACCCCCACTGACACCTGGGAATCCCTGGCCAAAGACCGCCCTAACTGGAGGAAGAGCATCCGGGAGGGAGCTGAGCACCTCGAGTCTCGTCACCAGGAGCATGCAGAAAACAAGCACAGGCAGCGAAAGGAGCGTGCGGCAAACCAGACTCCCACCCACCCTTTCCTCCAACGACTGTCTGTCCCACCTGTGACAGAGACTGTAATTCCCGTATTGGACTGTTCAGTCACCTGAGAACTCACTTTTAGAGTGGAAGCAAGACTTCCTCGATTTCGAGGGACTACCTATGATATGATATATAAAAATCATGCGTGTAGCATGTGTCCATCACGTGTCCATGTGGCCTAATACCACACTTTGTTACAGATATTGAGAGAAAGAAAGACAATTAGTACCATGAACCTGAAACTTACAATAGGTTACAGTGAATTATGAGCAGTGGGATTAAAGGAACAGGTGAGGTTTGCTGCTAAATATCACAACTGAGCCCTGGACCTCAGAATACCAATGAGAAACTCTGTGGAAGATCCATTGCTATTGAATTATAAAATTATTTATCAAACAGGATTTAGGTATTTAGTGATTTTACCACTCTGTGGTACCATGAAATATATAACAAATACCAAAGTATATAAAATTGCTTTTCCCCAAGTATTCGCTGACTTGCAATAATGTCTGGTGTGGGAATGGAAATGTCACATTGATTTATGTAATATATTAAAAAATTAGTCTTGGTCCAGTGTGGATTTGTCTTCAGCGATGAAGGGCATTTGTCTGACTTTATCCACTGTCGTGGTCAAATGTAATTTGTTTGAATTGGCCTTAAGTTTAACGTGTAGCATAAACAATGCATGTTAAATGACTCCAATGTTGGACAGAAGTAACCATTCTCAGCTCTTAGCAGTTCATTTCAAGCTAAATTAAATTAGTCTGGGAAAAACACGTTGAGTTGAAACCTTGCTGGTCTTTTGTTCTGCCTGACATAGCAGCATGATTTGTATTGAATTCAGACTCATACTGAATAGGTGATACAATACTGCTGTAGACCTTGGTTTTTTGATAAAGTGCAACATCCCAACAGACACCTGGGAGTCCTGGCCCAAGACCGCCCTAAGTGGAGGAAGTGCATCCAAGAGGGCACTGAGCACCTCGAATCTCAACGGCGAGAGCATGCAGAAATCAAGCGCAGGCAATGGAAAGAGCGTGCGGCAAACCAGTCCCACTCAACCCTTTCCCTCAACGACTATCTGTCCCACCTGTGACAGAGTTTGTGGCTCTCGTATTGGACTGTTTAGCCACCAAAGAACTCACTTCAGGAGTGGAAGCAAGTCTTCCTCGATTCCGAGGGACTGCCCATGATGATGATGAGACCTTGGTGTCACCTGATAAGAGATGGTTTCAGCCAATATGATAGATAACAGATCAGTAAGCACCCATGTTATTTGTAACAATGATGATTACTGTTGCATGTAACTGGTTATGTTTTTGTGGGTTTTTTTTCAGGAAGGAGATGTCTGGCCCAATTCCACAGCTGAAATAAGTGTCATCTTCAAACCTCAAGAAGCAAGGGTCTACCAGCAAACAGTCTACTGTGACATCACAGGTACAGAATATCACCTATTAGCCACTACTGCTTCATGCCCCAACCCACTCGCTGCTCCTCCTGCCTTGTTACTGAGTTCCATCTGGATAGGCCTGTGGTTTCCCTCTGCTCTACTCTTGGCATCTTCTGCCATACCCATTATGGCACTCTCAAAGTTGCATTCCACACAGCATCATTTCCTTATCTCGATGCTAAGCACACCAATCTCCCCCTCAGCAAACAAATCTCTTTAGTCTCCTCCATGTTCTCCTCTGCCGCTGCCCCACAGCTAACTCGTATTACCCATCGACTCTGCATTACCTAAATGTTTGTGGTGGTGGTGTGACTCTCGCTACCAGGTTCCACCTTGTCCTGTCCCCTTACTCTTCTCACACATTTTTCTTCCTTTGACCATCTCGCCCTCTACCACCCCTTCAGTTTTTGCTTCAATATTTTTCTTGTCTATCTCTGTTCCAAATCTCCTGACAATTTCCTAGCTGGATTCTCCCTTCTCTTCTCAGTGCCTCTGCAATGAGCGACTCTTCATTCCTGGTGATTTCAATATACCTAAACTCCTCTGATGCCCATTCATCAGATTTCTCAGTTAACCTCACCATGCACATGACTTTCCCACCTACACACAAACCTCCAGCCGCCAGGGTATGGTAGCATGGTGGTTATGTTACTGGACTAGTAATCCCGAGGCCGGGACTAATAATGCAGAGACACGAGTTCAAATCCTACCAGGGCAGCTGGGGAATAAATTTGGTAAAATAAATACATCTGGAATTTAAAAAAATCTCGAAGTGATGACCATGAAAACCCCATCTTGTTCACTATTGTCCTTTAGGGGAAGGGAGAAATCTGCCGTCCTTACCCGGTCTGGCTTATATGTGACTCCAGACACACAGCAATGTGCTTGACACTTAACTGCCTTCTGAAATGGCAGCCCACCTTCTCAAAGGCTATTAGCGGTGGGAAATAAATTATAGCTTTGCCAGTGACGCCCAAAACCCATGAATTAATAAAAAATAACATATATGTCATTTCAAGAGGCTTCACACTTCTGAGATGTGTACTTTGCGTTCATCTCACCTATGGCACCCACCCCCACCACGACTCAAATCCTCATCACACAACTGCTCGCAAAATGACCTACCTTGATTCACCTTGGTCCTCCCCAACTACTGCTTTATCTCCTAGCTCCCGTTCCTTTATAAAACACTTGATCCCGTCATTGCTCCCCAACTCCGCACCCCCCTCTTCCATTATTCTCCTCCAAATCCCTTCATTCTGTCTTCTGGACTGTCCACAGCACCATGTCTGCTGTTGTCAGTCACACGTTACATCTTTGTGAATGTAACTAGAGTGCTTTCTTCATCCTTCTTGGTCTCACACAGTCAACCTTTCCATCATTCTCCATAGTTCCAGCATAGTTAGTACATCTCCTGTAATGGTTTCTTCTCCCATCTCCACTCGATCACATTGGATGTGCCACAAAGCTCCATCCCTGCCCCCTCCCCCCCCCCCCCCCCCCCCCACCCCCGCTTCCTTGTCTACATGCTGTCCCTTGGCAACATCATTCATAGGCATCTGGTCAGTTTTCACACAAATGCTGATGACATCGATATTTACTTCTCTGCCATCACTCGATTTCTTGACCACCTCTGTGTTTAGCTGACATCAGAACAAGAACTGCTTTCAACTCAACATTAGCAAGACTGAAGGCATCCTACCCTTCTCCTGGCTATAACTTTGCACCTCATTATGATTTACTCCTCCTCCTTGGCAGCTCCTTCAGGCTGAGACTGATGTTGTGTAATGTCAGTGTTCTGTTTGATTTTGAACTGAGCTTCAAACCCCACATCCTAGCCATCATCAAGATCACTTTTGAAACCTGCCGACACTCCTACCTCACCCCATTGCTGCTTTGTCACATTTTTCAATTACTCCAATGCCAGCCTCAGTTCTGCCCATCAGAAATTGGCACTTGTTTTTCATTCTGATACAGGCATCCTATCTCATTCGAAGTCCTGCCCCATGTGGCCTCTGTGCTCATTAACCTTTATTGGCTCCCTATGCGGTGATTTTGAAATCGTTGTCTTCATCTACAAATCTCTCATAGCTCTTCAATGCGCCCTCATTCAGCTGTTTGCTCCTGCATGCACTCTCTGCTCTCCTCACTTTGAGTTCTTGCTTCACTCCAGCAGAAGATCCTGAAACTGATTGACCTATGCTTACTAAAACAAAGAGCATTTCTGTTCGGTGAAAGGTCATTAACTCTTTTCTCTCTCTACAGATACTGTTTGATCTGCTGAGTGTTTCCAGCATTCTCTGTTTTTACTTATGCTCTCTAAAGTGTTGCGCCATGCTACATCCCCTCCCTTCCTCCAAGGCGTCCGAAAACCTACCTATTTGAACTTGCCATTGGTTACCAGTCCTCATCTTCTCCAACTACTGCTCAATGTCTGGTTATTTTCACCACTCTGAGGTGCTTTGGACCTCAGTTATATCAGCGCAAGTTGTTGTTGATAAATCGAATGGGTCAAGTAGAATAAATTGTATAAAGCCATTTTGTAAGGTTCCTCCAATGGCTAAATGGTAAGTTCATCACCCAATTCAGCACTGAACCATGTAAACCAAGAAGGCCTTGGGTTCAATTTCTGGTCTCGGCTGGTGTGGGGCGTGGACACTAAAATCGGGCTATTCTCCACATTCACTTTCAAAAGAAGAGAGGGAAAAATGAGAAAATTATAAGGAAGGCAGTGGAATATTTGTACTTGCTCATTCATTCCATCGCCACATAAACTGAATACTTCATCATACAGGAAGGAAAACCCTCTGCTTTTTTGGTCAGGTCTTTTTCCCCCATCTAATGAACTAATGTTGAAATACTGTTCATTGTTCTCCAGTCCTCTACTTTGTTACTGACATGCTAACAAATATCTGTTGTGAGGGCATTTAGTGAGATTTGCATATTTAAATGTTTTATAAATACTGTTGTGGGCATTGAGGCTAAAATAATATTTTGTAAGCTAAGGCATTAAACCTTCTAATCAGTTGTATGGTGATATTATTTTACTAAAAGTTGGAATTTGCAAAACCATACATGCCAACCTAGAAAGTGATGAATAACTTGAAGAAAGCTGACATAGCCTCAAAAAGCTTCCTCCAAAATGCTGCTGCCAGCTTCACTTCTCTCTATGCCCACCCCCCCTCCCCCTTCCTCCCTAAAAGAAGTGCTCCTGTGCTCCTATTTACAGGCGCTCCTGCTGTGATTGACATCGATACACACTGTGAGCAAAAATTCACATTCTCAGGAATTTACACCCACAGAGGGCAATGCTATCAATTGGATGCAATACTCGGGAGCAGTGGAGCTGCCTCAAAATGTTGGCTGACAGTGCTAAATGTATATGTGTGACTGGCACCAAGATTAAAACGGAATAACTCAAAACCGAGGCTGTGAAACAAAATGTTCTGCTTCACAAAGCACAAGTCATAGTTGAGCTGCACAGGCAAGTCTGTGCTTTTTTTGTCTATGATTTATTTTATTCCGTCCCATTAGTTTTCTCTGCTCCTTGCTTCATTTCCTCGCTGAGAGGGAAGGCAGCCTGCTCGTGTCAGTGCTTCGACTGAGCCATCCACAGCAGGTGTGCAAATAGCTTGGGGTGTGCCACCATTCCCTCCTTGCCTGGCCCCTGTTTGGTATCTCTCTCAATAGCATGGCTATGATCTCGGATTTGTTGTGGAATTGCAGCCATCAATAATGTCTGACCTTGCTTTAGCACAGCTTTATCATTTTGTATAATTATTGTACATCTTGCGAAACGATTTCAGGTCTGTAATTCAATCTCAAACTGATGGTGTTTATTGACCTTGAGAGCTGTATCATCACCATACTGAATCGGAATACTGCAGATAACTCCCCTTTACACTCTCTCATTAGATGCCATCCAGTAATAGCTTGTTTAATATTGTTTGTGTTGTGTCTCTTGTGGTTGATGGGAAAATTTTTCATACGTGCCTGCATTTCGTTCATTTAGAAAAATGTCCTTGTTTTTATTGCCAACGGTTGCCCTGAAATGGTATTGATTCACTTATCGATTAATTCATACTGAGTCAGGGAGTAGAATTGACAGGTGCTAAAATGCTGATTTTACATCAGTGTCTGTCTGAGGTTATTACATTTTCAAAGGGAACAAACTCCTTTCTCTTCTGTGCAGAAGTACATTGAGAGACTGTAAGGTAATCCCAAAGGTTGCAAGCACAATGTCCGAAGGAACTTTGATGCTATTTCACAGGTGCCCTTATTCTCAAAAGCTAACATCGTATTTTCAACTTTGCTTGTCTTTTTAAACTTTTTTTCTTTTTTCTTGTGCTCACCAAAGTGAGACTATCAGTAGTGGAAATTGAACACATTTCTAGTAACAGCATCAAAAACTCCCATGTCAGGTGTAAATCAGATAAATACAGATGAGAGAGACAATTTGGCCCATCTTAGTATCCAAGGTCAGATGCAGAATAAAACTGCTTGTATTCAGCTCCAGCAATATGCCTTAACCTCAGACTCCGAGGAGCACCTCCTTTTCTGCGAGTGTGAAATTTTCTTTTCTCACAATAGCAATCTTGTGACTTCTGTGTGATGGCCAACTTATGCTGAATTATGCCCCATAGCAGTGGAACCGTTACTTGAGCACTCCAATGGTTTGCTCAGTGAGGGCTCCATTCGACCTATGGGAATGGAACATGTTGCCTCTCTTGGGAAAACAGAACGTCTGCACTTTCGCTACCCCCTCATCCAATGCCCACCTTAGAGCCAGAAAGCCAGCTGGGCCAGACTGACCCACCAGTCACTGAGCTGCTGCAACCATGAGCATCTCCAGAGCACTCATCTGAGCCGCAGTAGCTTTCTACCTCCCATGCCGAAGCCACTGGAGGAGCACCTCTTAGAAGTAATACAGCAGCTAAGAGATCACTAGCGAAAGGCACAATAGCTTACAGACATTTACATAAGCCAATAAAATTGCAATGCATTTTGAAATCTTTTTGTGTAGAATGTTCCTGCAGTAGCTGTTGACTCTGCATATCTTAGCTGCCCTCTGAAATGACAGAGCAAACCACTCAGTTGTAACAAAACTGCTATGAGAAACAATAAAAAGAATAAAACCGGACGGATCACCCGGCGTTGAGCTCGGCACCAGCTACGGTCACGACAATGGCACACCCAGCCCAGTTAACCCTGCAAAATCCTCCTCACCAACATGTGGGAACTTGTGCCAAAATTGGGAGAGCTGTACCACAAACTAGTCAAACAACAGCCTGACATAGTCATACTCCCAGAATCATACCTTTCAGCCAATGTCCCAGACTCCTCCATCACCATCCCTGGGTATGTCCTGTCCCACCAGCAGGACAGACCCACCAGGGGTGGTGGCACAGTGGTATACAGTCAGGAGGGAGTGTTCCTGGGAGTCTTCAACATTGACTCTGGATCCCATGAAGTCTCATGGCTTCAGGTCAAACATGGGCAAGGAAACCTCCTGCTGATTACCATCTACTGCCCTTCCTCAGCTGATGAATCAGTACTCCTCCATGTTGAACACCACTAAGAAGAAGCACTGAGAGTAGCAAGGGCACAGAATGTACTCTGGGTGGGGGACTTCAATGTCCATCACCAAGAGTGGCTCGACAGCACCACTACTGACCGAGCTGGTCAAGTCCTGAAGTCCATTGCTACCAGACTGGGCCTGCGCCAGGAGGTGAGAGAACCAACACTAATCTACTTGTAGCAGATGCATCTGACCATGATAGCATTGGTAGCAGCACCATGACACGGTCATCGTGGAGACAAAGTCCCATCTTCACACTGAGGACACACGCCATCATGTTGTGTGGCACTGCCACAGTGCTAAATGGGAGAGATTCAGAACAGATCTAGCAGCTCACAACTGGGAATCCATGAGGTGCTGTGGGCCATGGCAGCAGCAGAATTGCATTCCAGCACAATCTGTAACCTCATGGCCCGGCATATCCCTCAATCTACCATTACCGTCAAGCCTGGAGCAGCACCAGGAGCACCTAAAAATTAGGTGCCAACCTGGGAAAACTGCAACACAGGACTACATGCATGCTAAATAGTGGACTCAGCACGCCATAGACAGGTCTAAGCGATCCCATAATCAACAGATCAGATCAAAGCTCTGCAGTCCTGCCACATCCAGTCATTAATGGTGGTGGACCGTTAAACAACTAACGAAAGGAGGAGGCTCCATGAATATCCCCATCCTCAGAGCCCAGCACGTGAGTGCAAAAGACAAGGCTGATGCATTTGCAACCATCTTCAACTAGAAGTGCCGAGTGGATGATCCACATTGGCCTCCTCCTGATGTCCCCACCATCACAAAAGCCTGTCTTCGGCCAATTCAATGCACTCCACGTGATATCAAGAAATGGCTGAGCGCATTGGATCCAACAAAGGCTCTTGGCCCCAACAACATCTGGGCTATTGTGCTGAAGATGTGCTCCAGAACTAGCCGCGCCTCTAGCCAAGTTGTTCCAGTACCACTGTGGAAATCTGCCCAGGTAAGTCCTATTCACAAAAAGCAAGACAAATCTAATCCGGCCAATTATTGCCCCATCTGTCTACTCTCAATCATCAGCAAAGTGATGGAAGGTGTCGTCGACAGTGCTATCAAGCAGCACTTACTCAGAAATAACATGCTTCCTGATGCCTAGTTTGGGTTACGTCAGGACCACTCGGCTCCAGACCTCATTACAACCTTGGTCCAAACATGGACAAAAGAGCTGAATTCCAGAGGTGAAGTGAGAGTAACTGCCCTTGACATCAAGGCCGAGTGTGGCACCAAAGAGTCCTAGTAAAAATGAAGTCAATGGGAATCAGGGTTGAAAACTCTACTGGCTGGAGTCAAACCCAGTACAAAGAAGGATGGTTGTGGTGGTTGGAGGTCAATCATCATAGTCCCAGGACATCACTGCAGGAGTTCCTCAGGGCAGTGTCCGATGCCCAACCATCTTCAGCTGCTTCATCAATGACTTTCCCTCCATCATGTCAGAAGTGAGGATGTTTGTTTATGACTGCACAGTGTTCATTGCCATTCGCAATTCCTCAGATAATGGAGCATGCCCACATGGAGCAAGACCTGGATGGCATTCAGGCTTGGACTGATAAGTGGCAAGTAACATTCGCGTCACACAAATGCCAGGCAATGACCATCTCCAACAAGTGAGAGTCTAACCATCGCCACTTGACATTCAACGGCATTACCATCGCTGAATCCCTCACCATCAACACCCTGGGGGGACCAGAAACTTAACTGGACCAGCTACATAAATACTGTCGTAACAAGAGCAGGTCAGAGGCTGGGTATTGTGCAGCGAGTGTTTTACCTTCTGACTCCCCAAAGCTTTTCACCATCTACAAAGCACAAGTCAGGAGTGTGATGGAATACACTCCACTTGCCTGGATGAGTGCAGCTCCAACAATACTTAAGAAGCTCGACACCATCCAGGACAAAGCAGACTACTTAAACATTCAATCCCTTCATCACCGGTGTACCATGGCTGCGGTGTGTACCATCGACAAGATGCACTGCAGCAACTTGCCAAGGCTTCTTCGGCAGCACCTCCCAAACCTGTGACCTCTACCACCTAGAAGGATAAGGGCAACAGGCGCATGGGAAAAGCACCACCTCCATGGTCTCTCCTCATATGTCAGTCCAGCCATCCCTGGAATCAGTCTGGTAAACCTTCGCTGCACTCCCTCAATAGCAAGACTGTCCTTCCTCAGATTAGGAAACCAAAACTGAACACAAAATTCCAGGTGAGGCCTCACCAAGGCCCTGTACAACTGCAGTAAGACCTCCCTGCTCCTATACTCAAATGCCCTAGCTATGAAGGCCAACTTACCATTTGCCTTCTTCACCGCCTGCTGTATCTGCATGCCAACTTTCAATGACTGATGAACCATGACACCCAGGTCTCGTTGCACCTCGTCTTTTCCTAATCTGCCGCCATTCAGATAATATTCTGCCTTCGTGTTTTTGCCCCCAAAATGGATAACCTCACATTTATCCACATTATACTGCATCTACCATGCATTTGCCCACTCACCTAATCTGTCCAAGTCACCCTGCAGCCTTTTAGCGTCCTCTTTACAGCTCACACTGCCACCCAGTTTAGTGTCATCTGCAAACTTGGAGATATTACACTTAATTCCTTCATCTAAATCATTAATGTATATTGTAAAGAGCTGGGGTCCCACCACTGAGCCCTGCGGCACTTCACTAGTCACTGCCTGCCATTCTGAAAAAGACCTGTTTATCCCAACTCTCTGCTTCCTATCCACATCAGTACATTACCCCCAATACCATGCGCTTTGATTTTGCACACCAATCTCTTGTGCGGAACCTTGTCAAAAGCCTTTTGAAAGTCCAAATACACCACGTCCACTGTCCTCCCTTGTCCACTCTGCTAGTTACATCTTCAAAAAATTCCAGAAGATTCGTCAAGCATGATTTCCCTTTCATAAATCCATGCTGACTTGGACCTGTCACTACTTTCCAAATGCGCTGCCATTTCATCCTTAATGATTGATTCCAACATTTTCCCCACTACTGATGTCAGGCTAACTGATCTATAATTACCCGTTTTCTCTCTCCCTCGTTTTTTAAAAAGTGGTGTTACATTAGCTACCCTCCAGTTCATAAGAACTGATCCAGAGTCGATAATGTTCGAAAATGATCACCAATGCATCCACTATTTCTCGGGCCACTTCCTTAAGTACTCTGGGATGCAGACTATCAGACCCCGGGGATTTATCGGCCTTCAATCCCATCAATTTCCCGAACACAATTTCCCGCCTAATAAGGATATCCTTCCGTTCCTCCTTGTCACTAGACACACATTTGGAAGGTTGCTTGTGTCTTCCGTCGTGAAGACAGAACCGAAGTATTTGTTCAGTTGGTCTGCCATTTCTTTGTTCCCCATTATAAATTCACCTGAATCCGACTGCAAGGGACCTACGTTTGTCTTCACTAATCTTTTTCTCTTCACATATTTATAGAAGCTTTTGCAGTCAGTTTGTATGTTCCCTGCAAGCTTCTTCTCGTACTCTATTTTCTCCCTCTTAATTAAACTCTTAGTCCTCCTCTGTTGAATTCTAAATTTCTCCCAGTCCTCAGGTTTGTTGCTTTTTCTAGCCAATTTATATGCCTCTTCCTTGGTTTTAACACTATCCCTAATTTCCCTTGTTAGCCACGGTTGAGCCACCTTCCCCGTTTTATTTTTACTCCAGACAGGGATGTACAATTGCTGAAGTTCATCCATGTGATCTTTAAATGTTTGCCATTGTTTATCCACCGTCAACCCTTTAAGTATCCTTTGCCAGTCTATTCTAGCCAATTCATGCCTCATACCGTCGAAGTTACCTTTCCTTAAGTTCAGGACCCTAGTTTCCGAATTAACTGTGTCACTCTCCATCTTAATAAAGAATTCTACCATATTATGGTCACTCTTCCCCAAGGGGCCTCGCACAAAAAGATTGCTAATTAGTCCCTTCTCATTACACATCACCCAGTCTAGGATGGCCAGCTCTCTAGTTGGTTCCTCGACATATTGGTCTAGAAAACCATCCCTAATTCACTCCAGGAAATCCTCCTCCACCGCATTGCTACCAATTTGGTTAGCCCAATCAATATATAGATTAAAGTCGCCCATGATAACTGTTGTACCTTTATTGCACACATCCCTTATTTCTTATTTGATGCTGTCCCCAACCTCACTACTACTGTTTGGTGGTCTGTACACAACTCCCACTAGCGTTTTCTGCCCTTTGGTATTCCGTAGCTCCACCTATACCGATTCCACATCATCCAGGCTAATGTCCCTCCTTACTATTGCATTAATTTCCTCTTTAACTAGCAACGCCACCCCGCCTCCTTTTCCTCTCTGCCTATCCTTCCTAAATGTTGAATACCCTTGGATGTTGAGTTCCCAGCCTTGGTGACCCTTGAGCCATGTCTCCGTGATGCCAATTACATCATATCCGTTAACTGCTATCTGCGCAGTTAATTCGTCCACCTTATTCCGAATACTCCTTACAATGAGGCACAGAGCTTTCAGGCTTGTCTTTTTAATACACTTTGCCCCTTTAGAATTTTGCTGTAATGTGGCCCTTTTTGCTTTTTGCCTTGGGTTTCTCTGCCCTCCACTTTTACTGTTCTCCTTTCTATCTTTTGCTTCTGCCTCCATTTTATTGATTGGACAAAGCAAATTGGCCAGGGTAGACTTGAGGATGAATTCATAGAGTGTATCCGGGATAGTTTCCTTGAACAGTACGTTGCGGAACCAACCAGGGAGCAGGCTATCTTAGATCTAGTACTGTGTAATGAGGCAGGAATAATGAATGATCTCGTAGTAAAAGATCCTGTAGGAATGAGTGACCATAATATGGTTGAATTTCAAATTCAGTTGGAGGGTGAGAAAGTTGGTTCTGAAACCAGGGTCCTAAGCTTAAATAAAGGACATACAATGGTATGAGGGCAGAGTTGGCCAAAGTGGACTGGGAAAATAGACTAAAGTATGGGACGGTTGATGACCAGTGACAGTCATTTCACGAGATATTTAATAACTCGCAACAAAAATATAACCCAATGAGAAGGAAAGACTGTAAGAGAAGGGATAACCATCGGTGTTTAAGTAAGGAAATAAGGGAGGGTATCAAATTGAAAACAAAGACATACAATGTGGCCAAGACTAATGGGAGGCCAGAGGATTGGGACATTTTTAAAAGCCAGCAGAGAACGACTTAAAAATGATTAAGAGAGGGAACATAGATTATGAAAGTAAACTAGCACGAAATATTAAAACAGATAGTAAGAGTTTCTACAGGTACATAAAAAGGAAAAGAGTGGCTAAAGTAAATGTTCGTCCCCTGGAGGATGAGACTGGAGATTTAATAATGGAGAACAGGGAACTGGCAGAGACATTGAACAAATATTTTGTATCAGTCTTCATGGTAGAAGACACAAAAAACATCCCAATAGTGGATAATCAAGTTGCTATAGGTAGGGAGGAACTTAATACAATCACAATCACAATCACTAATGAAGTAGTACCAGGTAAAATAATGGGAGTAAAGGCGGACAAGTCCCCTGGACCTGATTCCTTACATCCTAGGATCTTAAGAGAAGTGGCTGCAGAGATAGTGGATGCATTGGTTGTAATCTACCAAAAGTCCCTGGATTCTGGGGCGGTCCTAGCGGATTAGAAATGTAACGCCTCTATTTAAAAAAGGAGGCAGAATAAAAGTAGGAAACTATAGATCAGTTCGCCTCACATCTGTCGTTGGGAAAATGCAGGAGTCCATTATTAAGGAAGCAGTAGCGGGACATTTCGAAAAAGATGATACAATTAAGCAGAGTCAGCATGTTTTTATGAAAGGGAAATCATGTTTGACAAATTTGCTGGAGTTCTTTGAGGATGTAACAAGCAGTGTGGATAAGGGGGAACCAGTGGCTGTGGTGTATTTGGATTTCCAGAAGGCATTCGATAAGGTGCCACATAAAAGGTTACTGCACAAGATAAAAGCTCACGGGGTTGGGGGTAATATAGTAGCTTGGATAGTGGATTGGCTAACTAACAGAAAACAGAGAGTTGGGATAAATGGGTCATTTTCCGATTGGCAAACAGTAACTAGTGGGGTGCCACAGGGATCGGTGCTGGGTCCTCAACTATTTACAATCTATATTAATGACTTGGATGAAGAGACCGAGTGTAATGTAGCCAAATTTGCTGCTGATATAAAGATGGGTGGGTAAGCATATTGTGAGAAGGATACGAAAAATCTGCAAAGGGACATAGACAGGCTAAGTAAATGGACATAAATTTGGCAGATGGAGTATAATGTGAGAAAATGTGAGGTTATCCACTTTGGCAGAAATAATAGAAAAGCAAATTATAATTTAAATGGAGAAAAATTGCAAAATGCTGCAGTATAGAAAGACCTGGGGGTCCTTGTGCATGAAACACAAAACGTTAGTATGCAGGTAAAGCAAGTAATCAGGAAGGCAAATGGAATGTTGGCCTTTATTGCAAGGGGGATAGAGTATAAAAGCAGAGAAGTCCTGCTATAACTGTACAGAGTATCGGTGAGGCCACATCTGGATTACTGCGTACGGTTTTGGTCTCTATATTTAGGGAAGTATATACTTGCATTTGGAGGCTGTTCAGAGAAGGTTCACTAGGTTGATTCCGGAGATGAGGGGGTTGACTTATGAGGATGGGTTGAGAAGGTTGGGCCTATGCACATTGGAGTTCAGAAGAATGAGAGATGATCTTATTGAAACTTATAAGATAGTGAGGATGCTTGACAAGGTGGATGCAGAAAGGATATTTCCACTCAGAGGAGAAACTAAAACTAGGGGACTTCTCTCAGAGGGTTGTAAATCTGTGGAATTCTCTGCCCCAGAGAGCTGTGGAGGCTGGGTCATTGAATATATTTAAGGCGGAGATAGACAGATTTTTGAGCGATAAGGGAGTTAAGGGGAGGAGTGGACAGGGAAGTGGAACTGAGTCCATGATCTTATTGAATGACGGAGCAGGCTCCGTGGAGCCAAATGGCCTACTCCTGCTCCTTAATCTTATGTTCTTCTGTATCCTGACACTCGCATTGAAGCCTTGGATTGGACTGCCTGTTTCGTAGAATACCAGGGATACTTCTTGATGACGTCATCCTTCGATGCAAATCTCATTTCAAGACAAAAAAATCTAATTCCAATCCAGCTTCAGTGATCCCAACCAATTTCTACCGAGTAAGTCAGGCTTGTCTCCCTCTGCTATTAAGAGAGGCAAGCTCTGAAATTGATCCTGTACGGTGGTATGACCTACTACAGAAATTTGCTCTCCTGAGTAGCCTCGCAGCTCTACCTTGGATTTTCCAATTGGAAATCATGCAATTTGTTGAGATATAGTGATTCCGATACTATGCTCACGGATGCACCAGTGTTGATTTCCATAGGTATCCTGGTTCCTGGATGATACTTTTCGAACCACTGTGAGGTACTCTCGTGCTCCTGATGATGTGCATCACTTCGGTCCTGTTGCTTTTCTTCCATGCTGTGTAGTCTCTGGGGATTTCTACTTACAGACTTGAAAGTTGGTTTACTCTTCAGTTGGCATGCCTTCACAAGTTGTCCAGTTTTCTTGCAGAAGTAACACTCTGCCTTCACACATGGACGACTTTGAGCAATGTGTTGTCACAGGCACTGATAGCACAACTTCAATGCTCTGTTACCTTCGCCAGTTTCTGAGACTTTGGGGCCCAATTGCCTTTTACTTTTAACCTGCAGGCGATTCACCTTGGTTGTCTGACGACTGGAAATGGCTCGAAATTCTCAGGATTATTGGTTGGCCATATCCATTGACATAGCTGCCTGACAAGCTAAAGCAAAAGACAAGTTAGGGGTTGTCGACAACGTTCTTCTGATTGCTTAATTTTTCATCCCAAAAACAAAGTGGTCACACAATGCTCGGTCCTGAAAGTTTCCGAAATGACAGAGAATGGATAGCTTTTTTAATGCTACAATGTACTCACTGATATTCTCCTCAGGTAATTGATTTTGTATTCCAAAACGATAACTTTCAGAAATTTCCAGGGGCTCAGGACTGTAGTGCTGTTCGAACTTGCTTAGAATCTCCGTAAGTGATGTGTCCTTTAGCTTGACGGGAACAAGCAAATTGCTCAGAGATTCATAAACCTTGGGGCCTGCTTCAGTCAGGAAAATAGCCCGTTTTCTTTCTAACACCGTCCTGTTATAGTTTTCATCATCGGGAACTTCGAAGATACTATTTGCGGTGAAAAACATTTCTAGCCGCTTCACATACTCTCTGAAAGTCTCTCGGTCACGATGGAACTCATCCAAGCGCCCTACTATTCCCATAAGTGCTGTCATCTCGATTCTTCAGTTCAGCCAGGTGTGCTTGTAATTTACCTTGGATTTTTAGCTGTTATTGAAACAAAGGACCTCTCTAGTTCCTCTGTTGTTTGGCTGGAATCATCCACCAACAAAAATTTCAGCTAGGGTATCCGATTATCCTATCCTGATCGCCAGTGTGGTACATTCCTTACGACATCACAGAACGCTCAGACTTTACAAGATGTCTCTTCCTTTTATTCTTGTTGTAAACAGCAGAGGCTGTATTACTACAGTAGTCCACTTGGGGGAATTATATCACAGTACCCTCCCGCATCTTCGCCATTCTTGACATCATGAATGTCATCTCCCTCATTTCGTTGAAGCTTCTCATCCAGTGGTGGCTCCATGTATTGTCCCTGTTGCAGAGCAACTTAACGCAGCATAGAGCAAACCACCATCCTACAGGACAGTTGCTCTGAGCTGAATTGGAGGAAGCCATCAGAACTGTCAATTTGCTGCCTGAGCGCTCCACTGGTCTACTCGATGTGGGGTCTAGTCAATCCTTGGATGTGGTTGTAGCGCAGTTCAGCTGCCAAGTGTGGGTTCCTGAGAGAAGTCATAAGCCAAGTGAGTAGGGGATAGATAGCCCTTGTCCCCAAGCAACCAGCCTTTCTCTAGCTATGCAGGATCAAATGTAGGGGTTGGGGATTGGCATCATATCAGCTGCCAGGGATGTGGGCACAGACCTGCAGATGTGCTGCTAGTGATGACATAAGAACATAAGAAATAGGATCAGGAGTAGGCTGTTTGGCCCCTTGAGCCTGCTCCGCCATTCAATAAGATCATGGCTAATCTGGTCTTGGCATCAGCTCCACTTCCCTGCCCGCTTCCCATAACCCTTCACTCCCTTATTGTTAAAAAATCTGTCTATCTCCACCTTAAATATGTTCAATGACCCAGCCTCCACAATTCTCTTGGGCAGAGAATTCCACAGATTTACAACCCTCTGCGGGAAGAAATTCCTCATCTCAGTTTTAAATGGGTGACTCCTTATTCTGAAACTATGTCCTCTAGTTCTAGATTCCCCCACGAGGGGAAAAATCCTCTCTGCATCTACCTTGTCGAGCCCCCTCAGTATCTTATATGTTTTGATAAGATCACCTCTCATTCTTCTAAACTGCAATGTGTAGGCCCAATCTACTCAATCTTTCCTCATAAGTCAACCCCTTCATCTCTGGAATCAACCTAGTGAACCTTCTCTGAACAGCCTCCAAAGCAAGTATATCCTTCCTGAAATAAGGAGACCAAAACTATACGCAGTACTCTAGGTGTGGCCTCACCGATACCCTGTACAGTTGTAGCAGGACTTCTCTGCTTTTATACTCTATCCCCCTTGCAATAAAGGCCAACATTCCATTTGCATTCCTGATTACCTAAAGTAAATGTTGGTCCCCAGAGGATGAGACTGGAGAATTAATAATGGGGAACAGGAAAATGGCAGAGACATAGAACAAATATTTTGTATTGGTCTTCCCGGTAGAAGACACTAAAAACATCCCAATAGTGGATTATCAAGGGTCTATAGAGAGGGAGGAATTTAATACAAGCACCATCACTAAAGAAGTAGTACTCGGTAAAATAATGGCACTAAAGGCGGACAAGTCCCCTGGACCTGATGGCTTACATCCTAGGGTCTTGTTTCATGCACAAGGACCCCCAGGTCACTCTGTACTGCAGCCTTTTGTAATTTTTCTCCATTTAAATAATAATTTGCTATTTTATTTTTCCTGTGGATAACCTCACACTTTTGCACATTATACACCATCTTCCAAATGTTTGCCCACTCACTTAGCCTGTCTATATCCCTTTGAAGATTTTTTGTGTCCTCCTCACAGCTTGCTTTGCCACCCATATTTGTAACATCAGCAAACTTGGTTACATTACATTTGGTCCCTTCATCCGTCATGAATATAAATTTTAATAGTTGAGGCCCCAGCACCGATCCCTGTGGCACCACCAGTTACCGTTTGCCAACCAGAAAATTTACTCTCTGTTTTCTGTTAATTAGCCAATCCCCTATCCATACTAATACATTACCTGCAACTCCATGAGCTTTTATCTTGTGCAGTAACCTTTTATGTGGCACCTTAGCAAATGCCTTCTGGAAATCGAAATACACCACATCCACTGATTTCCCCCTTATCTATCCTGCTCGTTACATCCTCAAAGAACTCCAGCAAATTTGTCAAACATGATTTCCCTTTCACAAAACCATGTTGACTCTGCTTGACTATTATGCTTTTCCAAATGTCCTGCTACTGCTTCCTTAATAATGGACTCCAGCATTTTCCCAACGACAGATGTTAGGTTAACTGACGATAGTTTCCTGTTTTCTGTCTGCCTCCTTTTTTAAGTAGGAGCGTCACATTTGCGGTTTTCCAATCTGCTGGGACCTCCCCAGAATCCAGGAATTTTTGGTAGATTGTAACCAATGCATCCATTATCTCTGCAGCCACTTCTTTTAAGACCCTAGGATGTAAGCCCTCGGGCCAGGGGACTTGTCCACATTTAGGACCCAAGTTTCCACAAGAAAAAAAACGGGCGCCCCTCCGAGCAGGGCGCCCGTTTTTCGCGCCTAAAACGGCGCCTAAAAAAATCCTCGGTAGTCTGCACCTACTTACAGGTCCTCTGGCCCTTGGCGCAGTCAGCACGAGCTGTGGGGGGGCGGAGCCAGGTCCCGGCGCTGAAAACAGTGCCGGGACCTCTGCACATGCGCGCTACAGTCGGCACGCAAGTGCAGTAGCTCCAGGCGCCGAACTGTGTGGGAGGGGCCCGAAGCACGCAGCCCCTAGCCCTGGCCCAATGGCCTCACTGGGGCTCCTCCCACGGCCAGCTCCTGCTCCCCGCCTGACCAGACCCGACACTCGCTCCCCCCCACCGCCCAACCCGACACCCGCTCCCCCCCCTCGACGACCCGAGACCCGACACTCGCTCCCCCCCCCCCGACCCGACCCGACACCCGCTTCCCCCCCCCGCCCCGAGACCCGACACCCGCTCCCCCCCCCCCCGCACCGACCCGACACCCGCTCCCCCCCCACCGACTGACCCGACCCGCGCTCCTGTTCCCCGACCCGACGCCCCCCCATCTCTCTCTCCCTTCCTCCCTCCCCCTCCATCTCTCCCTCCCTCCCCCTCCCTCTCTCCCTCCCTCCCTCCCCATCTCTCCCTCCCTCCCTCTCTCTCTCCCTCCCCCTCCCTCCCTCTCTCCCCCTCCCTCTCTCCTCCCTCCCCTCCTCCCTCCCTCTCTCTCTCTCTCTCTCCACTCTCCCTCCTCCCTCCTCCTCCCCCTCCCCCTCTCCCTCCCTCCCTCCCTCCCCCTCACTCTCCCCCTCCCTCTCTCTCCCTCCCTCTCTCTCCCTCCCTCTCCCCCTCCTTCTCCCCCTCCCTCTCTCTCTCTCCCCCTCCCTCTCTCTCCCTCCCTCTCTCTCCCTCCCTCTCCCCCTCCCTCTCTCTCCCTCCCTCTCCCCCTCCCTCTCTCTCCCTCCCTCTCTCTCTCCCTCCCTCTCCCCCTCCCTCCCTCTCTCCCTCTCTCCCCCTCCCTTTCTCTCCCTCCCCTCTCTCTCCCTCCCTCCCCTCTCTCTCTCTCCCTCCTTCCCCCTCTCTTCCTCCCCCCTCTCTCCCCCCCTCTCCCCTCTCTCCCTCCTCCCCTCACTCCCCTCCTCCCCCCTCCCCTCTCTCCCTCCCCCACTCCTCTCTCCCTCCCCTCTCTCCCCCCTCCCCCCTTCCCCCCTCCTTCCCCCCACCCTCCCCTCTCTCTCTCTCCATCCCCCCCTCTCTCCCCCCCCTCTCTCCCTCCCTCCTCTCTCCCCTCCTCCCCTCTCTCCCCCCCTCCCCTCTCTCCCTTCCCCCCCTCCCTCTCTCCCCCCCTGCCCTCTCTCTCCCTCCCTCCCCCCCTCTCTCTCTCACTCTCTCTCTCTCTCCCTCCCTCCCCCACCTCTCTCCCCCCCCCTCCCCCCCTCTCTCCCCCCCCTCTCCCTCCCCCCCTCTCTCTCACTCCCTCCCTCCCCCCCTCCCCCCTCTCCCCCCCTCTCTCCCTCCCCCCTCTCTCTCTCTCCCCCTCCCCCTCCCTCTCTCCCCCCTTTCTCTCTCCCCCCCTCCCCCCTCTCTCTCTCCCCCCCTCTCTCTCTCCCCCCCTCCCCCCTCTCTCTCTCCCCCCCCTCTCTCCCCCCCCTCTCTCTCTCCCCGCCCCTCTCTCTCCCCCTCTCCCCCCCTTCTCTCTCCCCCCCTCTCTCTCTCCCCCCCTCTCTCTCTCCCTCCCCCCTCTCTCTATCCCTCCCCCCCTCTCTCTCTCCCTCCCCCCCTCTCTCTCTCCCTCCCCCCCCTCTCTCTCTCTCCCTCCCCCCCCTCTCTCTCTCCCTCCCCTCTCCCCCCCCCCCTCTCTCTCTCTCTCTCTCTCTCTCCCCCTCCCGCTCAGCGGCACGAACGGCTGCAGAATTCTCCCTGGCTGAAGCACTTTCACACAGGTAGGAAGATGGTTTATTTAATCTTTTCGTGGCTTATAAATGTTTATTCAGGTTGGATTTATTTGTATAATATTTGTAGAAGTATAAATAAGGATTTATTGTCGAATTTAATGAGTTCCCTTCCCCTCCCCTCCCCCCCACCTCGTTCTGGACGCCTAATTTGTAACCTGCTCCTGATTTTTTAATGTGTAGAACAGGTTTTTTCAGTTCTACAAAAATCTTCACTGGCTCCATTCTACTTTAGTTTGGAGTACATTTTCACTGTGGAAACTTTCAAATCAGGCGTCAGTGGCCGGACACGCCCCCTTTTGAAGAAAAAATTCTGTTCTAAACTAGAACTGTTCTACCTGACTAGAACTGCAGAAAAAAAAATGTGGAGAATTGCGATTTCTAAAATAGTCCGTTCTCCACCAGTTGCTCCTAAAAATCAGGCGCGAGTCATGTGGAAACTTGGGCCCAATGTCCCATTATTTTACCGAATACTTCTTCTTTAGTGATAGTGATTGTTTTAAGTTCCTCCTTCCCTATAGCCCCTTGTTTATACATTATTGGGATGTTTTTAGTGTCTTCTACTGTGAAGACTGATACAAAATATTTGTTCAACGCCTCTGCCAGTCTGCACCAGTTGCATATTAATGACGGGGAAGCCCTTGTGATTCACAGAGGCAGTGGGCTCATCTGCAAAAGTCACTATGACAATGGATGTACAATCAGTGAGACCCTGAACTTTGGAGAATTCGGCAATATGCGTGAACCAAAGAGCCCTTTCCTGCTGTTTCCTGTTGCCATATGAAACGTGACAAATGGCGTCTGCTTCATGCCAACTTGACCTGCAGACTGACTGTTACTGATAACCCCTGTTGCCACCTGGAAGGAGCCAGAGGGAAATAAGTTGAGGGCTGTACTAACTTTGACTGCATGAGGCATTGCGGTGCCAGTTGTGGCACTGGGTTACAGGTCTTGTTGCAGAAGGACCAAACGGAGTTTGCAGATGCAGGAAGAGCCACAGAAGGGAGGAGAACTGCGCAGAAATCCTATCCTCCCCTTCTGTGGTCTTCCTGCATCTGCAACTCCGTTTGGTCCTTCTGCCTGTTGTTGCAGCTCCTCTTCCTCAACCACAATGGAATAGCCAAAAGAATGGCCATCTTCAGAAAAGATTGTTGCCAGTACCCATTAACCTTGGTGAAGGTTGCCCAGCCATCTTGGCTTAGTGGTCGAATACTCCCCTCTGAGTCAGCTGTTTGATGTATCAAATCCCACTTCAGGGTTAGTTAATCAGTTAGTTTATTTCCCTACGTTACAACAGTGACTACACTTGAAAAAGAACTTCATTGGCTGTTAAACGTTTTGGGACTTCAGGTTGTGAAAAGTCCAAAGTAAGTTCTTTCTTTCGTACAAGTGATTATATAAATAAAAATGATTCTTAGCCAAAATGTCTGTCAAATGTTTGCACCAATTTCAGTGAGAGCAAGTGAGGACACCTTTAATTAGAGCAGGAAATGGCTACCTCCTGCCTGGTACCACCTATTATTTGTAGACGGGTTGAGAAGTAGTGGTTGCAGAGCTGATTTCCACAAAGCTGGTTGTTTGGGTTCAAACGGCGTCATAGTAGCATCAATTGTTCGGCCCCTGTTTATTTCCAGTGTGAGTGCTGGCCACTCAAATTGAGGTCCGCCAGAAATATGGAACGTGTGGACCTCCGGTGGTAAGCCTGCAATTTCTTTTCAGTTTTCATCCCGCTTACCATCCCATTCACGCCGGAAAATGGAGTGGCAGGCAGATGAAAATTGGCCTGAGAGAGGCTCTTAAAACTCTCCAACAGCCGAGGTCAGCTAAGCCAACATGGATGGAGTGAACTTGGGACCACCTCTGATCTATATGGTTCACCAGTTAATCTTGCTTAGCCAATGGGGGAAGCCTATAGAAAAGCCTTGTGGAAATTTATGGTTTTAAAAGCAGGGAATATTCTTTTTTTTAAGTTAATAAAATATTTGCATCAACAATGGTGGATTTCAATAAATAACCAGCAACCATCACAAACCAATGAGGTAATTTTCCCCAGCTGTCAACTTTATTGATTCAAATAAAGAACTTGCATTTATAAAGCAACTTTAACATCCTCAGTCCATCCTAACACACTTCCCGGCCAATGAAGTACTTCTGAAGTGTAGCCAATGCTGTAATGTAGGAAAACGGGAAGGTCCTGCAGTGAGAAAAATTACCAGATAATCTGTGCTGGTGGTGTTGGTTGAGGGATAAATATTGGCCAGGACACATCAGGAACAGAAGGATATGCAGATAGAGTTCGATGAAGGAGGGTAGGAGGAGGCCCGTGTGGAACATAACCACCAGCAGAGACCAGTTGGGCCGAATTACTTATTTCTGTGCTGTAAATTTTGTGTGATTCTGTAATATAAAAAAACCTCAAAAGTATTTTCACATTTATTGGTTTTCGGTTGGGCACAGTGCAGCTTCAAAGGGGCTAGCCATTAGGTGAGTGTTCTAACACTTCTTTGTTAGTTTCAGTCAGCCAAGGCATTTCTGCGATAGCCTTGGGAATCAAATTTCAAGCTCAACCAGATGTAGAATGCCAACCTTTGTGTATCCCTTCACATCTGTAGGAGATGGCTGACCTTTTGGTCTGACTTCACATAATATCTTGAGTTGATGTCTTGGCTGAATGCCTGGCTTCTACATTTTGGCTGGGTTGTTTCGATTGCACTGACTATCTCTGCAGAGTTGCGAAGCACATTTTGTCAATATGTTATTTTTTTAAATCACTGTCACACCTAGTTTTAGTAAAGGGAACATTTCAGATGTTTAAGCACTATCACCTGCTCCTTGATACCTGAAGTTCGACATTGATCACATCACCCAGCCAAATATCCAGACACTGTTTCCACCATGTCGAGGTATATAAGAATATAATGTGTTCTCAATGGAAAAGTCACAATTGAAGGGAAAGTACAAGTTGTGATAAAGTGCTGACTTTGAAATAACATTTATATAAAGCAAGTGAAACTGTAGTACTCTGTCATAGTTTTGTACAGCACAACCCCTTTTAAGAACCACATTTGCAGCTTGTCAGTGGCTCAGTTGTAAAGTAGTGTGCAACTGGATTATACAGACCCGAGATAGTATGCTCACCTCTGAGAGAAGAAATTCCTCCTCATCTCCATCTTAAATGTCCCCTAGTTTGAAATTTCCCCACGAGGGGAAAAGGAGAGTTCTGGGGCTTTTCTAATATGAAGGGTTGAATTTCCCATTCATTGTTGTGAGATGACAGCATCGGGACAACATTATTCAGGTGACTTCGGAACATCAGAACAGCCGTGGTCCATTGAGCCAGCTCTGCCATTTTTAATGGTTCTGACAATTCTATTAAATTTCAATCCCTTGCCATTTATACATATCACTTAATACCCTTCATTCCCAAATACATGTCAATCTGCTTTTAAATACATCAATTGACTTTGCATCTGTAGCCTTCCGGGACAGTGTGTTCCATATTTTCACAACCTTTTGTGTGAATAAGTTTGTTATATATGTGGACTTGTATTTACTCTGTATAGCCACCAGAGGACTCATCTCTCGGAGTCCCAAGGGATCCCATAATCCCTCGGGAGCACAGGTACTTAGGAAGGCTTCACAGGTTGGAGAGGCACTCTGGAGACCTGCAATAAATGACTAAGGTTACACGTTACTTTGAGCTCACCGTGTTCAGTCTGACTCTTTCTCCATACACAACAACTGGCGACGAGATACAGATAGCAAACCCAAAGATGCAGAGAACAGTGGGCATCCTGGAGAAATTTTCGGAGGGAGATGATTGGAAAACTTTTGTGGAGCGACTCGACTAGTATTTCGTGGCCAACGAGCTAGATGGGGAAGAGAGCACTGCCAAATGAAGGGTGATCCACCTCACCGTCTGTGGGGCACCAATGTATGGCCTCATGAAGAATCTGCTCACTCCAGCGAAACCCACAGAGAAATCGGACGACGATTTGTGCACACTGGTCCAAGAGCATTTGAACCCGAAGGAAAGCGTCTACACCGACAAAAGGTCTGAAGGCCAGGAAGTGGCGAGTTATGTCGCCGAGCTAAGACGCCTTGCAGGACATTGCAAATTTGGAGGACATTTGGAGCACATGCTCAGAGACTTTTTCGTACTTGGCATTGGCCATGAAACTATACTTCGCAAACTTTTGACTGTAGAGACCCCAACCTTGAGTAAGGCGTGCATAGCCATCAGTGACAATACGAAGCAAATCACTCAGCACACAAGTGCTGCTACAAGTACTGTGAGCAAAGTGATGATGTTTTTGAATCGTAATGTACAGGACAGGTCACACATACCTGCAGCTGCATGTCCGCAGATGTCTGAGTCCACCGTCAAGGGTGCTGAATGCAAGGCCATTAACACCTTGTTGACGCTGCGGGGATGATCATCGTTTCCATTCATGCCGATTCAAAGGATACGTTTGCAAGGGCTGTGGAACAATGCGATACCTCCAACGAGTGTGCAGGCGAGCTGCTAAGCCTGTTAAACCTGCAAACCACCATGTTACAGAGGAGGATCATGACGAAACAGACCTCAGATAGAGGAGGCAGAGGTACATGGGCTACACACATTCACCACGAATTGTCCTCTGAAAATGCTGAATGTTGAACTAAATGGACTCCCGGTGTCAATGGAGCTGGACACGGGTGCAAGCCAGTCCATCATGGACAAAAAGATTTTCGAAAGTTTGTGGTGCAACAAGGTCTCAAGGCCAGTCTTAACTCCAATTCGCACAAAACTAAGAACAGATTCCTGTAATCGGCAGTGCTACCGTAAAGGTCTCCTACGATGGAGCGGTGCACAAGCTACCACTCTGGGTAGTACCGGGCGATGGTCCCACACTGCTCGGCAGGAGCTGGCTGGGAAAGATACGCTGGAACTGGGACGACATCCGAGCGCTATCGCCTGCTGACGACACTTGGTGTGCTCAGGTCTTAAACAAATTTCTTTCGCTGTTCGAACCAGGCATCGGGAAATTCCAAGGAGCAAAAGTACAGATCCACCTAATTCCTGAGGCGCAACCCATTCATCACAAGGTGAGAGCAGTACCGTACATGATGAGAGAAAGAGTAGAGATCGAGCTAGACCGGCTACAAAGAGAGGGCATTATTTCACCGATCAAGTTCAGCGAGTGGGCCAGTCCTATTGTCCCAGTCCTCAAGGGAGACGGCACCGTCAGAATCTGTGGCGATTACAAAGTAATCATCAATTGTTTCTCCCTGCAGGACCAATACCCACTACCAAAAGCCGACGACCTCTTTGCAACACTGGTGGGAGGAAAGATGTTCACGAAGCTGGATCTGACTTCAGCCTACATGACGCAGGAACTGGAGGAATCACCTGCATCAACACACACAAAGGTCTTTTTGTTCGGAAGGACATTAGCTTGGATGATGTGGAATCTATATGGGTAGAGCTGCAGAACACAAAAGGGCAAAAAACGTTAGTGGGAGTTGTGTACAGACCTCCAAACAGTAGTAGTGATGTTGGGGAGGGCATCAAATATGAAATTAGGGGTGCATGCAATAAAGGTGCAGCAGTTATAATGGGTGACTTTAATATGCACATAGATTGGGTTAACCAAACTGGAAGCAATACGCTGGAGGAGGATTTCCTGGAGTGCATAAGGGATGGTTTTTTAGACCAATATGTCGAGGAACCAACTAGCGGGGAGGCCATCTTAGACTGGGTGTTGTGTAATGAGAGAGGATTCATTAGCAATCTCGTTGTGCGAGGCCCCTTGGGGAAGAGTGACCATAATATGGTGGAATTCTGCATTAGGATGGAGAATGAAACAGTTAATTCAGAGACCATGGTCCAGAACTTAAAGAAGGCTAACTTTGAAGGTATGAGGCGTGAATTGGCTAGGATAGATTGGCGAATGATACTTAAGGGGTTGACTGTGGATGGGCAATGGCAGACATTTAGAGACCGCATGGATGAACTACAACAATTGTACATTCCTGTCTGGCATAAAAATAAAAAAGGGAAGGTGGCTCAACCGTGGCTATCAAGGGAAATCAGGGATAGTATTAAAGCCAAGGAAGTGGCATACAAATTGGCCAGAAATAGCAGCGAACCCGGGGACTGGGAGAAATTTAGAACTTAGCAGAGGAGGACAAAGGATTTGATTAGGGCAGGGAAAATGGAGTATGAGAAGAAGCTTGCAGGGAACATTAAGGCGGATTGCAAAAGTTTCTATAGATATGTAAAGAGAAAAAGGTTAGTAAAGACAAACGTAGGTCCCCTGTAGTCAGAATCAGGGGAAGTCATAACGGGGAACAAAGAAATGGCGGACCAATTGAACAAGTACTTTGGTTCGGTATTCACTAAGGAGGACACAAACAACCTTCCGGATATAAAAGGGGTCGGAGGGTCTAGTAAGGAGGAGGAACTGAGGGAAATCCTTATTAGTCGGGAAATTGTGTTGGGGAAATTGATGGGATTGAAGGCCGATAAATCCCCAGGGCCTGATGGACTGCATCCCAGAGTACTTAAGGAGGTGGCCTTGGAAATAGTGGATGCATTGACAGTCATTTTCCAACATTCCATTGACTCTGGATCAGTTCCTATGGAGTGGAGGGTAGCCAATGTAACCCCACTTTTTAAAAAAGGAGGGAGAGAGATAACAGGGAATTATAGACCGGTCAGCCTGACATCGGTAGTGGGTAAAATGATGGAATCAATTATTAAGGGTGTCATAGCAGTGCATTTGGAAAGAGGTTACATGATAGGTCCAAGTCAGCATGGATTTGTGAAAGGGAAATCATGCTTGACAAATCTTCTGGAATTTTTTGAGGATGTTTCCAGTAGAGTGGACAAGGGAGAACCAGTTGGTGTGGTATATTTGGACTTTCAGAAGGCTTTCGACAAGGTCCCACACAAGAGATTAATGTGCAAAGTTAAAGCACGTGGGATTGGGGGTAGTGTGCTGACATGGATTGAGAACTGGTTGTCAAACAGAAAGCAAAGAGTAGGAGTAAATGGGGACTTTTCAGAATGGCAGGCAGTGACTAGTGGGGTACCGCAAGGTTCTGTGCTGGGGCCCCAGCTGTTTACACTGTACATTAATGATTTAGACGAGGGGATTAAATGTAGTATCTCCAAATTTGCGGATGACACTAAGTTGGGTGACAGTGTGAGCTGCGAGGAGGATGCTATGAGGCTGCAGAGCGACTTGGATAGGTTAGGTGAGTGGGCAAATGCATGGCAGATGAAGTATAATGTGGATAAATGTGAGGTTATCCACTTTGGTGGTAAAAACAGAGAGACAGACTATTATCTGAATGGTGACAGATTAGGAAAAGGGGAGGTGCAAAGAGACCTGGGTGTCATGGTACATCAGTCATTGAAGGTTGGCATGCAGGTACAGCAGGCGGTTAAGAAAGCAACTGGCATGTTGGCCTTCATAGCGAGGGGATTTGAGTACAGGGGCAGGGAGGTGTTGCTACAGTTGTACAGGGTCTTGGTGAGGCCACACCTGGAGTATTGTGTACAGTTTTGGTCTCTTAACCTGAGGAAGGACATTCTTGCTATTGAGGGAGTGCAGCGAAGGTTCACCAGACTAATTCCCGGGATGGCGGGACTGAACTATCAAGAAAGACTGGATCAACTGGGCTTATATTCACTGGAGTTCAGAAGAATGAGAGGGGACCTCATCGAAACGTTTAAAATTCTGACGGGGTTAGACAGGTTAGATGCAGGAAGAATGTTCCCAATGTTGGGGAAGTCCAGAACCAGGGGACACAGTCTAAGGATAAGGGGTAAGCCATTTAGGACCGAGATGAGGAGGAATTTCTTCACCCAGAGAGTGGTGAACCTGTGGAATTCTCTACCACAGAAAGTTGTTGAGGCCAATTCACTAAATATATTCAAAAAGGAGTTAGATAAAGTCCTTACTACTAGGGGGATCAAGGGGTATGGCGAGAAAGCAGGAATGGGGTACTGAAGTTGCATGTTCAGCCATGAACTCATTGAATGGCGGTGCAGGCTAGAAGGGCCGAATGGCCTACTCCTGCACCTATTTTCTATGTTTCTATGTTTATAACAGATGCCCGTTTGGAATCCGATCTGCGGCGGCGATATTCCAGAGAAACATGGAAAGCTTACTGCCGTCGGTCCCGCACACCTTGGTCTTCCAGGACGACATCTTGGTCACAGGTCGGAACACAGTCGAACACCTGCAGAACCTGGAGGAGGTTCTTAGTTGCCCCAACCGCGTGGGCTCAGGTTAAAACATTCGAAGTGCATTTCCTGTCGTCTGAAGTGGAGTTTCTGGGAAGGAGGATTGCGGCGGACGCCATCAGGCCCACCAACGCGAAGACGGAGGCAATCGAGAATGCACCAAAGCCACAGAACGTGACGGAGCTGTGGTCGTTTCTGGGACTCTTGAACTATTTTGGTAACTTCTTACCGGGTCTCAGCACCCTGCTAGAACCACTACATGTCTTACTATGAAAAGGGAACGAGTGGGGTTTGGGGCAAAAGCCAAGAAAATGCCTTTGTAAAAGCGAGAAAATTGTTATGCTCAAACAAATTGCTTGTGTTGTATGATCCATGTAAGCGTTTGGTACTAGCATGTGATGCGTTGTCATATGGCGTCGGGTGTGTATTGCAACAAGCTAATGATTTCGGGAAACTGCAACCAGTTGCTTATGCATTCAGGAGTCTGTCTAAGGCCGAGAGAGCCTACAGCATGATTGAATAAGAAGCATTAGTATGTGTCTATGGGGTAAAGAAAATGCATTAATACCTGTTTGGGCTAAAATTCGAATTGGAAACTGACCATAAGCCACTTGTATCCCTGTTCTCTGAGAGTAAAGGGATAAATACCAACGCATCGGCCCGCATCCAGAGATGGGCGCTCACGCATACAACTACGCCATCCGCCACAGGCCAGGCACAGAAAACTGCGCTGATGCTCTCAGTAGGCTGCCATTGCCCATCATGGAGGTGGAAATGGCACAGTCTGCAGATCTAGCCATGGTTATGGAAGCATTTGAGAGTGAGCAATCACCCGTCACTGCCCGACAGATCAAAATCTGGACAAGCCAGGACCCATTATTATCTCTCGTCAAAAGCTGTGTGCTTCATGGGAGCTGGTCCAGTGTCCCAGTGGAAATGCAGGAAGAGATAAAGCCGTTCCAGCGGCACAAAGATGAAATGTCTATACAGGCAGACTGCCTTCTGTGGGGCAATTAAGTCGTGGTCTCCAAGCAGGGCAGAGAGACCTTCATCAGTGACCTCCACAGTACCCACCCAGGCATCGTAATGATGAAAGCGATAGCCAGATCCCAGGTGTGGTGGCCCGGTATCGATGCGGACTTAGAGTCGTGCGTTCACAGATGTAATACATGCTCGCAGTTAAGCGATGTACCCAGAGAGGCGCCGCTAAGTTTATGGTCTTGGCCCTCCAAACCGTGGTCTAGGGTACACGTCGACTATGCAGGCCCATTCTTGGGTAAAATGTTCCTTGTCGTTGTAGACACGTACTCCCAAGTGGATTGAATGTGAGAAAATGTCGACTAGCACATCCGCTGCCACTACTGAAAGCCTGCGGGCCATGTTTGCCACACATGGCTTACCCGATGTCCTGATGAGAGACAACGGTCCATCTTTTACCAGTGCTGAATTCAAAGAATTCATGACCCGTAACGGGATCAAACATGTCACATCTGCCCCGTTTAAACCAGCGTCCAATGGTCAGGCAGAGAGAGCAGTGCAAACCATCAAGCAAGGCTTGAAGAGGGTAACTGAAGGCTCACTGCAGACTCGCCTATCCCGAGACCTGCTTAGCTATCGCACGAGACCCCAATCACTCACTGGGATCCCACCTGCTGAATTGCTCATGAAAAGAGCACTTAAGACAAGGCTCTCGTTAGTTCACCCTGATCTGCATGAACAGGTAGAGAGCAGGCGGCTTCAACAAAGTGCACACCATGATAACGCAAATGTGTCACACGAGATTGAAATCAATGATCCTGTATTTGTATTAAATTATGGACAAGGTCCCAAGTAGCTTCCCGGCACTGTCGTGGCCAAAGAGGGGAGCAGGGTGTTTCGGGTCAAACTTTCAAATGGACTCATTCACCGGAAACACTTGGACCAAATCAAACTCAGATTCACAGACTATCCTGAGCAACCCACCTTGGACCCTATCTTTTTTGATCACCCAACTTACACACCAGTGGCAACCGGCACCACAGTTGACCACAAAGCAGAACACATCATCCACAGCTGCCCTGCAGGGCCCAGCACACCAGGCAGCCCAGCAAGGCCAGCTGCACAGCAGCCCAGCGAGGGCCCAGTAAATGATTCAACAATACTAGCTTTCACACCGAGACGATCAACCAGGGCAAAAAGGGCTCCAGATCGACTCACATTGTAAATCGTTATACTATTGACTTGGGGGGGAATGTTATATATGTGGACTTGTATTTACTCTGTACAGCCACCAGAGGACTCATTCCCCGGAGTCCCAAGGGATCCCATAATCCCTGCAATAAAAGACTAAGGTCACACTTTACTTTGAGCTCACAATGTTGAGTCTGACTCTTTCTCCCTACACAACAAAGTTTTTCTTGCATTTGCTTTGCACTGTTTTAGCTTGATTTTGAAGATGATAATGCTGCTTTTGAGATTCCCTGACTGGAGGGAAGATTTGTTTCATATCCATTATTTTACACACCTCAATTAGGTCACTTCTATTTTGTACAAAGGTTTGAGGGAAAAGCAAATGTTAGATTTTGGGTCAGGTATCTTGGAAGTCAGTTGAATGATGCATTTTTTTTTAAATAAAAAAACTTCCAAAACTCCTCTTCCTCAACCCATACCCCACTCTTATCTTTGCACAACTTACTTCAGAGGGCAGGCTGGGCATACTCTCGAGCCTCCACCAATATCACTGTTTTCGTTGCAGATGAGAGGTACAGTGCACACTGGATAAAACTTGCTAATTTACTTCCATCTGAAACTGCACAGCTCATCTACCTCAGTGCCAGCTCCTATAACACAAGTCCTGTGGAAGGTATGTTCCCATTATATCTGAGAAGCAAGTATTTAGCAGAAGGGCAAGATGGATTGGTGAAGAAGGGGCCAATATTTCTTGGACCAATGGAGAACCAGCAATTGGTGCGATCAATTTGTGAAGACGGGTGAGGCTGAATGTTAGTTGTTGCTGGGATTTTAATTCATCACGGCCCGATTGGGAGTACTGCAGCAGCCTTCCATCACTGCTGCCACGCTGCCTATTATTGTGCTTTGCACTGAGTTCACAGAAATGATCAATAAATACAAGCTGCCACAGGTAGAAGGTGATGCTTATAAATGTTTACTTCGACAAGATTTGACAGTTAGAAATTGATGTATATCGATGCTTTGGCTTTCTAGGTCGTGAAACTCGCTTGCCTCTCCGTATCAAGGGCGAAGGTTTAGGTCCCAAGCTGCTCCTGAACTTTGACCAGATTGAAATGGGACACATCTTTGTTGGCTCAACGCACACGTATGAGGTAGGTTATATAATTACATTCTTTTCATCGACAAAATCAGTTTGAAGGCTTTTCTGAAACTGTTAGGATACATAGGGGCCGAAATTCAGGGCCGCCAGAAAGCTGGTGTACCTACCTTTTTTTGGAAGTTTTCTCCGCCGGGTTCGTTGAGGCGGCCTCTCCGTCGATTTTTGGGACTTTGTAGTTTTTTTGCCTTCGGACCGGAAGTTGGTCATAGTGGGGGCGGAAGGTTAGGCAGGCTGAGGGCCGTAAGTTGGGTCGGGACCGGGACTCTGCCGCTGTCACAATGCGTGTGCGTCACCGCACTCTCTCCCCTGCTTTTAAAGGGGAGAGAACCGGGCATTTTTTATCATCGGCCACTGGGCCACCAGGGAGGATTTCGGCCGGGCCAGCGGCCTGGCACCTGAAGGGGGTGCCAGGTTGCCTGTTGGTGGCCCGGCCAAACCCGTGGGCAATATTTTTTCGCTGATCAGGAAGTCGACCGGCAAAAATAAAGACAAGGCGGCTGCGGCAGTGGGCCCTCCCCTTGAATGGCCGCTGCGCTGCTGGACCGCACATAGTCAGCAGAAGGTGCACCGACAGAGAAAGCTGTCGGGGGCACCTCGCGGCGAGCAATGATTTTTTTCAGTAAATTTCGGGTGCAGTATTCTGCAGGTGCGGGGGAGCGACAG
Organism: Pristiophorus japonicus; assembly: GCF_044704955.1. NCBI lineage: Eukaryota > Metazoa > Chordata > Chondrichthyes > Pristiophoridae > Pristiophorus > Pristiophorus japonicus. Next base: position 88,566,525 of record NC_091989.1, on the reverse strand, counting down.
TGCGCGTTATGATGACGCGCTTGCGGCGGTCTCCAGCAGCGGGGCGGAATTGGGGACAGGCCGAAAAATCCCCGACCTGAAATTGGATTGGGGCGGCCATTGGACTGCATCGCGGCGGCCAATCGCTTCCGCTGCATGGCTGCCGCAAAACAGCAGAAACGGATCTTATCCAGACCCTGAATTTCGGCCCCATAACCTCTGAAATGAAAAACTCAGTTATGGGGATTCATGGAGCAAACAATCATTGAGGAGTTAATTAGGGCACTGAGTTTGATGTCCCAGGCTGGGCTGGTCTTCATTTATCTGTGCATCTATCTATCATACCATGACAGTTTCATTTTTAATTCTGTGTGTACCCTATGCTTCTGAGATTGAAAGATCTTGAAAAAGCTCATTGCCCTTTTCATCTGTTGTCTGTCTACAGTAGCCTGAAATAGCTTGCACATTTAAGTGATGAATTACTTGAAAACCTGCTTTAGTGTCGGTGAAAATTTAAAAAGAATCTGAAATGGGTGAGGGTGGTATGGTGGGTCACCTCAAGGACCTGGTTTCAAATCTAGTCCAGACTCTTCTGCCTGATGGTCTTAACGGGCCAATGTGAAATGGGTTTGGGCAGTCGCTAGTGGGCACAGCACAAAACTGCCCTTAATTTGGAACTAAAATGGCATTCTCACTCCGAGAGTTCACAGGGCTGCAGGTATGGCAATTGGAAACGTCTTGTACTGGCTCAGTAATGTAGGGGGTTTTTGCTCTGCCCAATTACGGGGATCTTTGGTGGCTGTTGGTGTATTGGGCCTCTCTGTCCCTTCTAGGGGACGGTCCAGCAGCTTATGGCTCGCTGACCACTAAACTGGTGGTTGCGAAGCGCCCTAGTACCCCTGTCTGGTTCTAAGCTCAGAATTTTGGTGGATTATGAGCTTCCACAAGGGAAAAACAAAACACTCAGAGACAAGTGGTCCTTGGAACAAAAAAAACGGGTAAGTCCAATTTATTAACCACGGTAAGTTTCCAACAAGGTCAAACTTCATCAAAACACATATCTGACACACACTTATAAACTATGAAAATCTATGGGAAGAAACGGACAAAACGAAAACCTTACACAATTTTACCTTTACAAGACAGTTCCAACACCACCCCCACCCCCCTTCTTACCTGACTGACCTAGGCTGATAGTTGGGAAAAGAAACCCCAGGATAATACTTACGATCCCTTTTGACAGTTATTTTTTTTAGCCTTAGGATGGTTGGTTTACGGGGTAGCTGGAGTTCTCTCTCGGTTTCTGTCGGTCTGTGACTGCTACTGCTTCTCGACTCCTTCTCCTACTGCTCCAGCGGCTTCTCTCCTTCTTCAATGCACCAGCGGCGTCCTCTCTGTTCTTCCAGTGGTTCTCTAGGTCCTATATTTGTACCAAATTGTGTAAGTTTGGGCGGGGAGATAGCTTTGAATGTTTAACCAGAAGAAGTTCATAATTTGATTCGGGGTGAGTCATATTTTCAAACTGGGCCGGGTAGTCCCCATTGGTTGAGGATTTCCCCGCTTCAGGCCTGACTTGACCCCTGATTGGCCTGCCAGAATGCACTTTTCCCCCATTGGTCAGTGCCTCTGTCTCGCTTGTGAGCCAGACTCCACAATGTCTGCATCCGCCCACACGTTTCCCAGCCTGCCTGGTCTGAGGATTTTACTTGGCCAAAAATGTTCATTTAAAATACATAGAGTTAAAACAACAGTGCACTATTTGGCCAAAAATGTTCATTTAAAATGTATAGGATGATCCCTTTTAGTTTTTTTGTCCTTAGGGTGTTGCAATAAAATGCAGCCGTGGATTTTCGAACCTTACAGTAAGCAGTGCTGTTGTGAGGTTAGGGCTGAGGCAAATGCTGGGACACAGTCGAGGGAGTTTCATACTGCATCAAACCAGACCGTACCTGGCTTGGATCCTACTAACATTCCTCATGTTGTTCAAAGTAAAAAGAAAATATTGCAAATGCCAGGAATCTGAAATTAAAACTGAAAATGCTGGAACTATGCAGCGTTTAACATAATAGAGAAGTTAATCTGCCGTTTCCCTTTAAAAATGCTGCTTGGACCTGCTGTGATTTCCAGCATGTTGTGTTTAACTCATATTGTTGCTGCCTGAGAAAGGCTTCCTTTAGGAAATGTGCATTTTTTTGTGATTTTGAACATTTTTAATTGAATTAAGATGGCAGTAACATCCTATTTAAATTGTCGCTGTATGTCACAGAATCATAGAGGCTTACAGTGCAGAAGGCGGCTATTTGTCCATAATATCTGTGCTAGTTTGAAACAAATCCCATTGCCCTGCTTTTTCCCCACAGTCATGCATCTTTCTCTGCTTCAAATATTTATAAAATTTTCCATTAAATGCTGCAGTTATCTCTGCCTCAACCATGCTATGCACCAGCAGCCCTCTGTGCAAAGAAGTTCAGCCACTCTACCTACAGGTTCCCTCATTGGCTATACTTCTGGCTTATTCCTGGCTGCCATCGGGGACATAAGCAACTTTAGCCAATCTGTTTGCATAGCCTAAAATTTTGTTGACAATTTTTTATAACTTTATCTAATTGTCCTTGTACTTTATTTATGTGAACCCTCAGGTCTCTCTTCATCCACACCCTTCAGTGTTTTTCCATTCCTTGTTTATCTTCTCAAAATATATTACCTCACACAGTAAATTGCATTGACATCTGTCTGCCCTTTCCACTAACCTGTCACTGTTTTCCTGAAGTATTTTATAATCATCCTCGCTGTTTGCCAAACTGCTTACTTTTGTATTGTCAGCAATTTTTTATATTTGACTTCCAAAATTATCCACTCACCTCTTTTTCAGCTGTTTCAAACTTTAAACTTGTTTAAAAAAAATCATACCTCATTATGTGCCATTGTTCTTGATTAATCACTTAATTGAAAAACAGTGATCGATCAATCTTTTATTGTTGACGCTTTACCTGCGATCTGACAATGCTAAAATGTATGCAAATTAATTTGTAGAAGCTAAGCTGATTCAGCATGTTTCTTTCATGCAGTTTATTTTTATTCATGCTTCTTCACATTATCAGATATTAAAACAATAAAAGTTTGATCTGCAACTGCTATTTGAAGTGATTGATCATAAGCATACATAACAAATGAAGACTTTGTGGGTCGAGATGCACGACATTAATGATGCTGAGAACAATTTAGATGTCAAAGGGTAGACTCCCAATGGTTGTAATCTGGACACAACCAATATAATAAAGGTCGTACATACCATATCTCTGGTCATGATGCCCCTTGCAATTTTCCGATTGGAAAGAAGCAGGAGCCGCCTTTTAAGAAAAGACGATCTCATGAGCGCTTTACAACCAATGGATTACATTTGAAGCACAGCTGCTGTTGATATATAGGTACAAGTGGCAGTCTGAGGCCCAGAAGAGCCGAGGGCCCAGGGGCAGCACGGGCCAGCCCACACTGCGATATGTGCACGCGCTAGGTCCGTGCAGCAGAGCAGGTCTCCAGTCGCCTTGGGTAATCCTTGCCACTGGACCAAGACCGAGCTCTGTCAAGCCCGTGTGGTGGCTGGTGTGGCTGGACGGCCACCCCACGTTAAAAAAATCCACGCACATTCATCTTCCACCCTCCAAGATATAGTTCGGGATCTGGAATATTAGGTCCTTCATTGAAACACCTGTGAACCATTCCTTTTTGGCGTGGAAGCAAGTCGTCCTCGTTTCGAGGGACTGCCTATGATGACAAGTGACAGGCAATTGGCACATGGCAAAATCCCACAAACAGAGAATGAACAAAAGGCAAATCTGGTTTTGGTGGTGCTGGTTGAGAAAGAAATGTTGGTCAATATACCAGGAGAATTCCCTGCTTTTGGGATCACTTATGTCTACCTGAACATAAGGGCCTTGGTCTAATCTCTCATTCAAAAGACCGCCTACCCATAAAGAAATATCGAAATATTAGTTAGGTTACATGCCCAAGTCCTGTTAATTGCGCGGGATTTAGCAGAGCGCTAATGCAGTAGCGCGCACCCCACTGGTAACGCCCTGGGCCGCTGCACCTCTGGCAATGATGTCATCGCCGTGCACAGCAACCCCTTTTCTCCCCACGGTGGAATTTGGACAGCGACCCGTGAGGCCGGGCCGCACACCCATCACGGGGCGAAACTTAAAGGGGAGGTGCGCCGTGCCGTGCGCCGTCATTTTATTTTCTTCCCCGACTCACTGGTTGCGCGATGCTTTTGTGGGGTCTGGGCCATGATCGTGCAGCCCACATTCCTTTTCAGTGCCGAGCTGAGGCCACGGCACCACGCAGCCCTGGTGGCCCAGTGGAGGCCATCAAAGGGCCTGCAGAGCTTGCAGCATTCCTCCCCTTTAACGGTAGGGGAGGGGCGTTGAAACACATCAGCCGCGTAGCACCCCAATCCTGTGGAGTGCGCAACATTGCGCTTCACTTCCTGTGAGGGGCGGTAACCCGAATTTCGCTTCAGAGGCGGGACTTCTGCCCAGGTGCAGAATGTCCAGCCCTGGAGAGGTTACCGTCCCCAACCAGGGCGATAGCCAATTTCACTCCCCCTAACTTTGTAGTGAATCATTTGGGCTAGTACAGCCTAGGACCCCATTTGGTTTAAGAAAGAGCAGAAGAGGTTGTATGAGCTCTAACCTGGGGCAGGCCACCTACTTCATCATCACCTTAATAGCCCTTTACCTCAGAATCCCCAGAATCGCCGCTTCATAGGGAGTTCGAAGGCATATGTTACAGGGCAGCCCCATTGTGTAGGTGCTTTCCCTGTTGTGATTAGCTGTCTGTTCCTGCAGAGTAATGGTGTCAGCATATAGCCCATGGTAAGTGCGATTACATGCAGCATGCAGCATTTAAGGATTCGATGGGGTAAATTAATTTAAGGATGTGTGAATACTTTCCGGAAAGATTGCTGGTGCCAAGTATACCCTGCTTCATAATGTGACTCTATACACCACAATTTCTTGGTGCACCATTAATATAAGGTTTTTTCTATCTTGGCTGATCTAGTGAGGTCATTTGACATTTTCCAGGATTCCTCATCTTACTTTAGTTGATCTTTTCCCATTCACACTGAGCATCTTCTGAGAATTCAGTGTCAGTTAGTTCATAAGGGGCTTTACCTCCCCTGGCACACTTCTCCCAATATCATTTCTGTTTGTCCAGCTAGAAAGGCTGGGCATCTAGAAGCCTATATGATCAGAAACAGACATTGTCGAACTCTCATCATCCTCCTGTATGGTGACAAAATGGACTGCCATTTTAAAATTTATAGGCCTATAAAGTCCACTGCAGCAAACAATTTGGTTTGCATCAGAGGTGAAATTCACACAGGGAGCTCGTCCAATTAGAGGCGTTAGTTACACAGGAATCTCGTCCAATCAGAGACTTACTCACACAGGTAGCTCGCCCTATTGGAGCCATTATACACACAGGGAGTTCGCCCTTTTGGAGCCATTATACACACAGAGAGCTCGGCATATCAGCGCCATTATTTACACAGAGAGCTCGCCATATTGAAGACATTATTCACACAAGGATCCTTGCTCTATTGAAGCCATTATACACACAGGGAGCTCGCCATATTGAAGCCATTGTACACACAGAGAGCTCACCCTATTGAAGCCATTGAAGCAGTGGAACTAAACTACAGAACCAGTGGGAACCTGTTCAACCTGCGCCGTCTCCAGGCCAGATCCAAGACCACCCCAACCTCTGTCGTCGAGCTACAGTATGCGGACGACCCCTGCGTCTGCGCACATGCAGAGGCTGCACTCCAGGACATAGTCGACGTATTTACTGAGGCGTACGAAAGCATGGGCCTTACGCTAAACATCCGTAAGACAAAGGTCCTCCACCAGCCTGTCCTCACCGCACAGCACTGCCCCCCAGTCATCAAGATCCACGGCGCGGCCCTGGTCACTGTGGACCACTTCCCATATCTCGGGAGTCTCCTATCAACAAGAGCAGGCATCAACGACGAGATCCAACACCGCCTCCAGTGCGCCAGTGCAGCCTTCGGTCGCCTGAAGAAAAGAGTGTTTGAAGACCAGGCCCTCAAAACTGCCACCAAGCTCATGGTCTACAGGGCTAGTAATACACGCCCTCCTGCATGGCTCAGAGACATGGACCATGTACAGTAGACACCTCAAGTTGCTAGAGAAATATCACCAACGATGTCTCTGCAAGATCCTACAAATCCCCAGGGAGGACAGACGCACCAACATCAGCATCCTCATTCAAGCTAACATCCCCAGTATCGAAGCACTGACCACACTCGATCAGCTCCGTGGGCAGGCCCCATAGTTCGCATGCCAGACACGAGACTTCCAAAGCAAGTGCTCTACTCGGAGCTCCTTCATGACAAACGAGCCAAAGGTGGGCAGCGGAAACGTTACAACGACACCCTCAAACACTCCTTGATAAAGTGCAACATCCCCACTGACACCTGGGAGTCCCTGGTCCAAGACCGCCCTAAGTGGAGGAAGTGCATCCGAGAGGGCGCTGAACACCTCGAGTCTCAACGGCGAGAGCATGCAGAAGTCAAGCACAGACAGCGGAAAGAGCGTGCGGCAAACCAGTCCCACCCACCCCTTCCCTCAACGACTATCTGTCCCACCTGTGACAGAGTCTGTGGCTCTCGTATTGGACTGTTCAACCACCAAAGAACTCACTTCAGGAGTGGAAGCAAGTCTTCCTCGATTCCGAGGGACTGCTTATGATGATGATGATGACACACAGGGAGCTTGCCCTATCACGGTCATTATTCACACAAAAGACCTTGCCCTATTGAAGCCATTGTACACACGGAACTTGCCCTATTGAAGTCATTGTACACACAGGGAGCTCACACTAGTGAAGCCATTGTACACACAGGGAGCTCGCCCTATTGAAGCCATTGTACACACAAGGAGCTCGCCCTATCAGCCATTGTACACACAGGGAGCTCGCCCTATTGAAGCCACTGTACACACAGGGAGCTCGCCCTATCAGAGCCGTTATTCACACAAGGGACATTGCCCAATTGGAGCCATTATTCACACAGGATGCTCGTCCAATTAGAGGTGTTAGTCAGACAATTAACTCACCCATCAGAGGCATTGTTCAAACAGGGAACACGCCAAATCAGACGTGTTATTCACAGAGGGTATTCGTCCAATCTGAGTGTAAGATTTTTAAATCTCCGGCATTAAATTGACAGCAAGACCAATTCTTTTAAAACAATTTGGAATAAGTTTATTAAACACACACACACATAGCCTATCAGACAAACAGCAGTTGAAGAGTATCCTACGGACCTACCGAGTTACAACAGATACAATGATATTACAATAATGAGTTTCAGATTTATAAAGACATATACTTCCCTGTGGGTGAAGAAAAAGCACATGGCATTCTTTCTTCTGCTTTGCCATGTGCTAAGAAGACCGAGCAAGCTTTGCGCTTGGGTTTTTATATCCCTTAAGTCCATTGTTTCTCAGAAAGCCCCGGGATTGGGTTTTGATTTTCAGGGCAGTCATTTATTGGCTTTCCTTACACGTGTGACTTTCTGGGGGGGATTGGTACCGTTCCTTGATTTGCCGTTCATTGCTTTGCAATGAAGACCTTTTAGTTTTGATGGGTTTCAAAGCCATGCTTCCTTTGTCCCTTAAGCTCTGCCCAGCCAGAGAAGACATAAACTTGGGGGAGGTATCCATTTTGTCTCTTCAAACTGCAGCCTTTCTGTATAATCTACACTTTCAACATTTATACATACACAGAATCAATTTTATCATTAATAAACACTTTTATCCTTACAAGAGGCATTATTCAAACAGGGAGCTCACCCAATCAGACGTGTTATTCACGGAGGGAGCTTGTCCAATTAGCTGCACTGTCCAAACAGGGTGCTCACCCAATCACGTGTTAGTCACACAAGGAGCATGTCTATGGCATGTTAATTAGGCAGACACCACAAATTCAAATGGTTCATGCTAATTATATAATGCCTGACTTCCACCTGATCAGAAACTCCATGATGCAGTCTACCGTTTATGTTAACTAACGATGATTGACAACTGGTGTCGTAATAAATTAGAAAGTTGCAAGAGACCCTTGAAGAAGCTGTATCGTAAGCTAAAAATTGAAGTGAACCTAAACAGAATTAAATTAAAATCTGATCTGGGGATGAAGCAGTCCAATCCCTCGGTGCCCTAGGAGAAAGGATGACAGAGCCAGAAACAAGAAGTTAACGTGCTCGTGGTGGGCTCCATGTGTTAGTGGGATGATGTAGAAGGAGAAAGGTTGGAGTTGTGTGAGGAAGTGTTGGAAATGGGAGTGATGAATCATTAATTACGGAGGGAATGGGACTGTAATTTGTAAGAGTAAAGGATGTAGAAAGAGCATTTGGAATTGCAGGACTATCACTTAACTCGGCTAAGATTCTGTCTTTGTGAACATTCAAGGTATCCTGACGAGAGATGTAGAGATCCTGTTCGATCCACAGGGAATAATGTAGTATTGTAAAAGGGATTCAAATAAATATTTCAGGCAAGACAGAGTTTCTGATATGCATTATTAATCTTAGATTATGAAAAAGCACTTGACACAGTAAGTAACGAGGATATGTCAAAGGTACTGTAAGACTGCTGAATGCTAAATCCTGCACAATATACAAGAAATATTGTACTGGAAGTTGTGATATGTACCCTATACTAGACACATTTTCCCCTCCTTTTTCCAACACACGCACATCAAAAATTTGGAATAAGATGTACCATTTATATTTAATGATTTTATATATGCTGCTTGAATTACGTAATCTTAATCAAATGTTACTGCTGTCCAAGCAAGCCAAATCAGTCACTACAGATTTGGAGTACAATACTGAGCCAAGAGTAACTTAACTCCCAGAGCCATTAAAGATGAAGTTGGATACAAGATTGCATTAACTAACACTACTTCATTGAACAAAATCTATTAGAACGCATAGCATCACAGAATTAAATATTGATTACAGTAGAATCCTAGAAACTGACAGCACAGAAGGAGGCCATTCGGCCATCGCGCCTGAGCTCGTTCTTTGGGGAAAAAAAGACTTGCATTTCTCTAGCACCTTTAATGGCTTCAGGATATCCCAAAGCACTTTACAGTCAATGCAGTAATTTTGAAGTGGAGTCACTGTTGTAGGAAACACGATAGCCAATTGCGTACAGCCAGCTCCCACAAACATCAATGTGACAATAACCAGATAAACTCTTTTTTTGATTTGTTGATTGAGGGTTAAATATTGGCGAGCACACCGGGGATAACTCCCCTGTTCTTCTTCAAAATAGTGCCCTGGGATCTTTTATGGTATGTTGCCTCCCTGGTGCAAGGGTCAAGGATGTCTCGGAGCGTGTGCAGGACATTCTGAAAAGGGAGGGTGAACAGCCAGTTGTCGTGGTGCACATTGGTACCAACAATATAGATAAAAAATGGGATGAGGTCCTACGAGACGAATTTAAGGTGCTAGGAGCTAAATTAAAACGTAGGACCTCAAAAGTAGTAATCTTGGGATTGCTACCAGTGCCACATGCTAGTCAGAGTAGGAATCGCAGGAAAGCTCAGATGAATACGTGGCTAGAGCAGTGGTGCAGCAGGGAGGGATTCAAATTCCTGGGGCATTGGAACCGGTTCTGGGGGAGGTGGGATCAGTACAAACCGGACGGTCTGCACCTGGGCAGGACCGGAACCAATGTCCGAGGGGGAGTGTTTGCTAGTGCTGTTGGGGAGGAGTTAAACTAATATGGCAGGGGGATGGAAACCAATGCAGGGAGACAGAGGGAAACAAAATGGAGAAAGAAGCAAAAGACAAAAAGGAGATGAGTAAAAGTGGAGGGCAGAGAAACCCAAGGCAAAAAACAAAAAGGGCTACTGTACAGCAAAATTCTAAAGGATCAAAGTGTAATAAAAAGGCAAGCATGAAAGCTCGGTGCCTCAATGCGAGGAGTATTCGGAACCCAAGAGAAGGCTCTGAGCTAGTTAGAGTGGGTGAGAGCTCAGATGAACAGGACCCCAAGAAAGAATGCAAAAGGCAGGAGGCAACAGAGCAGAGCAGCACTGGGGTAAGTGTAAACCACAAGGTGATAGGAAGGGACAATATGTATGAATATAAAGGGGCTGCAGGAGGAGTCAAAACTAAAAATCATGGTTTAAAAACTAGTATTAAAACACTTCATCTAAACACACGCAGCATTCGAAATAAAGTAAATGAGTTGACGGCACAAATCATTACAAATGGGTATGATTTGGTGGCCATTACAGAAACGTGGTTGCAGGGTGGCCAAGACTGGGAATTAAACATACAGGGGTATCTGACAATTCGGAAAGATAGACAAGAAGGGAAAGGAGGTGGGGTAGCTCTGTTAATAAAGGATGATATTAGGGCAGTTGTGAGAGAGGATATTGGCTCTAATGAACAAAATGTTGAATCATTGTGGGTGGAGATTAGAGATAGTAAGGGGAGAAAGTCACTGGTAGGCGTAGTTTATAGGCCCCCAAATAATAACTTCACGGTGGGGCGGACAATAATCAAGGGAGTAATGGAGGCATGTGAAAAAGGAACGGCAGTAATCATGGGGGATTTTAAGCTACATATCGATTGGTCAAATCAAATCGCATAGGGTAGCCTGGAGGAGGAATTCATAGAATGCATACGGGATTATTTCTTAGAACAATATGTTACAGAACCTACAAGGGAGCAAGCTATCTTAGATCTGGTCCTGTGTAATGAGACAGGAATAATAAATGATCTCCTAGTAAAAGATCCTCTCGGAATGAGTGATCACAGTATGGTTGAATTTGTAATACAGATTGAGGGTGAGGAAGTAGTGTCTCAAACGAACGTACTATGCTTAAACAAAGGGGACTGCAGTGGGATGAGGGCAGAGTTGGCTAAAGTAGACTGGAAACACAGACTAAACGGTGACACAATTGAGGAACAGTGCAGGACTTTTAAGGAGCTCTTTCATAATACTCAACAAAAATATATTCCAGTGAAAAAGAAGGGCGGTAAGAGAAGGGATAACCAGCCGTGGATAACCAAGGAAATAAAGGAGAGTATCAAATTAAAAACCAATGCGTATAAGGTGGCCAAGGTTAGTGGGAAACTAGAAGATTGGGAAAATTTTAAACGACAACAAAGAATGACTAAGAAAGCAATAAAGAAAGGAAAGATAGATTACGAAAGTAAACTTGCGCAAAACATAAAAACAGATAGTAAAAGCTTTTACCGATATATAAAACGGAAAAGAGTGACTAACGTAAATGTTGGTCCCTTAGAAGATGAGAAGGGGGATTTAATAATGGGAAATGTGGAAATGGCTGAGACCTTAAACAATTATTTTGCTTCGGTCTTCACAGTGGAAGACACAAAAACCATTCCAAAAATTGCTGGTCACAGGAATGTGGGAAGGGAGGACCTTGAGATAATCACTATCACTAGGGGGGTAGTGCTGGACAGGCTAATGGGACTCAAGGTAGACAAGTTCCCTGGTCCTGATGAAATGCATCCCAGGTATTAAAAGAGATGGCGGAAGTTATAGCAGATGCATTGGTTATAATCTACCAAAATTCTCTGGACTCTGGGGAGGTACCAGCGGATTGGAAAGCAGCTAATGTAACGCCTCTGTTTAAAAAAGGGGGCAGACAAAAGGCAGGTAACTATCGGCCAGATAGTTTAACATCTGTTGTGGGGAAAATGCTTGAAGCTATCATTAAGGAAGAAATAGCGGGACATCTAGAAAGGAATAGTGCAATCAAGCAGACGCAACATGGATTCATGAAGGGGAAATCATGTTTAACTAATTTACTGGAATTCTTTGAGGATATAACGAGCATGGTGGATAGAGGTGTACCGATGGATGTGGTGTATTTAGATTTCCAAAAGGCATTCGATAAAGTGCCACACAAAAGATTACTGCAGAAGATAAAGGTACGCGGAGTCAGAGGAAATGTATTAGCATGGATAGAGAATTGGCTGGCTAACAGAAAGCAGAGAGTCGGGATAAATGGGTCCTTTTCGGGTTGGAAATCAGTGGTTAGTGGTGTGCCACAGGGATCGGTGCTGGGACCACAACTGTTTACAATATACATAGATGACCTGGAAGAGGGGATAGAGTGTACTGTAACAAAATTTGCAGATGACACAAAGATTAGTGGGAAAGCGGGTTGTGTAGAGGACACAGAGAGGCTGCAAAGAGATTTAGATAGGTTAAGCGAATGGGCTAAAGTTTGGCAGATGGAATACAATGTCGGAAAATTTGAGGACATCCACCTTGGAAAAAAAAACAGTAAAAGAGAATATTATTTGAATGGGGAGAAATTACAACATGCTGCGGTGCAGAGGGACCTGGGGGTCCTTGTGCATGAAACTCTTTTGAGTTTACCTGAAAATAAACATAAACATTAAACCGTGCCACCCGCCTGGGTGACACAGCAGACATTTTCAAGGCCCCTTTTTTTTTACTTTTTATTTATTTATTTTTTTTTTGGGGCGCTAAAATCAAATTTTTTTCCAGTGCCCCCTATAAAAGGGGAGGGGGACACTAAAAGTACCGGCAATTAAAAAAATTAAACTTTAAAACGTAAAATCAAATTAAAATTTGGTTGCCGGGCGTGATGATGCACTCCAGTCCCTCCGGTGCCCACCTCTCGCGGAAGGACGCGAGCGTACCGGTGGACACCGCGTGCTCCATCTCCAAGGACACCCTGGACCGGATGTAAGAGCGGAAGAGAGGCAGGCAGTCAGGTTGAACGACCCCCTCGACCGCCCGCTGCCTGGACCGGCTGATGGCACCCTTGGCCGTGCCCAGGAGCAGTCCTACGAGGAGGCCTTCAGACCTACCCGCTCCCCTCCGCACAGGGTGCCCAAAGATCAGGAGAGTGGGACTGAAGTGCAGCCAGAATTTCAGGAGCAGCCCCTTCAAATAATAAAACAGGGGCTGCAACCTTGTGCATTCCATAAAAACATGGAACACGGACTCTTCCAGACCGCAGAAATTGCAGGCGGCCTGGGAGTCCGTGAACCGGCTTAAAGATTTGTTGCACGGCACTGCTCCGTGCACCACCCTCCAGGCCAAGTCCCTGATGAATAGTGGGAGGACCCCTGCGTAGAGTGCCCTCCATCGGGGACCCCCGCCTCCTCCGGACGGCAAGATGGTACACCACGGCGTGTCCGGACGGCCGGCGAGGATGGCAAAGTTGAGGGTGTGCAGGAGTAGCCCGTACAGGAAACCACTCCGCGGAACTGAAAGGCACGGAGGGGATTTCCCCGAGGCGGCTCAAGTTGTGAGGCGCCGGCCCCCGAGGGAGGTTCCGGGGTTTGGCGCCGATGAGGAATTCCGTCCGGACGGGGGTCAGTTCGGACGGGATCTCCCCACGTGCTTGAGCCTCCTCGATGCACCTAACGGAGTCAGGGCCCAGAGCTGTTTTTAGCGACTCGATGGCATCGGCCGCGTGGCGGACGTTGGCAGAATTTAGGCGCCGCGCCAGCGTGTCTGGCGCCATCCAGCCCGCTCCTCCGCCATCGAGCAGGTCCCTGACCCTGGTCACCTCACCAGCCACAGCCCTCTCTTCCGACCGCCACACAAAACCTCGGCCGTGGAGGTACGGATTCCCGAGCAGCGGTTCCTGCAGGACGGCCGCCACTCCAGCCGGCGGAGAGCTGCGCTTGGTGGAGACTTTGTTCCAGACCCTGATGAGTTCCCTGTAAAAGACAGGCAGCTCCCGGAGGGCGGTCCTGGCACCCCCAAGTTCACAAACAGGAGCTGCGTGTCATAATTGAAGTCGCGCTGCTGGCGGAAGAAATACCTCGCCAGAGCGCACCACCTAGGAGGGGGCTCGACGTAAAGGTATCTCTGCAGGGTCTGAAGATGGAAAGTCGCGAGCTGGGCGCTGACGCACACCAACGACTGACCGCCCTCCTCAAGCGGGAGACTCAAGACCGCGGCAGAGACCCAGTGCTTCCTGTTGTTCCAGAAGAAGTTCTGTATCTTGGCGACAAACGCAGGGGGAGGGGTCAAAGTGACCAGCCGGTACCACAACATTGCGGCCACCATCTGGTTTATGACTAGCGCTCGACCCCTGTAGGACAGCACTCGGAGCAGTCCTGTCCAGCGCCCTAGGCGAGCGGTGACCTTGGCCTCCAGCTCCTGCCAGTTCGCCGGCCAGGCTCCCTCGTCGGGGCTAAGGTAGACTCCCAGATAGAGGAGATGGGTCGTGCTCCAGGCAAAAGGCCTGAGCTCCCCCGGCAGGGAGTCCACCCGCCACTGACCCATCAGGAGTCCGGAACATTTCTCCCAGTTGATCCTGGCGGAGGACGCGGCCGAGTAAATCTCCTGGCACTCATGCATCCTCACGCAGGTCAGCGGGATCCTCTACCGCGAGGAGCACGTCATCGGCGTAAGCCGAGAGGACGACCTCCACGCCCGGCCCTTGCAGAGCCAGTCCCGTCAACCTCGTCCGCAAGAGGCGCAGGAAAGGCTCCACGCAAACGGCGTATAACTGGCCGGATATGGGGCATCCCTGGCGCACCCCTCTCCTAAAGCGAAGGGGCGCCGTCAAGGACCCGTTAACCTTAATCAGACACTCCGCGGCGGCGTACAAAATTCGGATCCGGGCGACGAAATGCGTCCCGAACCCGAAAGCGCGCAGAGTTCCGAGCAGATAGTTGTGATCCACCCTGTCGAACGCCTTCTCTTGGTCGAGGGATAGGAAGGCGACCGACAGACCAGCCTCCTGGGAGCAATGGATGAGGTCCCGGACCAGATGGATGTTATCGTGGATTGTCCGGCCCGGGACCGTGTAGGACTGATCGGGGTGGATCATGTGGTCCAGCACGGCACCAAGGCGAGCAGACATCGCCCTGGCGAAGATTTTGTAGTCCGTGCTGAGGAGGGAGACCGGGCGCCAGTTCTTAAGGAGGCGGAGATCGCCCTTCTTAGGCAGCAGGACGATGACTGCCCTGCGCCAAGAGAGGGGCATCTCCCCGGTCGCCAGACTTTCCCCCAGGACCCGCGCGTAGTCGCTCCCCAGGACGTCCCAGAACGCCCTGTGGAACTCCACGGTCAGCCCATCCAGCCCCGGGGATTTTCCCCTCGAGAGCCGGGCGAGGGCACCGGTCAGCTCCGCCAGGCTTAGCGGAGCTTCCAGATTTTCGGCGCCCTCCGGGCTGACCTTCAGCAGGTCCTCCCACAAAACTCTACGCGCTTCCTCGCTGGACGGATCCGGAGAGAACAGAGCCCCGTAATATTCACGGGCCCTGTTGTTGACGCCCTCCGGATCTGAGACGAGAGAGCCGTCGTCGGCCAGCGCGTCAAGAGCTGCTTACGGACACTCTGCCTTTTTTCCAGCGAGTAGAAGAAGGGGGAGCCGCGGTCCAGATCCCGCAGGAACTGGATCCGCGACCTCACGAACGCGCCTCGGGACCCGACGAGCTGCAGGTCCTTCAGCGCGGCCTTCTTCGCTTCGTACACCGTCCGCAGGGCCGGGTCCTGGACGACTTGACCGAGACGGGCTTCCAGGTCGAGCACCTCTTTTTCTAGGCGCCCGACTCTGGCCGCCCGCCTCTTGGTCGACCCCCTCGCGTACTCTTGACAGAAGACGCGGACGTGAGCCTTGCCCACGTCCCACCATAGCCTCAAGGAGGGGAAGCCCCCCTGCTTCCTTCTCCAGTCGGACCAGAATCGACGGAACGAGTCCTGGAACCGCACGTCCTCCAGCAGCCGGTTGTTAAAGTGCCAGTACGCGGACCCCGTCCTCGCGCGGAGCGAAGCGAGCTCCGCCCACACCAGGTGGTGGTCCGAACACGGCACCGGCCGCATGGAGGCCGCCGGGACGCAGGAAACGTACGCCCGAGACACGTAAAGGCGGTCGACTCTAGACCATCCTACTCCAGGCCTCACCCAAGTAAAGGCGCTGGAGTCGGGGTGGAGATTTCGCCAGACGTCCACCAAGTCGAAGGACCCGACCAGGTCCCTCAACTTCTCCATCGCCGTCATGCACTGCGGGGCACCGGAACGGTCCCTCGCCTCGAGGGTGCAGTTAAAATCCCCCCCGAGGACAATGCCGTCGCCGACGTCGACGGAGCCAAGAAGAGCGGACACCTCTTCAAAGAAGCGCGTTTGCTGCGGGCCGGGCTGAGGGGCGTACACGTTC
Organism: Pristiophorus japonicus; assembly: GCF_044704955.1. Classification (NCBI taxonomy): domain Eukaryota; kingdom Metazoa; phylum Chordata; class Chondrichthyes; family Pristiophoridae; genus Pristiophorus; species Pristiophorus japonicus. The sequence goes on along the minus strand of NC_091989.1, from coordinate 88,550,319 downwards.
ACGAGATGGAGCGGCACGTCCCCCAGGCGAACCGTTACGTGCAGCAAGCGGCCTGGCACTGGCTCCTCGACCCCCAAGATCTCCGGCTGAAAATGCGGGCCCAGCAAGATGGCCACCCCACTAGAAATGGCGGTGAGGTGGCTCATGCGGACCTCTCCTTGCCATTCCAGAAGCCACTGGCTTCGTCTCCCGGAACGGTGTGGGTTTCTTGCAGGAAGCACACCGCATATTTCCCCTCCCGCAGGAGCGAAAAATTGTCAAATCTACGGCGTGCCCCTCTGCCGCCGTTGATGTTGAGGCTGGCTATGGTTATCTTCATGGCAAAAGCATAGTGCAACCTCTACCTTAACCTATTGTGGGGGAGGGAGCGGAGTCTTTTGTTGAGCTCCGCTCCCTCCGTATCCGCAGCCCAGCGAGGAGTCCCTCGAGCTCGCGCAGCTCAAGGTGTTGCTCCTTTGTCAAGGGCCCGCCCGCGGCCAAGGTTTTAACGGCGGCGCGGACAGACCCCTTGATCAGCTCTGGCTCGGACCATTTTTCCAGGGCCAGTCGGGCTTGGTCGCATCGACCCCGGCTCTGGGCCAAAAAGTCCCGGAGTTCCTTTGCAGGAATGAGGATGGTCTCGGCGGCGGCTGCGAGCAGATCCACCGCCTCGCTGGCGGTGGTCTCTAGTTCTTCTCCCGCGTCCCCCACCGAGTCCCCGTCCTCCTCCGGGAGGTGGCCGCCAGCAGCCGGCCCATCGACCGCACAAGGTACGGCAAATGAACCGGCCGCTCCAACCGGCCCTGGCTCTGCCCCGATCCCACCCCCAGGATCGTCGGCAGAGGAGTCCCCACTGGGCTCTTTTAAAAATGGTGCTGGGTCGGGAAACGACAGCGGAAGGGGTTCCCCCTCCGCCCCAGGAACCAGGGAACAAGGAGAGACCCGGCCATAGGAAATCCCCAGGCTCCCCAAGTGCTCCAGCTCCAAAGTAAGGGGCGAGGGTGGGTGTTCCTCCCCCTCCCCGCTGCCACCCCCCGGCCCAGCATGTACAGTATCATTAAAATCAGTTGTTTCATTCTCTGCCGGGTCGAGCAAATCCCGGGGGAAGTTGGGTATTGGCTGGGCGGGCTCAGGTTCGGCCTTTTCGGCCCCGCCCGCCTCAGTCCCCGGGACGCCCGGCCCGGCGGCAATGCTTTCCTCCGCGTTCCCCATGCCCCCCACGACGGGCAGATCCTCCACGCCATCCCCGGGAGGCTGAGGCTGGGCAGCCTCAACTGTCTCATCCTCCCCGGGGACAGACTCCTCTCGCCTACGGCGCAGCTTGGGGGCGCTGGTGGGGGACGCGGGACACGCGGCGGGCACCGCCTCCTCTGCGGAGGGATGTTGTTCCCCCTCCGCCTCATTGGGGCGGTGCCTCTTTTTGTTCCTGGGGGCGCGCGGAGGCAGGGAGACCTCCATGTTTGCCGAGGCCTCCCGCTCCGCCCCCCCCTTTTCCTTTTCTTGCCCGCGCCTGGGCCCCTCTGTGGTGTTATTCAAGGGCTCGGGCACGGGCTCGGGGCACCCCGCGCTCGCCGCTGACTGGGTTGGGCCGAGCGCGGTAAACAAATTGTCTGGCGCACCGAGGGGACCCGCCTCTGGATGTTTTGCCTTGTCCCGCGCCTTCCTTCCGTTCGGACGCTCTCCCTCCCCACCGCCGGAGGCCCCGAAAACAAAGGCCGCCGACGATGCCCGCGCACCCATGGCTCCCGGCACGCGGACGCAACTATGGGGAGGGGTTGCGGCGGCGCCAGCCTTGGCCGCCTTCGGTGGTTTGGCGGCCTTGGAGGCGGGGCAGTTCTTGCGAACGTGCCCCACCTCCCTACAGGCATGGCACCGCACGCCGTCCGACGTCCAGAAGACGCGGTAGGCAGTCCCCTCGTGCACCACATTAAAATTTCCCTCCGTCGTGTCCTCCCGCGCCAGCCGGACAAAGAGCTGGCGGCGGAAGGAGAACACGTGGCGCAGGCTGTTCTCCCTGAGGCCGAGCGGTATGGGGTTGATCCCTGACCTTACCTCCCCCAGTTTTTGTAGGTGAGGGAGGAGGAGCTCAGCGGGAACAAAGGGCGGGACGTTCGACACGATGACCCTCTGCGCGGTGGCCTCGAGAGGATCCACCGGCAGGAACGTCCCGCCCACCGTGAGCCCCCTTTCGAGGGCCAGGGACACCGCCCGCTCCGACCCCAGGAAGAAAACAGCCTTCCCAGACATCTTGGAGGCCGCGACAATGGCCGAGGGGCCGACTACCCCAGCCATCGCCCGCACGCACTCCTCGATGCTCATTGTGGGGTGAGTGTAGCTCTTGACCCCGTGTTTCTTCGTAATGAGTCTGAATGGTGGCAGGGCAGCGGGTGGCGCAGGAGGTGCCGTGGAAGCGGTTGCCACCTGCGCATATGTCTTCGCTGGCCTTGCCACCGGCGTGGATGGGGTCGCCATCACGGGGTCCCTTTAAGGGCTACACCCACCCCAAAGTCACAGGCCTTAATGGTCTTTATTAGCCTTGTTGGTGTTTGAACAGAGGGAGCTCTGAAAGAGGCACACCTCTCCCCTTGTTAATGATTGGGGAGGGGCCTTGTTCCCTCTGCTCAGTGTCTTAATTGTTTTTTTTTTAAATTAGGAGAAAGGGGCCTCAGAGAGAGAGGGAAGAAACAGAGTAACAGAGAAAGAGAGAGGGGGGTGGGAAGGGGGGGGAACTGTGAGGGCAGGTCTCCCCTCGCAGCTGTGGGTGGGTGCACTCCCCAGATGGCAAAACACACAAAAAACACAGTCCTTGGGGTGGGTCTTCAGGTGGGGGGAGAAGACGTCTTCACCTGGGGCAGCTGGAGCCACCAGGCACACACTCCTAACGATGTTAATAGGTAAATGAGAAAAATCTTCAGCCTGGTAGCTCCAGCTATCCCAGGCTAGGCAATTGGGGGGGGGGGGGTTCAATTGTGGGGGTTCAATTGTTGGGGGGGCCTAGTTGTAAGCAAGGCCCCCACACACACTACCACACACACACACACCCCCCGCGATGTTCCGGCCCTCAGTGGTCTTCTTTCCTCCCCCCACCGATACAACAAAGTCTGTTTGGGAAATGCACCCACACCCACCTGTAGAAATGTAGAGTCTCCCTCCTTCCACACTGGATGTTGTTGTTGTTGGTCCTTTCCCCCTTTCTCCAACTCTTTGCAGAATGGTAAAAGTTGTTTAAAGTTTTCTGCTTTTTCCTCCTCTCCCTCTGGGTGAAAGTTGGAGGTGAAGCCCCTTTCTTCCTTCTTTTCCTGGGCTGGTCTCAGGGCTCTCCAGGCAGGAGCCAAAGGTGATAGCTGCTCCTCTCTCTGCAGCTCAGCTCCAACTGAGCAGGACACGCCTCCACTGCTCCACAATTGGTCCTTGTGCATGAAACTCTTTTTGGAGTTCACCTGCAAAACATAAAACATTAAACGGTGCCACCCGACCTGGGTGACACTCCAGACATTTATAAGGCCCTTTTTTTCCCCCCTTTTTTTGTTATTTTTGTGTTTTTCTTTTTTTGGTTTTTTTTTTTGGGCACTAAAATCACAATTTCCCCAGTGCCCCCTATAAAAGGGGAGGGGGACACTAAAAGCATCGGCAATTAAAACAAATTAAACTTAAAAAACGTAAAATCAAATTAAAATTTGGTTGCCGGGCGTGATGATGCACTCCAGTCCCTCCGGTGCCCACCTCTCGCGGAAGGCCGCGAGCGTACCGGTGGACACCGCGTGCTCCATCTCCAAGGACACCCTGGACCGGATGTAAGAGCGGAAGAGAGGCAGGCAGTCAGGTTGAACGACCCCCTCGACCGCCCGCTGCCTGGACCGGCTGATGGCACCCTTGGCCGTGCCCAGGAGCAGTCCTACGAGGAGGCCTTCGGACCTACCCGCTCCCCTCCGCACAGGGTGCCCAAAGATCAGGAGAGTGGGACTGAAGTGCAGCCAGAATTTCAGGAGCAGCCCCTTCAAATAATGGAACAGGGGCTGCAACCTCGTGCACTCAATAAAAACATGGAACACGGACTCCTCCGGACCGCAGAAATTGCAGGCGGCCTGGGAGTCCATGAACCGGTTTAAAAATTTGTTGCACGGCACTGCTCCGTGCACCACCCTCCAGGCCAAGTCCCCGATGAATAGTGGGAGGACCCCTGCGTAGAGTGCCCTCCATCGGGGACCCCCGCCTCTTCCGGACGGCAAGATGGTACGCCATGGCGTGTCCGGACGGCCGGCGAGGATGGCAAAGTTGAGGGTGTGCAGGAGCAGCCCATACAGGAAACCCCTCCGCGCGGAACTGAAAGGCACGGAGGGGATTTCCCCGAGGCGGCTCAAGTTGTGAGGCGCCGGCCCCCGAGGGAGGTTCCGGGGTTTGGCGCCGATGAGGAATTCCGTCCGGACGGGGGTCAGTTCGGACGGGATCTCCCCACGTGCTTGAGCCTCCTCGATGCACCTAACGGAGTCAGGGCCCAGAGCTGTTTTTAGCGACTCGATGGCATCGGCCGCGTGGCGGACGTTGGCAGAGTTTAGGCGCCGCGCCAGCGTGTCTGGCGCCATCCAGCCCGCTCCTCCGCCATCGAGCAGGTCCCTGACCCTGGTCACCTCACCAGCCACAGCCCTCTCTTCCGACCGCCACATGAAACCTCGGCCGTGGAGGTACGGATTCCCGAGCAGCGGCTCCTGCAGGACGGCCGCCACTCCAGCCGGCGGAGAGCTGCGCTTGGTGGAGACTTTGTTCCAGACCCTGATGAGTTCCCTGTAAAAGACAGGCAGCTCCCGGAGGGCGGTCCTGGCACCCCCCAAGTTCACAAACAGGAGCTGCGTGTCATAATTGAGGTCGCGCTGCTGGCGGAAGAAATACCTCGCCAGAGCGCACCACCGAGGAGGGGGCTCGACGTAAAGGTATCTCTGCAGGGTCTGAAGACGGAAAGTCGCGAGCTGGGCGCTGACGCACACCAACGACTGACCGCCCTCCTCAAGCGGGAGACTCAGGACCGCGGCAGAGACCCAGTGCTTCCTGTTGTTCCAGAAGAAGTCCACCAGCTTCTTCTGTATCTTGGCGACAAACGCAGGGGGAGGGGTCAAAGTGACCAGCCAGTACCACAGCATTGCGGCCACCAGCTGGTTTATGACTAGCGCTCGACCCCTGTAGGACAGCACTCGGAGCAGTCCTGTCCAGCGCCCTAGGCGAGCGGCGACCTTGGCCTCCAGCTCCTGCCAGTTCGCCGGCCAAGCTCCCTCGTCGGGGCTAAGGTAGACTCCCAGATAGAGGAGATGGGTCGTGCTCCAAGCAAAAGGCCTGAGCTCCTCCGGCAGGGAGTCCACCCGCCACTGACCCACCAGGAGTCCGGAACATTTCTCCCAGTTGATCCTGGCGGAGGACGCGGCCGAGTAAATCTCCTGGCACTCGCGCATCCTCCGCAGGTCAGCGGGATCCTCTACCGCGAGGAGCACGTCATCGGCGTAAGCCGAGAGGACGACCTCCACGCCCGGCCCTTGCAGAGCCAGTCCCGTCAACCTCGTCCGCAAGAGGCGCAGGAAAGGCTCCACGCAAACGGCGTATAACTGGCCGGACATGGGGCATCCCTGGCGCACCCCTCTCCTAAAGCGAAGGGGCGCCGTCAAGGACCCGTTAACCTTAATCAGACACTCCGCGGCGGCGTACAAAATTCGGATCCGGGCGACGAAATGCGTCCCGAACCCGAAAGCGCGCAGAGTTCCGAGCAGATAGTCGTGATCCACCCTGTCGAACGCCTTCTCTTGGTCGAGGGATAGGAAGGCGACCGACAGACCAGCCTCCTGGGAGCAATGGATGAGGTCCCGGACCAGATGGATGTTATCGTGGATTGTCCGGCCCGGGACCGTGTAGGACTGATCGGGGTGGATCATGTGGTCCAGCACGGCACCAAGGCGAGCAGACATCGCCCTGGCGAAGATTTTGTAGTCCGTGCTGAGGAGGGAGACCGGGCGCCAGTTCTTAAGGAGGCGGAGATCGCCCTTCTTAGGCAGCAGGACGCTGACTGCCCTGCGCCAAGAGAGGGGCATCTCCCCGGTCGCCAGACTTTCCCCCAGGACCCGCGCGTAGTCGCTCCCCAGGACGTCCCAGAACGCCCTGTGGAACTCCACGGTCAGCCCGTCCAGCCCCGGGGATTTTCCCCTCGAGAGCCGGGCGAGGGCACCGGTCAGCTCCGCCAGGCTTAGCGGAGCTTCCAGATTTTCGGCGCCCTCCGGGCTGACCTTCAGCAGGTCCTCCCACAAAACTCTACGCGCTTCCTCGCTGGACGGATCCGGAGAGAACAGAGCCCTGTAATATTCACGGGCCCTGTTGTTGACGCCCTCCGGATCTGAGACGAGAGAGCCGTCGTCGGCCAGCAGCGTCAAGAGCTGCTTACGGACACTCTGCCTTTTTTCCAGCGAGTAGAAGAAGGGGGAGCCGCGGTCCAGATCCCGCAGGAACCGGATCCGCAACCTCACGAACGCGCCTCGGGACCCGACGAGCTGCAGGTCCTTCAGCGCGGCCTTCTTCGCTTCGTACACCGTCCGCAGGGCCGGGTCCTGGACGACTTGACCGAGGCGGGCTTCCAGGTCGAGCACCTCTTTTTCTAGGCGCCCGACTCTGGCCGCCCGCCTCTTGGTCGACCCCCTCGCGTACTCTTGACAGAAGACGCGGACGTGAGCCTTGCCCACGTCCCACCATAGCCTCAAGGAGGGGAAGCCCCCCTGCTTCCTTCTCCAGTCGGACCAGAATCGACGGAACGAGTCCTGGAACCGCACGTCCTCCAGCAGCCAGTTGTTAAAGTGCCAGTACGCGGACCCCGTCCTCGCGCGGAGCGAAGCGAGCTCCGCCCACACCAGGTGGTGGTCCGAACACGGCACCGGCCGCATGGAGGCCGCCGGGACGCAGGAAACGTACGCCCGAGACACGCAAAGGCGGTCGACTCTAGACCATCCTACTTCAGGCCTCACCCAAGTAAAGGCGCTGGAGTCGGGGTGGAGATTTCGCCAGACGTCCACCAAGTCGAAGGACCCGACCAGGTCCCTCAACTTCTCCATCGCCGTCATGCACTGCGGGGCACCGGAGCGGTCCCTCGCCTCGAGGGTGCAGTTAAAATCCCCCCCGAGGACAATGCAGTCGCCGACGTCGACGGAGCCAAGAAGAGCGGACACCTCTTCAAAGAAGCGCGTTTGCTGCGGGCCGGGCTGAGGGGCGTACACGTTCACGAGATGGAGCGGCACGTCCCCCAGGCGAACCGTTACGTGCAGCAAGCGGCCTGGCACGGGCTCCTCGACCCCCAAGATCTCCGGCTGAAAATGCGGGCCCAGCAAGATGGCCACCCCACTAGAAATGGCGGTGAGGTGGCTCATGCGGACCTCTCCTTGCCATTCCAGGAGCCACGTGGCTTCGTCTCCCGGAACGGTGTGGGTTTCTTGCAGGAAGCACACCGCATATTTCCCCTCCCGCAGGAGCGAAAAATTGTCAAATCTACGGCGTGCCCCTCTGCCGCCGTTGATGTTGAGGCTGGCTATGGTTATCTTCATGGCAAAAGCATAGTGCAACCTCTACCTTAACCTATTGTGGGGGAGGGAGCGGAGTCTTTTGTTGAACTCCGCTCCCTCCGCAGCCCAGCGAGGAGTCCCTCGAGCTCGCGCAGCTCAAGGTGTTGCGCCTTTGTCAAGGGCCCGCCCGCGGCCAAGGTTTTGACGGCGGCGCGGACGGACCCCTTGATCAGCTCTGGCTCGGACCATTTTTCCAGGGCCAGTCGGGCTTGGTTGCAGCGACCCCGGCTCTGGGCCAAAAAGTCCCGGAGTTCCTTTGCAGGAATGAGGATGGTCTCGGCGGCGGCCGCGAGCAGATCCACCGCCTCGCTGGCGGTGGTCTCTAGGTCTTCACCCGCGTCCCCCACCGAGTCCCCATCCTCCTCCGGGAGGTGGCCGCCAGCAGCCGGCCCATCGACCGCACAAGGTACGGCAAATGAACCGGCCGCTCCAACCGGCCCTGGCTCTGCCCCGATCCCACCCCCAGGATCGTCGGCAGAGGAGTCCTCACTGGGCTCTTTTAAAAATGGTGCTGGGTCGGGAAATGACAGCGGAAGGGGTTCCCCCTCCGCCCCAGGAACCGGGCAACAAGGAGAGACCCGGCCATAGGAAATCCCCAGGCTCTCCAAGTGCTCCAGCTCCACAGCAAGAGGCGAGGGTGGGTGTTCCTCCCCCTCCCCACTGCCACCCCCCGGCCCAGCATCTACAGTGTCATAATAGACATATGTTTCATTTTCTGCCGGGTCGAGCGACTCCCGGGGGAAGTTGGGTATTGGCTGGGCGGGCTCAGGTTCGGCCTTTTCGGCCCCGCCCGCCTCAGTCCCCGGGACGCCCGCCCCGGCGGCAATGCATTCCTCCGCGATCCCCACGCCCCCCACGACAGGCAGATCTTCCACGCCATCCCCGGGAGGCAGAGGCTGGGCAGCCTCAACTGTCTCACCCTCGCCGGGGACAGACTCCTCTCGCCTACAGCGCAGCTTGGGGGCGCTGGTTGGGGACGCGGGACACGCGGCGGGCACCGACTCCTCCGCGGAGGGATGTTGTTCCCCCTCCGCCTCATCGGAGCCGTGCCTCCTTTTGTTCCTGGGGGTGCGCGGAGGCAGGGAGACCTCCATGTCTGCCGAGGCCTCCCGCTCCGTCCCCCCCTTTTCCTTTTCTTGCCCGCGCCCGGGCCCCTCTGTGGTGTTATTCAAGGGCTCGGGCACGGGCTCGGGGCACCCCGCGCTCGCCGGTGACTGGGTTGGGCCGAGCGCGGTAAACAAATTGTCTGGCGCACCGAGGGGACCCGCCTCTAGATGTTTCTCCTTGTTCCGCGCCTTCTTTCCGTTCGGACGCTCTCCCTCCCCCCCGCCGGAGGCCCTGAAAACAAAGGCCTCCGACGATGCCCGCGCACCTATGGCTCCCGGCACGCGGACGCAACTAGGGGGAGGGGTGGCGGCGGCGCCAGCCTTGGCCGCCTTCGGTGGTTTGGCGGCCTTGGAGGCGGGGCAGTTCTTGCGAATGTGCCCCACCTCTCTGCAGGCATGGCACCGCACGCCGTCCGACGTCCAGAAGACGTGGTAGGCAGTCCCCTCGTGCACCACATTAAAGTGCCCTTCCGTCATGTCCTCCCGCGCCAGCCGGACAAAGAGCTGGCGGCGGAAGGAGAACACGTGGCGCAGGCTGTTCTCCCTGAGGCCGAGCGGTATGGGGTTGATCCCCGACCTTACCTCCCCCAGTTGGTGTAGGTGAGGGAGGAGGAGCTCAGCGGAAACAAAGGGCGGGACGTTTGACACGATGACCCTCTGCGCGGTGGCCTCGAGAGGGTCCACCGGCAGGAACGTCCCGCCCACCGTGAGCCTCTTTTCGAGGGCCAGGGACACCGCCCGCTCCGACCCCAGGAAGAAAACAGCCTTCCCAGACATCTTGGAGGCCGCGACAATGGCCTAGGGGCCGACTACCCCAGCCATCGCCCGCACGCACTCCTCAATGCTCATTGTGGGGTGAGTGTAGCTCTTGACCCCGTGTTTCCTGGTGATAAGTTGAAAAGGTGGCAGGACAGCGGGTGGCGCAGGAGGTGCCGTGGAAGCGGTTGCCACCTGCGCATATGTCCTCGCTGGCCCTGCCACCGGCGTGGATGGGGTCGCCATCACGGGGTCCCTTTAAGGGCTACACCCACCCCAAAGTCACAGGCCTTAATGGTCTTTATTGGCCTCGTATATTAACTGAGCAGAGGAGCCCTTAACGAGGCACCTCTCCCCTAGTTGGCAATTGGGGAGGGGCCTTGCTCTCTCTGCTCAGTTGTCTCAATTGTTTTTTTAAAAAAAATTAAAAAAAAAAAAAATTAGGAGAAAGGGGCCTCAGAGAGAAAGGGGAGAAACAGAGTAACAGAGAAAGAGAGAGGGGGGTGGGAAGGCGGGGGGACTGCGAGGGCAGGTCTCCCCTCGCAGCTGTGGGTGGGTGCAATCCCCAGATGGCAAAACACAAAGTCTTTGGGGTGGTCTTCAGGTGAGGGGAGAAGATGTCTTCACTTGGGGCAGCTAGAGCCACCAGGCACACACTCCTAATGATGTTTAATAGGGTATTTAAGGAAAAGAAATCTTCAGCCTGGTAGCTCCAGCTATCCCAGGCTAGGCAATTGGGGGGGGGGGGGGGGTTCAATTGTAAGCAAGGCCCCCACACACACTTCCACACACACACACCCCCCGCGATGTTCCGGCCCTCAGTGGTCTTCTTTCCTCCCCCCACCGATATAACAAAGTCTATTTGGGGACTGCACCAATACACCCACCTGTAGAATGGTAGAGTCTCCCTCCTTCCCCACTGGATGTTGTTGTTGTTGGTCCTTTCCCCCTCTCTCCAACTCTTTGCAGAATGGTAAAAAAAAAAGTTGTTTAAAAGTTTTCTTTTCTCCTCCTCTCCCTCTGGATGAAAGTTGGTGGTGAAGCCCCTTCCTTCCTTCTCTTCCTGGGCTGGTCTCAGGGCTCTCCAGGCAGGAGCCAAAGTTGATAGCTGCTCCTCTCTCTGCAGCTCAGCTCCTACTGTGCAGGACACGCCTCCACTGCTCCACAATTGGTCCTTGTGCATGAATCCCAAAAAGTTAGTTTGCAGGTGCAGCAGGTAATCAGGAAGGCGAATGGAGTGTTGGCCTTCATTGCGAGAGGGATGGAGTACAAAAGCAGGGAGGTCCTGCTGCAGGGTATTGGTGAGGCCGCACCTAGAGTACTGCGTGCAGTTTTGGTCACCTTACTTCAGGAAGGATATACTAGCTTTGGAGGGGATACAGAGACGATTCACTCGGCTGATTCCGGAGATGAGGGGGTTACCTTATGATGATAGATTGAGTAGACTGGGTCTTTACTCGTTGGAGTTCAGAAGGATGAGAGGTGATCTTATAGAAACATTTAAAATAATAAAAGGGATAGACAAGATAGAGGCAGAGAGGTTGTTTCCACTGGTCGGGGAGACTAGAACTAGGGGGCACAGCCTCAAAATACGGGGGAGCCAATTTAAAACCGAGTTGAGAAGGAATTTCTTCTCCCAGAGGGTTGTGAATCTGTGGAATTCTCTGCCCAAGGAAGCATGAGGCTAGCTCATTGAATGTATTCAAATCACAGATACATAGATTTTTAACCAATAAGGAAATTAAGGGTTATGGGGAGAGGGCGGGTAAGTGGAGCTGAGTCCACGGCCAGATCAGCCATGATCTTATTGAATGGCGGAGCAGGCTCGAGGGGCTAGATGGCCTACTCCTGTTCCTATTCTTATGTTCTTATGTTCTTATGTTCTTATGTCCACCTGAGAGAGCAGACGGGGCCTCGGTTTAACATCTCATCTGAACAAAGCAATTGTGCTGAGTCCCACCCAGCCGCCTCCCCCCTCCGACCCTTTTTTTCCGTAATCCTGTAAGTTCCTCATCCCCCAGTAACTGTCCGACTCCTTTTTAAAATGACTTATGAAATCAGCTTCCACCACCTTTTCAGGCATCATATTGAAGATCCCGACAACTCTGAGTGAAAAAATGTCTCCTCATCTCCCTTCTAGATCTGTTGACAATAATTTTAAATCTGTGACCTCTGGTTATTGACCCACTCGTCACAGGGAATAGTTTTTCCCCATCTACTCTATCAAAACCTCTCATTCTTCTAAACTCCAATGAGTACAGGCCCAACCTGCTCAACGTTTCTTCATAAGTCAACCCCTTGATCTCCGGAATCAACCTAGTGAACCTTCTCTGAACAGCCTCCAATGCAGATATATCCTTTCTTAAATATGGAGACCAAAACTGTACGCAGTACTCCAGGTGTGGCCTCACCAATACCCTGTACAGTTGTAGCAGGACTTCCCTATTGCATTTGCCTTCCTGATCACTTGCTGTACCTGCATACTAACTTTTTGTGTTTCATGCACAAAGAACCCAAGTCTCTCTGCACTACAGCATTTTGTAGTTTCTCTCCATTTAAATAATAATTTGCCTTTTTTTTCCTGCTAAAATGGATAACCTTACACTTTCCCACACTCTACTCCATCTTCCAAATTTTTGCCCGCTCACTTAGCCTGTCTATATTCCTTTTCAGATTTTTTGTATGCTCTTCACAACTTGCTTTCCCACCCGTCTTTGTACCATCAGCAAACTTGGCTACGTTACATTAGGCTCCTTCATCCAAGTCATTCATATAGATTGTAAATAGTTGAGGCCCCAGTACCGATCCCTGTGGCACCCCACTAGTTACCGTTTGCCAACCAGAAAATTCCCCATTTATCCCACTCTCTGTTTTCTGTTAGTTAGCCAATCCGCTATCCATGCTAATATATTAGCCCCAACCCCGTGAGCTCTTATCTTGTGCAGTAACCTTTTATGTGGCACCTTATCGAATGCCTTCTGGAACTCCAAATACACCACATCCACTGATTCCCCCTTATCCACCCTGCTTGTTACATCCTCAAAGAACTCCAGCAAATTTGTCAAACATGATTTCTCTTTCATAAAACCATGCTGACCCTGCTTTACTGTATTATGCTTTTCATACTGCTTCCTTAATAATGGACTCCAGCATTTTCCCAACGACAGACGTTAGGCTAACTGGTCTATAGTTTCCTGCTTTTTGTCTGCCTCCTTTTTTAAATAGAGGTATTACATTTGCGGTTTTCCAATCTGCTGAGACCTGTCCAGAATCTTGGTAGATTACAACCAAGGCATTCATTATCTCTGCAGCCACTTCTTTTAAGACCCTGGAATGCAGGCTATCGGGTTCAGGGGACTTGTCCACCTTTAGTCCCATTATTTTACCGAGTATTTTTTCTTTAATGATAATGATTGTTTTAAGTTCCTCCCTTGATTATCTATTATTGGGATGTTTTTCGTGTTTTCTATCGTGAAGACAGATATAAAATATTTGTTCAAAGTCGCCGCCATTTCCCTGTTCCCCATTATTAATTCTCCAGTCTCATTCTCTAAGGGACCAACGTTTTCTTTGGCTACTCTCTTCCTTTTTATATACCAGTTAAAGCTGTTACCATCCATTTTTATATTTCTTGCTAGTTTACTCTCATACCCTATCTTCCCTCTATAATTTTTTTAGTCGCCCTTTGCTGATTTTTTAATATTTCCCAATCCGCTGGCCTCCCACTAATCTTGGCAACTTTGTATGACATTTTTTTCAATTTGATACCATCCTTTACTTCCTCAATTAACCACGGATGGTTCTCCCTTCTCGTAAAGTCTTTCCTTCTCACTGGAATATATCTTTGTTAAGAGTTATGAAATATCTCCTTAAATGACTGCCACTGTTTATCAACCGTCTTACTCTTTAATCCATTTTCCCAGCCCACTTTAGCCAACTCTGCCTTCATACCTTTGTAATCGCCTTTATTTAAAATCAGGACACCGGTTTAACATTCAACTTTCTCACCCTCCAACTGAATTTGATATTCAACTCATGGTCACTCATTTCTAGAGGATCCTTTACTAGGAGATTGTTTACTAATCTTGTCTCATTACACAGTACCAGATCCAAGATAGCCTGCACCCTAGTTTGTTCCGCAACGTACTGTTCAAGGAAACTATCCCCGATACACTCTATGAACTCTTCCTCCAGGCTACCTTGGCCAATTTGATTTGTCCAATCAATATGAAGATTAAAATCGCCCATGATTATTGCTGTACGTTTCTTACAAGCCTCCATTATTTCTTTACTTATATTTCGTCTAACAGTGTGGCTACTCTTAGGGGCCTATAGTCAACAAGCTTCCATTATTTCTTGATTTATATTCTGTCCAACAGTGTAGCTACCATTAGGGGGGCCTATAGACTATGCCCACCAGTGACTTTTTCCCCTTAATATTTCTTGTCTCCTACCAAACTGATTCTAAATTTTGATCTTCTGAGCCAATATCATTTCTCACTACTGTACTGATCTCATCCTTTATTAATAAAGCTACCCCACTTCCTTTTTATTTCTGTCTATCCTTCTCAATTGTCAAATACCCCTGAATATTCAGTTCCTAATCTTGGTCACTTTGCAACCACGTCTCTGTAATGGCTATCAAATCATATCCATTTAGAAACAAAGAAACATAGAAACATAGAAAATAGGTGCAGGAGCAGGCCATTCAGCCCTTCTAGCCTGCACCGCCATTCAATGAGTTCATGGCTGAACATGAAACTTCAGTACCCCCTTCCTGCTTTCTCGCCATACCCCTTGATCCCCCGAGTAGTAAGGACTTCATCTAACTCCCTTTTGAATATATTTAGTGAATTGGCCTCAACTACTTTCTGTGGTAGAGAATTCCACAGGTTCACCACTATCTGGGTGAAGAAGTTTCTCCTCATCTTGGTCCTAAATGACTTACCCCTTATCCTTAGACTGTGACCCCTGGTTCTGGACTTCCCCAACATTGGGAACATTCTTCCTGCATCCAACCTGTCCAAACCCGTCAGAATTTTAAATGTTTCTATGAGGTCCCCTCTCACTCTTCTGAACTCCAGTGACTACAAGCCCAGTTGATCCAGTCTTTCTTGATAGGTCAGTCCCACCATCCCGGGAATCAGTCTGGTGAATCTTCGTTGCACTCCCTCAATAGCAAGAATGTCCTTCCTCAAGTTAGGAGACCAAAACTGTACACAATACTCCAGGTGTGGCCTCACCAAGGCCCTGTACAACTGTAGCAACACCTCCCTGCCCCTGTACTCAAATCCCCTCGCTATGAAGGCCAACATGCCATTTGCTTTCTTAACCGCCTGCTGTACCTGCATGCCAACCTTCAGTGACTGATGTACCATGACACCCAGGTCTCGTTGCACCTCCCCTTTTCCTAATCTGTCACCATTCAGATAATAGTCTGTCTCTCTGTTTTTACCACCAAAGTGGATAACCTCACATTTATCCACATTATACTTCATCTGCCACGCATTTGCCCACTCACCTAACCTATCCAAGTCACTCTGCAACCTCATAGCATCCTCCTCGCAGCTCACACTGCCACCCAACTTAGTGTCATCCGCAAATTTGGAGATACTACATTTAATCCCCTTGTCTAAATCATTAATGTACAATGTAAACAGCTGGGGCCCCAGCACAGAACCCTGTGGTACCCCACTAGTCACTGGCCGCCATTCTGAAAAGTCCCCATTTACTCCTACTCTTTGCTTCCTGTCTGACAACCAGTTCTCAATCCACGTCAGCACACTACCCCCAATCCCATGTGCTCTAACTTTGCACATTAATTTCCTGTGTGGGACCTTGTCGAAAGCCTTCTGAAAGTCCAAATATACCACATCAACTGGTTCTCCTTTGTCCACTTTACTGGAAACATCCTCAAAAAATTTCAGAAGATTTGTCAAGCATGATTTCCCTTTCACAAATCCATGCTGACTTGGACCTATCATGTCACCATTTTCCAAATGCGCTGCTATGACATCCTTAATAATTGATTCCATCATTTTACCCACTACTGAGGTCAGGCTGACCGGTCTATAATTCCCTGCTTTCTCTCTCCCTCCTTTTTTAAAAAGTGGGGTTACATTGGCTACCCTCCACTCCATAGGAACTGATCCAGAGTCAATGGAATGTTGGAAAATGACTGTCAATGCATCCGCTATTTCCAAGGCCACCTCCTTAAGTACTCTGGGATGCAGTCCATCAGGCCCTGGGGATTTATCGGCCTTTAATCCCATCAATTTCCCCAACACAATTTCCCGACTAATAAAGATTTCCCTCAGTTCCTCCTCCTTACTAGACCCTCTGACCTCTTTTATGTCCGGAAGGTTGTTTGTGTCCTCTTAGTGAATACTGAACCAAAGTACTTGTTCAATTGGTCTGCCATTTCTTTGTTCCCCGTTATGACTTCCCCTGATTCTGACTGCAGGGGACCTACGTTTGTCTTTACTAACCTTTTTCTCTTTACATACCTATAGAAACTTTTGCAATCGCCTTAATGTTCCCTGCAAGCTTCTTCTCGTACTCCATTTTCCCTGCCCTAATCAAACCCTTTGTCCTCCTCTGCTGAGTTCTACATTTCTCCCAGTCCCCAGGTTCGCTGCTATTTCTGGCCAATTTGTATGCCACTTCCTTGGCTTTAATACAACCCTGATTTTCCTAGATAACCACGGTTGAGCCACCTTCCCTTTTTTATTTTTACGCCAGACAGGAATGTACAATTGTTGTAATTCATCCATGCGGTCTCTAAATGCCTGCCATTGCCCATCCACAGTCAACCCCTTAAGTATTATATCTATTTGTGTTGTCAACTCATCTATCTTGTTACGAATGCTGCATTTTTTCTTTTTACATTTTTCCCTACTCTGAACCCACTTTCTGATACACTCTTATTTTTATACATTCTGTCCCTTCCTGTCACACTCTGGTTATCATTTCCCCCACCGCTACCCGGCTCTATTGCCTTCACCTTGCTCTTTGACTTTTTTAATTTCCCTTCACCTCCCCTTCCACTATTTAGTTTAAAGACCTCTCTCACATCGAAGTTGTCAGAGACTGCTGTGGTTTTGCACCAAACACTGCGTGAATCTACAGTAGACTGTCATGTGAGTTAACTTTTTGACAGCTAAGTCAAAAGGACACAGTATACACGGCGATTGAAATTTAAAGTTCCCAATGAGCAGGGACTGCCAGACTGAGACTGACCGCTTTGCTTGAACGGGGAAGGGGAGGTTTGAACGAAGCCTTATGACTCAATGCCACCATGCTGTCTATTCCCCCACTTACTCTGCAAATGAGACACAGACAGCAATGGTTAAGGCCAAGGACATATTTTTTGAAAAATGTAATAGTATCAACCCCCGCCCCCCCCCCCCCCCCCCAACAAAGCCCATAATAATTCAACGGATACACACTTATGGACACAAATCTGCATCCTGCAGTGAATAACATGAATATTAAAAAAAACTGCTTCCTCCACTAGACAATGATGCAGCATTCATTAACAATGTATTCTGCAGTGCACAAAATTTTTGGGATGCCTTAATGTTTATGGGTCATGCTTTAACTTCCTTCCCTTCATCCCCCTCCCATGCCTGCTGCTCCTCCTCACTGGCGTCAGAGCGTGCAGCAAGGCTACTGGAGAGCTGCTGTCTTGGGGGCTCAGACAATGGAGACAGCGACTGAGGACACACTGGACCAGCTCCTGGCCTGCAAGGCCCTGCTTCCGACTGGCTCACCTCTTCCTCGGCGGTTTGGGTGTCAACCGTCGATGGTGCTTGGTTGGCGAGCGAATGGTGGAAGTCAGAATGCTGTCATTCTAAGGAATGCCAGCACCTCCCATTTCCCTGGAGCCACTCTGTCCCATCAGGGCTAGGCCTTAGCAAACGGAGCACAATGTAAAGCATCACCTTGCTGGCCTGCTTCGGTACCGTCACTTCCCCATGGGACAATGGGGAACGGAGAGAGTATGGAAGCAGACAATGACTGCATCACTTGCCCAAGCTGAAGCAGAGCTTGTGCTGGTGATGCGCCCGAGTCTGCTATATGATCAAGGGCACGCGCCACACTCTCTGGAACTGCACTGTCACTGCTCGAGGCCACCAGCAAAGATGGCCTCGCTGGACTCGCGTCTCGCAGTGACAATCTGCACCCTATCTCCGTAACTGTCGCAGTGAGCTTGTCGATGCTCTTGAGGATCTGTCCCATTGCAACAATGATCTCACGGTGCATCGCTGTCGTTTCCCTGGACATTGCCACCAACTCCAGTTCCATGTCTGCCTGTCTGTTACCAGCCCGACTTTGCCGACTCACCTTCCGGAGAACTGGCCTGTGGGATTCCACCCCAGCACTGCGTTGCTGCACGCCACTGGGCCCAGGGACCTCCGAGTCCGCAAACCCCGTGAATGCAGCCTCGTCTCCAGGTGAACTCAGTCCCGATGGGACATTAGGTGGGCTGGGATGCTCCTCTGGAGAGGTATCGTCCATTTCGTCATCCTCTAAACCATGGCCCAATGTGGAGGCTCCCTCGAGGGATGCGGCGCCTCTGCCTGGTCATCTGGTAGTAGAAAGCAACAGACGAGTGGTTAGCAGCAAGGGAAGAGGGCACAGTGACATGAGGAAGGTGGCATAGCACAGGTTCGTTTGAAGGATCGCTGCTACTCCATTATATGTCTCAATGCAGTGTTTTGAGTCGCGCGATCCATTTGCTTACCCTCAGTATCCAAGGGGGGCTCAGCAACCCCACCGGCAGCTGTCCGACCTGTGATTCTGATAAGGCTGACACTCTCTCCTCTACATCAGTCAAGTGGCAGTGTCTGAGGTGGGCCCCCGCCTGTCCGCAGTTACTCCCTCCGGTTGTGGGAGTGCTTCGACTGAAAAGATTAAAATGGGAATTGTTAAAAAAGAGTTCATCTGCTGTTGTGGCACAGTTGGCCACCAAAGTAGTTTAGGTCAGACTGTGAATGTTGTAGGGGCCTCTGTTTAATGTGCTTGGATCTTGCATGTGCTTTCTCAGGAGGTTATCGAAGTCGGCAGGTATCTAACATGAGGTTTGTCAGAGATATTTCAGAAAGCGATAGGAGCAGTTGCAGTGCATTGTGATGAATGATATTAATTATGTGCATAGATCATTCAATGCAAATAGAAACATAGAAAAAACATAGAAAGTAGGTGCAGGAGTAGGCCATTCAGCCCTTCGAGCCTGCACCACCATTCAATGTGATCATGGCTGATCATGCAACTTCAGTACCCCATTCCTACTTTCTCTCCATACCCCTTGATCCCTTTAGCTTTAAGGGTCACATCTAACTCCCTTTTGAATATATCTAACGAACTGGCTTCAACAACTTTCTGTGGTAGAGAATTCCACAGGTTCACAACTCTCTGAGTGAAGAAGTTTCTCCTCATCTTGGTCCTAAATGGCTTACCCCTTATCCTTAGATTGTGATCCATGGTTCTGGACTTCCCCAGTATCGGGAACATTCTTCCTGCATCTAACCTGTCCAATCCCGTCAGAATTTTATATGTTTCGATGAGATCCCCTCTCATTCTTCTAAATTCCAGTGAATATAAGCCTAGTCGATCCAGTCTTTCTTCATATGTCAGTCCTGCCATCCCGGGAATCAGTCTGGTGAACCTTCGCTGCACTCCCTCAATAGCAAGAATGTCCTTCCTCAGATTAGGAGACCAAAACTGAACACAATATTCAAGGTGTCCTCACCAAGGCCCTGTCCAACTGCAGTAAGACCTCCCTGCTCTTATCCTCAAATCCTCTCGCTATGAAGGCCAACATACCATTTGCCTTCTTCACCGCCTGCTGTACCTGCATGCCAACTTTCAATGACTGATGTACCATGACACCCAGGTCTCGTTGCACCTCCCCTTTTCCTAATCTGTCACCATTCAGATAATATTCTGCCTTCCTGGTTTTGCCAAAGTAAGCCTTCTTTTCTGTTATGCATTGTGACAGGCAACCCAAAGAGTGTTGAGAGGCACAAAAAGCATGAGAACAATCAGATAGTGTGTCAGATTTATCTTTGAAGTCATGGAGGATTGCATAGATGAAAATGTTACTCACCCTGACGACTCTCGTGAAGTCGTTAAACTTTTTTCGGCACTGTGTACCAGTCCTAGGCACAGTGTCTGTAGCACACACCTCTTGTGCTATTTCCTTACAAATCTGCTTGAAGATGGCAGGTAGTGATCTGGATCCCCCTCGAAGATGTATTGCGGCCCACCTCTTCTCCACCGCGCCCACCAATGCTTCATTGGCCTCATGGGTGAACTGCCTGGCACGCTGTCTTCCCTTCTGCTCCTCCATCTCAGCTGAAGTCGGCCGGTTTAAATGCGCATGCGCACAGGAAGTTGCTGTGCCCTGCATTAGCGTCTGTAACCAGAAGCAAAACCAGGAGATGGGAATTTTAAAAAAATTCAAAGCGCTTGCGCAAAATGGCCGCTTCCTTCAACGCCGGAAGTTTAGTCTATGGCGCACAGACTCCATCGTGCAACAACGGACTTAACGCTAACGATCCTCTAGAGCTTTCTGTTGCCAAAAGTTCTTCGAGAGGTTGTGAGCGTTTTCCCGGCACAAACATTTGCGCTCCGCCGTGAATTGCACCCGTAAATCCTAAAACCCGAAAATCCAACCCTAGATGTTAATACAATATTTTAGGGTTCAATGTAATGTTGCCTGCTAATCTTTTCTCGTAAACTCTCTTCACCTCCTATATTAACTTCTTCAATTCCCTGGTGTACTTTCCATAATCTTCCTGATTATTAACGGAATCTTGCTCCTGACATTTGTCATAAGCATCCTTTTTCTATTTTATTTTAACTTTTGTTTTCTTTGTCATGCAGGTTGCATTAGCTTTGGCTGCTCTACCTTCTCCTTTATAGGAATATGCCGAGTTTATACCTGAACTATCGCTTCCCTGAATGCCTTCCATTGCTCCGTTACTGCTTTATCCTGCAATCTCCCTGTGCTAGGTCCCTTCTTAACTCACTGAAATGAGCTCTTCCCAGTTGAGCATTTTTACCTTTGATATTTTCTGATCTCTTTCCATAATTACTCCAAACCAAATTATGTTGTGGTCACTGTTAGCTAGATGACACGGTCAATGGCCATGTCAACCATGGTGGACAGGAATCCTTGGTTGAGGAAAAAGGAAGACATATTGGAAGCACTAGTATGGAAAGTGGCATCAATAGAAAAGATGCGGAGGAGTTGGAGAAACTGGGAGAATAGAATAGCGTCTTTACAGGAAATGGGGTGGGAGGAAGTGTTGTTTAGGAAGAAATGGAACGGACATGGCCCATGAACATGTCCGTTCCATTTCCTGCACATCTACTCTCACCCCATCCCGCCAAGAACCACAATAGGGTTCCCCTTGTCCTCATCTTACACCCACCCCACCAGCCTTCAAATTCAATGGATCATCCTCCGCCACCTTCAGCGTGATCCTACCACCAAACACATCTTCCGCTCCCCTCTCCTTTCAGCATTCCATAGGCACTCGGAATTTCCGTTCCCTCGGCGACACTCTGATCCACTCCTCAATCACCCCCAACACCCCCTTCCCTTCCCAGGACACCTTCCCGTGCAAGCACAGGAAATGCAACACCTGCCCTTTTAACTCCTCCCTTCCCACTATCCAGGGCCCCAAACACTCCTTCCAGGTGAGCAGCAATTTACTTGTACTCCTTGCAATTTAATATACTGTATTCGCTGCTCACGATGTGGTCTCCTCTACATTGAGGAGACCAAACGCAGATTGGATGATCGCTTTGCAGAACATCTCTGTTCCTTCCATAAGTGTGACTCCAAGCTTCCGGTCGCCTGTCACTTCAATTCTCCGCTCCACTCCCACTCTGACCTCTCTGTCCTCGGCCTCTTACACTGTTCCAATGAAGCTCAATGTAAGCTCGAGGAACAGCACCTCATCTTTCGATAAGGCACTTAACAACCTTCTGGACTCAACATCGAGTTCACCAATTTCAGACCTTAACCTCTGCCCCTCTTTTTCACATGGCAGCTGTTGATCCTGCCATTCCCATTTGCGCCTCTTCTAGACTCATCTTTTGTTTCCTTATTGTACGTGTCTGTTTGCAACACCAAAGTTCTGATTGGTCAACTTGGAGGACAAGACACACCCAGCAGTTTCTCTAGAATGTGTAATTAGATCCTCCCTGCCTACGTAATCAGTGACTTTGCCCAAGTTCCTGATAGGGCATCAGTGACTAAGGTGACATCAGGGACAAATAGAAAAATGTCAAAGCTAAAGGTACAATATCTGAATGCACAAATCATCTGCAACAAAATAGTTGAATTAACAGCGCAGATAGAAATTAATAGGTTTAATGTAATAGCCATTACAGAGAAGTGGTTGCAAAGTAACTAAGGTTTGGAACTAAATATTCCAGGATACTTAACTTTTAGAAGAGATAGGAAAATTGGAAGAGAGGGAGTGGTAGCCCTGATAATAAAGGATGGGATGCAGACAGTAGATAGAAGGATCTTAGCTCCGTAAATCAAGAAGTAGAATCAGTTTGGGTGGAGCTAAGAAATAGCAAGGGGCAGAAAACATTGGTGGAAGTTGTTTATAGGCCCCAAACAGTAGTGGTAATGTAGGACAGAGTATAAATCAGGAAATTGGAGGCACATGTAACAAGGGTAATACAGTAATCATGGGGGACTTTAATCTACATATAGACTGGGCAAACCAAATTTGCAGTAATGATGTGGGAGCCGAGTTCATGGAATTTATACAGGATAGTTTTCTAGATCAGTATGTTGAGGAACCAACTAGGGAGCAGGCTATTTTAGATCTAGTATTGTGCAATGAGAAAGGGTCAATTAAAAATGTAGTAAAGGGGCCTTGAGGGGAAGAGTGACCATAATATGATGGAACTTTATATTGAATTTGAAAGTGATTTAGTTTAGTCCGAAATTAGGGTCTTAAATCTAAAGCAAACTACATAGGTATGAGGGACAAGTTGGCTAAGGTAGATTGGGAAACTACATTAAAAGGCCAGCCCCAAGAAACAGTGTGGACCCCACGACCTAGGAGGGAACACCTGAGGAGCAGTGGGGATAAAAGCAGCGAGCAGCCAGCCACAAAGATGGATGGGAAAGGATGAGTGAGAAGGACACAAAAAATCTGCGAGGGATATAGACAGACTAAGTGAGTGGGCAGAAATTTGGCAGATGGTGTACAATGTGGGAAACTGTGAAGTTATCCACTTTGGCAGAAAAAATAGAAAAGCAAATTATAATTTAAATGGAGAAAAATTGCAAAGTGCTGCAGGAGAGAGGGACCTGGGGGTCCTTGTGCATGAAACACAAAAAGTTAGTATTAAATAATAAAAACAGAAAATGCTGGAAATCTCCGCGAGTCAGGCAGCATCTGTGGAGAGGAAGCAGAGTTAACGTTTCGGGTCGATGACCCTTCGTCAGAACTGGAGAGTGTTCGGAAAGAATAGATTCTTAACCAGCACTGAAAGGGGGAGGGGAAGAAAGAACAAAAGGGAAGGTCTGTGATAGGTTGGAAGTCAAGAGACATTAGAGAGACAAAAGGAATGATGGCCCCAATTCAAATGATAATGGCAAGAGTTACAAAAACATTAATCAGGATAGGGTGTGAATGGCGGGATAATGACCGACTGCCATTAGAGACAAGGAGACAAAAAAAAGGAAAGAAAGAAACAGGCTCGGGGGGAGAGGGGAAGGGAGCCAAAGATTGGCAGAGGTTACGCTCTGAAATGGTTGAACTCGATGTCGAGTCCAGAAGGCTGTAATGTGCCTAAACGAAAGATGAGATGCTGTTCCTCGAGCTTGCATTGACCTTCGTTGGAACAGTGTAGGAGGCCGAGGACGGAGAGGTCAGAGTGGGAGTGGAGTGGGGAATTAAAGTGACAGACGACCGGAAGTTCGGGGTCACACTTACGGACTGAACGGAGGTGTTCTGCAAAGCGGTCACCCAGTCTGCGTTTGGTCTCCCCAGTGTAGAGGAGACTGCATCGTGAGCAGCGAGTACAGTATACTAAATTGAAAGAAGTACAAGTTTCACCTGGAAGGGGCCCTGGATAGTGGGAAGGGAGGAGGTAAAAGGGCAGGTGTTGTATCTCCTGCGCTTGCACGAGAAGGTGCAGTGGCAAGGGGAGAGGGTGCTGGGGGTGACTGCGGAATGGACCAGTGTGTCGCAGAGGGACCGGTCCCTTCGGAATGCTGAGAGGGGACAGGAGGGGAAGATGTGATTGGTGGTGGGATCATGCTGGAGGTGGCGGAAATGGCGGAGGATGATCCGTTGAACGTGGAGGCTGGCAGGGTGAAAGGTGAGGACAAGGGGAACCCTGTCATGGTTCTGAGAGGGAGGGGAAAGGGTGAGAGCAAAGGTGTGGGAAATAGAACAGACACGGTCGAGGGCCATGTTAACCATGGCGGAGGGGAATCCTCGGTTGAGGAAAAAGGAAGACATGTCAGAGGTACTAGTGTGAAAGATGGCGTCGTCAGAGCAGATGCAACAGAGGCGGAGAAACTGGGGGAATGGAATGGAGTCCTTACAGGATGTGGGGTGGGAGGAAGTGTAGTCCAGGTAACTGTGGGAGTCAGTGGGCTTGTAGTGGATACTGGTCGAAAGCCTATCCCCAAAGATGGAGACGGAGAAGTCGAGGAAGGGAAGGGAAGAGTCGGAGATGGACCATGTAAAGCTGAGGGAAGGATAGAAATTGGGAGCAAAGTGAATGAAATTTTCAAGTTCAGTATGAAGGTACAGCAAGTAATCAGGAAGGCAAATGAAATGTTGGCTTTTATTGAAGGGGGATGGAGTATTAAAGCAGAGAAGTCCTGCTACAATTGTACAGTACATTGGGAGTACCACGTACAGTTTTGGTCTCCTTTAAGGAGGGATATACTTGCATTGGAGGCAGTTCAGAGAAGATTCACGAGGTTGATTCCAGAGATGAAGGGTTTGACTTATGAAGAAAAGTTGAGTAGGTTGGGCCTATACTCATTCGAGTTTAGAAGAATGAGAGATGATCTTATTGAAACATATAAGATAATGAGGAGGCTCGACAAGGTAGATGCAGAGAGGATGTTTCCCCTCGTGGAGGAATCTGGAACTAGAGGGCATAGTTTTAGAATAAGGAGTTGCCCATTTTAAACTGAGATGCGGAGGAATTTCTTCTCTCAGAGGATTGTAAATCTGTGGAATTCTCTGCCCCAGAGAGCTGTGGAGGCTAGGTCATTGAATATATTTAAGGCGGAGAGAGACAGATTTTTGAGTGTTAAGGGAGCAAAGGGTTATGGGGAGCGGGCAGGGAAGTGGAGCTGAGTCCATGATCAGATCAGCCATGATCATATGACATGGCGGAGCAGGGTCGAGGGGCCAAATGTAAGATGTCTAAATCTCTGGCATTAAATCGACAGCAAGACTGATTCCTTTAAAACAATTCGGAATAGTTTATTAAACACACACACATGCACATCTATCATATAATCTACACTTTTAACATTTATACATTCACAGAATCAATTTTGTCATTACCGAACACTTTTATTCTTACAAACTCCCCACTTTGAGGGGAAAATATCCTTATTGACTCCTCATATGGTTTATCTCCTCAGGACTCACATATCATAAACATTGAGACGGTTCTGATAATTCTGCTGTTTATGTTTCTGTGAGGTGGATGACCTCTGTATAATGGGTTTTAAACTTAGAGAGAGAGAGAGAGAGAGAAAAGTGGATGGCCTGATTTGGTCTCCACCTCGTAAGGTGTATGCCACACATAGGGGATTTACTATAGTACAATAACATCTCCAGCAGAGACTCTCCCTTTCCCGTATCTTCAGTGCACCATCACTTCTCAAAACACATTGATGATTGATGATGTCCGTGAGTCATGCTGCAGCTCCCACTTCTCCATCTTCCCTCGGCTTCGGTCGTGACCAGTATCATCCTGACAATCGTGAGGATCCGTAACATGGCCTGTGGGAAATTAGATCAATGCAGTATTTACTCTTTGGCAGTTTTTAACTGATTAATGTTAAACCACTTCTTGTACTTACCACCCTTTTCCCCGGTAACTGAATCAAATAAACCACAGGGTTCAATCGGTCTATAATCTTATGTGGTCCCCAGCACTTGGGCTCAAAGGCAGTTGCTTTTTCCCATAATTTGGAATCATTACTGAGCCTCCCACCTCATATTCAGTGGGACGTACTTTCTTGTCAAAGTACCTTTTTAATTTATGTTTTTGACTTCCCAAATTGGTGGCCACAAATCAATTGATCTGATTGGTGTGATCTATCACTTGTTCCAGCCACTTGGAACTACATGTTTTCATTGTCAGGGGACTCATCCCTGTTAGTGTTAGCTGGCCTGATGTTCTCATGAGCCTCCCAGTCATGGCCTGATATGGGGATACCCTGTTGTTCTATGAGGTGTGGACCTCATTGCCATTAGCATCTTCTATTTCTTTCTGGAGCTCCAAGTTTTCCAATAGTAAACGATCTCCTAGTAAAAGATCCTCTCGGAATGAGTGATCACATTATGGTTGAATTTGTAATACAGATTGAGGGTGAGGAAGTAGTGTCTCAAACGAGCGTACTATGCTTAAACAAAGGGGACTACAGTGGGATGAGGGCAGAGTTGGCTAAAGTAGACTGGGAACACATACTAAACGGTGGCACAATTGAGGAACAGTGGAGGACTTTTAAGGAGCTCTTTCATAGTGCTCAACAAAAATATATTCCAGTGAAAAAGAAGGGCGGTAAGAGAAGGGATAACCAGCCATGGATAACCAAGGAAATAAAGGAGAGTATCAAATTAAAAACCATAAAAAAGCGTATAAGGTGGCCAAGGTTAGTGGGAAATTAGAAGATTGGGAAAATTTTAAACGACAGCAAAGAATGGCTAAGAAAGCAATAAAGAAAGGAAAGATAGATTACGAAAGTAAACTTGCGCAAAACATAAAAACAGATAGTAAAAGCTTTTACAGATATATAAAACGGAGAAGAACGACTAATGTAAATGTTGGTCCCTTAGAAGATGAGAAGGGGGATTTAATAATGGGAAATGTGGAAATGGCTGAGACCTTAAACAATTATTTTGCTTCGGTCTTCACAGTGGAAGACACAAAAACAATGCCAAAAATTGCTGGTCACGGGATTGTGGGAAGGGAGGACCTTGAGACAATCACTATCACTAGGGAGGTAGTGCTGGACAGGCTAATGGATCTCAAGGTAGACAAGTCCCCTGGTCCTGATAAAATGCATCCCAGGGTATTAAAAGAGATGGCGGAAGTTATAGCAGATGCATTGGTTATAATCTACCAAAATTCTCTGGACTCTGGGGAGGTACCATCGGATTGGAAAGCAACTAATGTAACGCCTCTGTTTAAAAAAGGGGGCAGACAAAAGGCAGGTAACTATAGGCCGGTTAGTTTAACATCTGTAGTGGGGAAAATGCTTGAAGCTATCATTAAGGAAGAAATAGCGGGACATCTGGATAGGAATAGTGCAATCAAGCAGACGCAACATGGATTTATGAAGGGGAAATCATAGTTAACTAATTTACTGGAATTCTTTGAGGATATAACGATCATGGTGGATAGAGGTGTACCGATGGATGTGGTGTATTTAGATTTCCAAAAGGCATTCGATAACACAAAAGGTTACTGCAGAAGATAAGGGTACGCGGAGTCAGAGGAAATGTATTAGCATGGATCGAGAATTGGCTAGCTAACAGAAAGTAGAGAGTCTGGATAAATGGGTCCTTTTCGGGTTCGAAATCGGTGGTTAGTGGTATGCCACAGGGATCGGTGCTGGGACCACAACTGTTTACAATATACATAGATGACCTAGTGTAACAAAATTTGCAGATGATACAAAGATTAGTGGGAAAGCGGGTTGTGTAGAGAACACAAAGAGATTTAGATAGGTTAAGCGAATGGGCTAAGGTTTGGCAGATGGAATACAATGTCGGAAAATGTGAGGTCATCCACCTTGGGAAAAAAAACAGTAAAAGGGAATATTATTTGAATGGGGAGAAATTACAACATGCTGCGGTGCAGAGGGACCTGGGGGTCCTTGTGCATGAATCCCAAAAAGTTAGTTTGCAGGTACACCAGGTAATCAGGAAGACGAATGGAATGTTGGCCTGCATTGCGAGAGGGATGGAGTAAAAAAGCAGGGAGGTCCTGCTGCAACTGTACAGGGTATTGGTGAGGCCGCAGCTGGAGTACTGCATGCAGTTTTGGTCACCTTACTTAAGGAAGGATATACTAGCTTTGGAGGCGATACAGAGACGATTCCGGAGATGAGGGGGTTACCTTATGATGATAGATAGAGTAGACTGGGTCTTTACTCGTTGGAGTTCAGAAGGATGAGGGGTGATCTTATAGAAACATTTAAAATAAAGAAAGGGATAGACAAGAAAGAGGCAGAGTGGTTGTTTCCACTGGTCGGGGAGACTAGAACTAGGGGGCACAGCCTCAAAATACGGGGGAGCCAATTTAAAACCGAGTTGAGAAGGAATTTCTTCTCCCAGAGGGTTGTGAATTTGTGGAATTCTCTGCCCAGGGAAGCAGTTGAGGCTAGCTCATTGAATGTATTCAAATCACAGATAGATTTTTAACCAATAAGGGAATTAAGGGTTACAGGGAGCGGGCGGGTAAGTGGAGCTGAGTCCACAGCCAGATCAGCCATGATCTTGTTGAGTGGCGGAGCAGGCTCGAGGGGCTAGATGGCCTACTCCTGTTCCTAATTCTTATGTTCTTATGTTCTAATTTATATTTTTTTAACTCTATAATTTGTTTTCATTTGCTTCAACGACAGTTGCTGTGGCATTTAAATTTGAGAGGTTTGTTGTTGTAGCAATGAAGCTGCATGTTCGGCCCCTCTTTCTAATTGCCTAATACTGTGGTTTACTTGACCAATTTTTTGTCTTAAATGCTGTATTTCTCCCTCTTTTAACTGCTTCACAAGTTGAAGGCTTTCTTTCTTTTGTTGTTTTATACCTTCAACCTCTCTTTCTTTTAGTTTAATTTCTTACTTGCAATTCTTTCAAATCCTGTATCACTTTGGCCACCTGTCTCATTAATTCCTCATCTCTCCGGGCACAATAAGATGCGCTGAATGCCACAAGAGCGTTTGCCCGCTTTGGCCTTAGCTCTCCTTTATCTATTTTCTCCTGGATAAATGCCACTAGCTTCCCAAAGGACGCAGGTTGACCCTTACGCAGGTACCGTGCCTGTGCCTCTAACTCTTCTATGTCCTTTATCAGTATCTTTTTGGACAATTTCTCCTGATAAAATAGCTCAACATTTCTTTTTATTGTTGGCTTTCTGTCCATGACCGATCCCTTCATCCTGTGTCTTTTGAATATAACTACTGATGGGTCTTGACTTAAACAGTTACAACTATCAAGACGACTGCTCCTTAAGATGCAACTCTCCCGATCCGTTTAACCATTTATAATTTATACTTCGCAACATAGGTTAGAATCGCAACTCCCGAAATTTCCAGTTGTTCAAAAGAATCATCAAAAAGCTGTCTCGCCAGATCCTGAACGAGCCCCCAATTTGTAAGATTTCTAAATCTCTGACATTAAATCGACAGCAAGACTGATTCCTTTCAAACAATTTGGAATAGTTTATTAAACACACACACATGCACATCTATCAGCAGTTGTCAGCTATCCTACGGATCCACTTAGTTACAACAGATACAATGTGACAATAATGATTTATAAAAAGGTATATGTCACTTTCCTCTGGCTGGCTGGCTGAGCACATGGCCTGGTGTTTCGGCTGGCCTTGAGCGGGCGGTTTGTCGTGCGCTCAGGAGAGAAAGAGAAAAAGTGCTTGGGTTTTTATCCCTTGCCCATTGTTCCTCCGAAAGCCCCAGGATTGGGTCTTGGTTCCAGGGCAGTTCCTTATTGGCCCTCCTCACACATGTGTCTGTCTGGAGGACCTGGTGCCATACCTTGATTAGGTTAATGGCTTTCCAATTAACATCTTTTCTAATTTGGTGAGTTTCAAAGCCATGGAGACATGAACTTGGGGAAGTATCCATTTTGTCTCTTCGAACTGCAGCCTTTCCATATAATCTACACTTTCAACATTTATACATACACAGAATCAATTTTGTCATTACCAAACACTTTTATTCTTACACAAATGGCCTACTCCTGCTCCTAGTCCTTATATTCTTATGAATGACGGTAGACAAGCAATGGCTAACATTTAAAGAATTAATACATAATTTACAACAAATATACCTTCCTTTAAAGCACAAAAACCCCACAGGAAAAGTGGTCCAACCCGTGGCTAACAAGATAGTATTAGATCAAAGGAAGAGACTTATAATGTTGCCAAAAAGAGTAGTAAGCCTGAGGATTGGGAGGATTTTAGAGTTCAGCAGCGGACCAAGAAATTGATTAAGAGAAAATAGAATATGACTGTAAACTAGCGAGAGACATAAAAACAGACTGTAAAAGCTTCTATAGCTATGTAAATAGGGAGAGATTAGTGAAAGTAAATGTGGGCCCATTAGAGGCAGAGATAGGAGAAATTATAATAGGCAGTAAGGAAATGGCAGAGACATTAAACAATACTTCACGGTAGAAGACGCAAAAACATTCTGGAAATAATGGGGAACCAAGAGTCTAGAGAGAATGAGGGACTTCAAGAAATCAGGATAAGTAAATCCTCTGGACCTGCCTTCTAGGGTTCTAAAAGAGGTAGCTGCAGAAATAGTGCATGCACTGGACTGGTATTAATCTTTCAGAATTTCCAAGATTCCACAATAGTTCCCAAGGATTGGAAGGTAGCAAACATAAACCTGCTATTTAAAAAAAGAGGGAGATAAAAAATGGGAAACTATAGGCCAGTTAGCTTGACATCAGTAGTAGGCAAAGTGCTCGAATCTATTATTAGGGATGTGGTATCAGGGCACTTAGAAAATCAATATGATTCGGCAGTCAACATGGTTTAATGAAAGGGAAATCGTGCTTGACAAATCTGTTAGAGTTTTTTGAAGATGTAACTGGTAGGATAGATAAAGGGGAACCAGTGGATGAAGTGTATTTGGATTTTATACTCCATGATGACAATTACAAAATGACTTTGCAAGGTTAAGTTTGCAGTCATTGTTCAACGTATCACTGTCAAGTTGTCAGTATTACTGTTCCTTTTTAAATATATTGGCTGCTGTGGTGTTGGTCAGCTCTGCCTTCATCCAGCATGTGACATATCTCTGGGGTTACTTGCAATGTGTCATTGGGGGTTAAATTGGAGCAAGTTCAGGGAATTATGAGCTTTTTTTCGTGAGTTGCAAATCTCCAGAACTTGTTGGTCAATTTATGCCACTGCAGCATTTGCTTCGCACCAATAGCACCTCGCCCTTAACCTCCCCATTATTTTTGAGAACTTGCTGGATTTGCACATGAATTGCCCATTAAAATCGCCATAGAAAATTTGGGCTGGAACTTAAAAGCGCAAGTACTTTTTTAACAACATAATAATTGTTAATGCATTGCCAATCAACCTCTCTATCCCAGAAATGGAACAATATAAATAGTTCAGTCTCATTTCTGCGTGTAGTAAATTCTTGCATGGAATTACATGGAATGCAGAGCAGAGGAACAAGCCCACTGGTCCATGCTCCACTCGAGTCTCCTCCCACCCCACATCATCGAACCCTATCAGCATAACCGTCTATTCCTTTCTCCATCATGTGTTTATCGAGCTTCCCCTTAAATCATCATCATAGGCAGTCCCTTGAAATCGAGGAAGACATGCTTCCACTCTAAAAGTGAGTTCTCAGGTGACTGAACAGTCCAATACGGGAATTACAGTCTCTGTCACAGGTGGGACAGACAGTAGTTGAAAGAAAGGTTGGGTGGGGAGTCTGGTTTGCCGCACGCTCCTTCCGCTGCCTGCTCTTGGTTTCTGTCTGCTCTCGGCGACGAGACTCGAGGTGCTCAGCGTTCTCCCAGATGCTCTTCCTCTTAAATGCATCTATGCTATTCTCCTCAACTACTCCTTGTGGTTGCGCGTTCCACATTCTAACTACCGGTTCTATCTTTGCCTATACCAGTAACAAATGATGCAAACTATGTTGAAATATGTCACCATATTCTGAACATGGTTCCTTGAGCTGGCACAAATCATGTTTTACAACCAATTTTAATGAGCATGTTACTGTAAAAAAAAAAATTCAAATTTTAAATTGTTTCATTTTTTCTAACTTTTCCATTTTTCTTACTTTTCCTTTCTGTCTTTTTTCTCTCTCAATCCAATCTTTCTTTCCCTCTCTTTATTTGTCTTTCTGTACCTGATTTGACTCTTGTTATGCCTCAAATAAAGCAATGTGACTGAGTACTGTAGACTTGAGTAAGTGTGAGCTTAGTCTCTTTATTCTGATTCCAGAGTGCTGGCACAGCATGGGAGACCTGCTTATATGCAGTGCTCCCAAGGGATGCTGGGATCCCTTGGGACTCCAACAGATGCGCCCTCTGGTGGCGGTAGAATGCTGGTTACAAGGTGTTGCATACATAACAACTCTAATTTACCCTCATTCTCTGGCGTTCCTCTGCTTCTTTCTCAATCCTTAAACCTCATTGGTTAAGGAGATAGTTTGTTAGTCCTGCCGTTTACTCAGTTCCCCGATGTCCTCACCATGCTGTTATCAGCTTACACTTCCAAATTACGGTGTAGGTAAAAGTCTAACAGTGCATGCAGTGCGATTTGGTCCTGTGTAATTAATGACCATTTGAGTCAGCAGTTGTTCAGTGTGTCGTATCCACAGTGACATCATGGAATTCATTTTAACCTGGCGGATTTAGAAACACTTTTCAGCAATATTTTATAAAAAGGAAAGAAGGCAGTTTTATCAATGCAGAGTATTATTAGCTGCATCCATTAGCCAAGAAAGACTTTAAGTTAATCAACATCTTCACACTCTTTGTGTCTGATTATTAATGCAACTGCCTAGTGCCCTTAAAGTACTTAAATGCACAATTAAACCTCAATAGTTAGGGAAAGCAAAGAGAGATTCAATAGCCCTTAAAGCACATAGGGCTTGATTTTCGGGTCTTTTGCGACCCGGTTTTGACCCTCCGCGGAAAAAGATGGGGCGGTGAGCGTCCGGGCACGATCCTCCGGTCGGTTTTTGCGGCGGTGCTTAGAAGCACCACCGGGGAGAGTTGCACCGCGTGTGCAATGGCTCTCTTTGCGACACCAGCAGAAGTTTCGACTCGCACTCGACCCGCACGCCCGCGATGACCGCCAGGGAAACACAGCGATCCAACCCTGCCGGCAGCGGTGAGTTGGATAAACTGCAAAAAAGGTAAGTTCCAGTTTATATTCTTTAATATTTTGCAGCGATTTGTGTAGTCAGGGAGTAGGCAATGTGTTTGGAATGTTTTTGTGAATTTTCCCCCCCCCCCATCCCAAGTCCCGCACTTTAGTTGGCAAGATTCCCGTTTTTGGGCCGCAAAAGTCATACAATTCCTCCCTTTGCACACCAAATGACAAACGTTGCTCCACACAGCGCAAATGGTAAGTTTCACGCCCCGCCTCTGTTTTCGCCCTGAAAACAGCAAAGCCGAAAATCCAGCCCAAAGACTGAAACAGCCCTGGGGAAGGGGCAAGTTTTTCACATCTTTTACATCCAAGCCCCAAAATTCCTGATGAGGTCTTTTGGCAATGGATCCTGGGTGGGCCAGAATTTCTGTCCAATCCTTGAGTGCGACCCTGATTCCGATGCATATCGCAGGGTCAAGGGTATTTGCATATTTTGGACAGGTGCCCATGCCATTTATAGCACCTTTGGTGGAGGGAAAAATTTTGATATGACGCCTTGCCTCAGCATAAGTGGGCCTTGTAGTCCAGGGGAACTAAGCTGGAAAAAGCACCCAATTTCTCAATAAGCCTTTTCAAATTGAAAACTCTTTTCACCCCCGCCACCAGCAAAGACTTCTCTTGAACACTATGACAGAGAATATGTCATCATAATATGATCCTCCATATGTGGAGGGCCATTTATGCACCCTGCCCCACTTTCAGCAGAAAAAAGGGGCAGAAACCTGGCATAACTGGGTCCTGTTGTGCCAGTCCTCAACCCACATCATGCATATTACAGCACTTCTGTACCATTGTGCTCCAGGAATCTCAGGGCTCCAGTGCCAGCACCAAGCACTTGCAGGCGAGGTTAGATACCAGAATAGATTGTACACACAATTACATTGTTTGAATCCAAATATATTGTTAACACTTTATTAACAGTTTGAATAATCAAAATTTCATTTTTATTATCACCAAAAGCCATTGGGCCTTGATAATATATAAGTTGTTACATAGCATAAAACACCACATCATTTGACTCACTGTGACCAATGCCATTGGAGATCTGCTAGTATATACATATTATATATTATGTGCTCGCTGACCTATATTGGCTCCCCGTTAAGCAACGCCTCGATTTTAAAATTCTCATCCTTGTTTTCAAATCCCCCCATGGCCGCTTCTCCTCTCCCTACGTCTGTAATCTCCTACCCCAGAACCCTCCAAGAATCTTTGCGCTCCATAATTCTGGACTCTTGAGAATCCCTGATTTTAATCACTCCACCATTGGTGGCCGTGACTTCAGTTGCCAAGGCCATAAGCTCAGGAATTTCCTCCCGAAACCTTTTCGCCTCCCTCCCTATTTCCTCCTTTAAGACACTCCTTAAAACACATCTGCCCTAATATCGCCTTATGTGGCCCGGTGTCAAACTTTGTTTTATAATGCTTCTGTGAAGCGCCTTGGGACATTTACAATGTTAAAGGTGTTATATAAATACATGTTGTTATAAAATTTCTTGGCGGGGATATAAGGAACTTTTCAGGAAGCAGTAACATATAACCTGTTACAAATAGTGATATAATCTAAGTGAGTCATGTTATTGAGTCAGGCCAAAAATGGCCATATAAGGATAAAATTCCCACTGCTGTGCTGCGGGCTTATATTGGGATCTCATTGCAAAATTGCCCAGCTCCAGCCTGAGTATTTTCATCCACTTAGAATCATGGACTGGAGCTGTGCTACTTCACAATAGGAGGCATTTCTTCTCTCGGAGGGTCATGAATCTTTGGAATTCTCTGCCCCAAAGAGCTGTGGAGGCTGGGTCATTGACGATATTTAAGGTGGAGATAAACAGATTTTTGAGCGATAAGGGAGTAAAGGGCTATGGGGAATGGGCAGGGAAGTGGAGTTGAGGCCATGATCAAATCAGCCATGATCTTATTGAATGGTGGAGCAGGCTCAAGGGGCCAAATGGCCGACTGCTCCTACTTCTTATGTTCTTATGCAATATGTGCTCCCAGCATGCACCACGAGCGCAGGAGCGGAAAGTTTACCCTTTAAATCATGCATCATTTCTCCACACAGTAATGCTTTTATTTTACTTTTTTGAGAAAAAAATGTAAAGAGTGATGTCACAAAGGCATTATCACAGTTTGACCTTTCCCCAGCAAACTGATCACAGTTAGTCAGCAGTAGCCACAAGCCATAGTGGTGAATCTGTATAAAATCATAGTAAGACCACAGCTGGAGTGCAGTGTGCTTCATACTATAGGAAGGATGTTGAGGAAATAGCGAGGGACACCGGACATTCATTAGGATGCCGCCTGGTATGAGGAAACATAACTTGCTACAATTGTCCTGGACCTTGGTGAGACCACACCTGGAGTACTGTGCACAGTTTTGGTTACCTTATATAAGGAAAGATGCATCAGTTGGGAGCAGCAGCGGAAGTGCACGGACCTGTGAGGGAACCAGTGGCAGCAGAGCGTTTCATTAAAGCCCGAGGCTCGAGGCCCAGTCTGAGCTAGTTGGGAACAGCAGCGGGAGCGGACGGACTGCTTTTTGAATCAAGAGTTCGAAAAACTGGGGGGGAAAAAATACAAGTGTTATGTCACAGGAAAGCAGGTAGGTGATTGGTTGGTCAGTACTTCTCTTTTTTTTCTCTCTAAATTAGGGCATTGGTTTAAACTAAGAACCGGGAAATGAAAAATTTCAATCGGGGTAAGTAAAGCAGTAAGACAATTTTAAAATAAGAGTATTAGCACAGAATTAGTGCAGAGTGCAAGGGGATTTGGCGAGTGTGGGAATTCTGTGAGGTGAGGGTAAGAGGTGCTGCTTGATATATAAAAAATAAATATAAACAAATAAGGTTAAATTAGGACCGTGGGCTAAGTAACAGTAAAGACCTAAAGCATATAACTAAACTTAATCAATTAAACAAGGTTATGACCTCGATTAAAAACTATTGAGTGATATTTCAAACCTTGTTCTAGACTCCTGAGCCAGGGGAAACATCCTCCCAGTATCTATCCTGTCAAGCCCTTTAAGAGTGTTTTATGTTTCAATGAGCTCACCTCTCATTCTTCTAAACTCGAGGGAATATATTGGCCTTGGAAGTGATTTAAGCCCTGGTATTATTCTGTTGAACCTGCACTGTATCACTTCCATAGTTGATGAAGAAAAAGGGGATAAAAGAATATGGTAATAGGGTGGGTAACGAGGATTTGGACGAGTGCCCACAGAATCATAGAATGATACAGCACAGAAAGAGCCCATTCGCCGTATTGTGTCTGCTGGCTCTTTGGTAGAGCTATCAAATTAGTCCCACTCCCTGCTCCTTCCCCATAGCCCTGTAAATGTTTTCCCTTCAAATATTTATCCAATTCTCTTTTGAATGTTACTTACTGAATCTGCTTCCACCAGCCTTCCAGGCAGTGGATTCCAGATAATAACAACTCGGTGTGTAAAGAAAAGTTTCCTCGTGTCGCCTCTGGTCCTTTTACCAATCGTCTGGTTACCGACCCTTCTGTCCTCTGGGAACAATTTCTCCTTATTTCCTTTATCAAAATCGTTCATGATTTTGCACACCTCCGTCAAATCTCCTCTTAACTTTCTCTCCTCAGTGGAGAACAACAGCAGCTTCTCCAGTCTCATATAACTGAAGTCCCTCATCCCTGATACCATTCCAGTAAGTCTCTTCTGGACACAATACACCAGCTGGGGCCTAACTAGTAATTTGTAAAGGTTTATCATAACTTCCTTGCTTTTGTACTCTATCTCTCTATTGGTAAAGTCAAGGATCCCATGTGTTTGTTTTAAACAGCCTTCTTAAAACTTGTCCTGACACCTTCAAAGATTTGTGTACACACAGCCCCAGGTCTCTCTGTTCCTGCACCCCCTTTAAAATTGCACCATTTAGTTCATATTACCTCTCCTCATTCTTCCTACTTCTCTGTGTTAAATTTCATCTGCCATATGTCTGCCCATTTCACCAGTCTATCGATGTCCTCCTGAAGTCTCTTACTATCCTCCTCTTTGTTTATTGCATTTTCGAGTTTCATATCATCCGCAAACTTTGAAATTATACCCTGCATACCCAAGTCCAGGTCATTAATATGTATTAAAAAGACAAGTGATCCAAATACTGACCCCTGGGGAACACCACTGTATACCTCCCTCCAGCCTGAAAAACAACTGTTCACCACTACTCTCTGCTTTCTGTCCCGGTATCCATGCTGCCATTGTCCCTTTAATCTCATGGGATTTAATTTTGTTAACAAGTCTATTATGTGGTACTTTGTCAAATGCTTTTTGATAGTCCTTATACACAATATCAACTGCACTACATCATCAACCCTCTCTGTTACTTCATCAAAGAACTCGATCCAGTTAGTCAAACATGATTTGACTTTAACAAATCCATGCTGATTTTCATTTATTAGCCCATACTTTTTCAAATGCCAATTAACTTTGTCTTGGATTATTGTCTCTAAAAGTTTCCCCACCACCACTGTTAGGCTCACTGGCCTGTAGTTGCCAGATTTATCCCTCTCCCCTTTTTAAAACAGGGGTGAAACATTTACAATCCTCCCCTGGCACCAGCCCCCTGTTCAAGGAGGACTGGAAGATTGTGGCCAGAGCCTCTGCAATTTCTACACTTACTTCCCTCAGCAATTTAGGATGTATCCCATCCGGGCCAGCTGACTTTTCTACTTTGAGAACTGCCAACTTTTTAAGTACCTACTCTTTGTCTATTTTTATTCTGTCCAATATCGCTACTGCCTCCTCCTTTACTGCTACACTGGCAGTATCCTCTTTAGTGAAGACGGATGCATCGTACTCATTTCGTACCTTAGTTATGCCTTCTTCCTTCATGCAAATATCTCCTTTTTAGTCCCTAATCTGCCCCATCATCATCATAGGCAGTCCTGCGAAATCAAGGAAGACTTGCTTCCACTCAAAGTGAGTTCTCAGGTGACTGAACAGTCCAATACGGGAATTACAGTCTCTGTCACAGGTGGGACAGACAGTGGTTGAAGGAAAGGGTGGGTGGGGAGTCTGGTTTGCCGCACGCTCCTTCCGCTGTCTGCGCTTGGTTTCTGCATTCTCTTGGCGACGAGACTCGAGGTGCTCAGTGCCCTCCTGGATGCTCTTCCTCCACTTGGGGCGGTCTTTGGCCAGGGATTCCCAGGTGCGTTAATCTGCCCTACACTTCTTTTGACCACCTTTTTTTATTATTTATAAAAGACTCGGGTTCTGTTTTATGTTAATTGCTAATCTGTTCCCATACTCTCTCTTTGACCCTCTTATTCCCTTTTTAATATATCCTCTGTACTTTCTGGCCTGGAAATCCTGGCTTCCCCGGGTCCGTACAGAGTGTGTACAGATCCGGGAAGGCATTGCAAAAGCCGGTTTTCAGCGCACAATGCGCATGCGCCGAAAACCGGCTTTTCCGATCTGTTAAGCTGGAGCTCGACAGATGATCCGCATATCGGGAGCGAGGACATTTGCAAGGGCAAGATTGCGGGATTGATCCATATCTCGCGCAGCAAATGTCCTCAAAATTCTTGCGCCTGATAAAAGCAGGCACATAGCCTACTTTTACAGGCGTAAGGTTTTAAAAACATACAAAATATAATTAAATTAAATAAAAAAAACACATTTTATTTAAAAAAAATCTTGCCCACTACGTTAAATTTATTTTAAACCATAATAAAACAGTTTTTTTTTAAACTTGGAAAATATGTTTTTCTCTAAGATATTTATTTCCTTTAATTTCAATTAATTTTAATTATGTGAGGTGTGTTTTTTATTTTTTATTTGCTGTTACTGTGTTTGTTTGTTTTTTCTCAATTAAAAGCAATGTCAACTCGTAGATACGGAGTTCCCGTTGCTATTAATTGAGAATACTGAACCTGATTGGTTGAGCAGTCACACGTAACTGTATCTTCTGCGTTCGAACCTGGAGGACGGGAGCGTGCTTCACAGTGCGGGAAGAGAAGGCCTTCCCAATGGAATCCCGCGCTCCTCCGGGACCACCAGGTACTGTGTAGAAATTTTTCAGGTCGGAGGCATCTGCCCGCGGGAAGCCTCCGATTGCAATTTCTGGGCCTCGATACTCAGCTTGGTTCTGTACTGTATTATGAACCTTGCATTTGTCATAAGTCTCCTTTTTCTATCTGATTTTAATCTCTATCTTTAGTCATCCAGAGAACTCTAGCTTTGAACCCTTCCTTTCCCCCCTCATGATAATGTGTATTCTCTGTACCTGAACCATCTCCTCTTCAAAGGCCTCCCATTGTTCAATAACTGTTTTCCTACCAATTTTTGTTCTACTCCATCTGTGCCAGATCCTTTTCATCTCACTGAAGTTAGTCCACCTCTACTTTGGTATGTTTACACTTGTCCTTTTCTATAACTATTCTAAACCTGATGATATTATGATCATTGTTCCCCAAATGCTCTCCCACTGAAACATGCCCCACTTGCCTCAGTTCATTCCCTAGAACTAGATCCAGCTTCCTTCCACGTTGGGCTGGAAACACACTAATCATGAAAGCTCTCGTACAGAAATTCCTCCCCCTTCTTTACACTGATACTATTGTAGAGCACCATTCCTCGCAATAGGTGGTGATCAAGCTCAGTGTTGTTTACACTCCCTGCAGGACCTGGGAGCAGATGCTTAAGAAGACAGTACACTTTAAGGAATCTAGCAAGGAAAGACTATGCAACAGTACCTTGCACCTTGTAGGCAGCCTGAAATTGCAAGCCACCATATTGTTGCCTGATAAACTGTTCCACATTTACTGCTTGCCCATGCAAAGCCCTCACATAGCTTTATGGCTGTTTCTTTGCATCTCATGCATACACATACCTCAGTAGGGCACACAGTCCAGGTGCAATATACAATTGAAAATATTACCATGCGCACATCTTCCAAGACTGAGACCAAGAGGAATTCCAAAAAGGAATGCTTTTTGTTATATCTGTAATGCACTTATGAATGACTCCACGAGGCAATGTGTTGTACTCAAACTGTAGTGACCTTGGTCCTTTATTCGTAACTCCAGAGTGAGACACAAGCATGGTGGGCAGTTTTTTATACTAGGCCCTGCACACCTATGCAGGTGACCCTCAGGTCTCCCACCACAGTGCGCTCTGGTGGACAGCCTCTGCCACAGGGGCAGGAAACCCTGGTTTCCACCAGTTGCACCCTCTAGTGGTGCCAGCATAGTATATACACAGTGTAACCTTATTGATAGTACATCAGGTAACAAGTCTCCATCTTATGTAACTATACAGTGACTACACAGAGAGTATATCTATAGTCTGCATATATAACACTTTTTGCAGCAGCAGGGACAGCACAGCGATGATGTTGTACTGGTGGAGCAATCCAACAGGCAAGCAAGCTCTGTCGTCTTTACCAACTCCTGTATGGATCTGAGACATGGACGATGTATAGAAGGCACCTCAAGTCGTTGGAGATATATCCCCAACGATGCCTCCGCAAGATCCTGCAAATTCCCTGGGAGGACAGGCACATCAACATCTGTGTCCTCCACCAGGCTAACATCCCCAATATTGAAGCACTGACCACACTCGATCAGCTTCGGTGGGCAGGCCACATAGTACGCATGCCAGATACGAGACTCCCGAAGCAAATGCTTTATGCGGAGCTCCTTCATGGTAAATGAGCCAAAGGAGGACAGCGGAAACGTTATAAGGACACCCTCAAAGCCTGCCTGGTAAAGTGCGACATCACCACTGACACCTGGGAGACCCTGGCCGCAGACCGCCCGAGGTGGAGAAAGTCCATCCGGGAAGGTGTTGAGCTTTTCGAGTCTCAACGCAAAGAGCATGAAGAGGCCAAGCGCAGGCAGCGGAAGGTGCACGGGGCAGACCAGCCCCACCGACCCCTTCCATCGACGAATATCTGTCCCACCTATAACAGGGTCTGTGGCTCTCGTATCGGACTGTTCAGCCATCAAAGAACTCACTTTGAGAGTGGAAGCAAGTCTTCCTCGATTCCGAGGGACTGCCTACGATGATGATGATTGTACAACTTTAATGAGACTTATGCTCTTCAGCCACCTGTTCCCCAAGCGCTATCCAATCAGAGAATAAACACATTTCTGGCACTCTAATTCGACACTCGATTTACCACGCCATTTCTGCATGGTAACTCAATATTAATCCTGGGATCAGTGCACAAGCGGTTTGTATACCCTTTTCTGAACAATGTTTCCAACAGACTCTGACAAGCAGTAGGCCCTTTGGATAAAACAGTCAGGTTTGTCTCTCGGTGGATCATTAAGATGTATTGTTGCACAAAGATGATGCAAATTCCAGTTCTTGCAGGAAGTTTGGATGATTCTGGCAGAAACAGGCAGGAATTATTGTGGGAAAGTGCCACTGGACTTCTTTCATGTTACAGCTATTTATTTTTGTGTTAGAACAAAACAAATTGAAAGGTTATCAGACTTGACAAGAGTTATTAATGCCTGCAACTTTCAGTTCCACCCTGGATGGGGTTTAGTGCAGAATGATTTTCCTAATAACTGAGTATTGAGAAGCTCTGTTGAGGTGTACACATTATCACCTGCTGACTCATCCCCCGACCTGCAAAGCGAATCCTATTGTTTGCTATCTGTTTTCCTGCAGACTGCCTCTGTTTGATAGTTTGCAGTTTAGCAAGCAAGGGCTGCTTCCATTTTAACTAACTATTTTAAAAGGACCATATAAAATAAAGGAAACATTTCCATTTATATAGTGCCTTATCGCACCCACAGGACATCACAATGTGATTTACAGACAATGATTTACTGTTTGAGGTGCAGGCAAAATCCCACAAACCGCAAATGAATGAGTGGCCAGATAATTGGTTGAGGGAAGACTCTTGGTCAGGACAGTTGGAGAACTCTCTGGTATTCTTTGAATAGTGCCAATGGATCTTTCATGTCTACTTCCAACAGGTAGTTGGGGTCTTGGTTTAACATCTCAGGCCAACATCCCCAGCATCGAATGGGGATTCGACCAGCTCAAAGCCTCCTTGATAAAATGCAACATCCCCACTGACACCTGGGAGTCCCTGGCCAAAGACCGCCCTAAGTGGAGGAAGAGCATCCGGGAGGGCGCTGAGCACCTCGAGTCTCGTCGCCGAGAGCATGCAGAAAAAAAGTGCAGGCAGCGGGAGGAGCGTGCAGCAAACCAGACTCCCCACCCACCCTTTCCTTCAACCACTGTCTGTCCTACCTGTGACAGAGACTGTAATTCCCGCATTGGACTGTTCAGTCACCTCAGAACTCAGTTTTAGAGTGGAAGCAAGTCTTCCTCGATTTTGAGGGACTGCCTATGATTAACATCTCAGTTGAAAGAGAATCTCCAACAGGTACTTCAAGTTCCCACCGAGATTATATGTTCATGTCTGTAGTGGAGCTTGAACCCAGAGACAAAAGGGCTATCAACTAAATGAAGCTGACATGGAAATAAAGATAGAAATTTCCTTTTGCTCACTTTTTATGGCTATACATTTCAGGCATTGTGTTGCAGGAACAAGGGCTAGATTTTACACTTTTGTCCAGATTGCCCAAAATTGGGCGGTATTTCCGACGTGGGCGGTAAAAATGGATTTTCGGATCGCCGGCTTGTCGCCCATTCTCAAAAACCCTAGTCTCCATTTTTGAAATTCGCAGTTACTGCGAGTGATATGAAATGGGTGTTAGCGTTAAATCTCTCTGACCTTCTGCCGTAATGTGTCGCCGTCCTTAGTAACGCTCGATTCCCGTGATTCAGGAGGTCAAGGGTCATCATGACATGCGCAGAAGAGGAGACAGAGAGAGAGGGAGCTGTGAGGTATATAAAAAGGAAAAGAATGGCTAAAGTAAATGTTGGTCCTTTAAAGGACGAGACCGGGGAATTAATAATGGGGAACATGGAGATGACAGAAACTCTGAACAAATATTTATATCAGTCTTTACGGTAGAGGACACTAATAATATCCCAACAGTGGATCGTCAAGGGGCTATGCGACGGAGGAACTTGACACAATCACTAAGGAGATGGTACTCAGTAAGATAATGGGACTTAAGGCAGATAAATCCCCTGGACCTGATGGCTTGCATCCTAGGGTCTTAAGATAAATAGTGGCAGGGATAGTGGATGCACTGGTTGTAATTTATCAAAATTCCCTGGATTCTGGGGCAGTCCCAGCAGATTGGAAGACTGCAAATGTCACGCCGCTATTTAAAAAAGGAGGCAGACAAAAAGCAGGAATCTATAGACCAGTTAGCCTAACATCTGTGGTTGGGCAAATGTTGGAGTCCATTATTAAAGAAGTAGTAGCAGGACATTTGGAAAAGCAAAATTCGGTCAGGCAGAGTCAGCATTGATTTATGAAGGGGAAGTCATGTTTGACAAATTTACTGGAGTTCTTTGAGGATGTAACGAAGAGGGTGGATAAAGAGAAACCAGTGGATATGGTGTATTTGGACTTCCAGAGGCATTTGACAAGGTGCCACATAAAAGGTTACTTAACAAGATAAAAGTTCACGGGGTTAGGGGTAATATATTAGCATGGACAGAGGATTGGCTAACAAACAGAAAACAGAGAGTAAGGATAAACGGTTCATTCTCTGGTTGGCAATCAGTAACTAGTGGGGTGCTGCAGCGATCAGTGCTGGGACCCCAACTATTTACAATCTATATTAACGACTTGGAAGAAGGGACCGAGTGTAACGGAGCCAAGTTTGCTGACGATACAAAAATGGGAGGGAAAGCAATGTGTGAGGAGGACACAAAAAATCTGCAAAAGGACCTAGACAGGCTAAGTGAGTGGGCAAACATTTGGCAAATGGAGTATAATGTTGGAAAGTGTGAGGTCATGCACTTTGGCAGAAAAAATCAAAGAGCAAGTTAGTATTTAAATGGCGAAAGATTGCAAAGTGTTGCAGTACAGCGGGACCTGGGGATACTTGTGCATGAAATACAAAAAGTTAGTATGCAAGTACAGCAAGTGATCAGGAAGGCCAATGGAATCTTGGTCTTTATTATAAAGGGGATGGAGTATAAAAGCAGGGAAGTCTTGCTACAGGGTATTGGTGAGGCCAAACCTGGAATACTGCCGCAGTTTTGGTTTCCATATTTACGAAAGGATATCCTTGCTTTGGAGGCAGTTCAGAGAAGGTTACTAGGTTGATTCCAGAGATGAGGGGGTTGACTTATGAGGAAAGGTTGAGTAGGCTGGGCCTCTACTCATTGGAATTCAGAAGATTGAGAGGTGATCTTATCAAAATGTATAAGATTATAAGGGTGCTTGACAAGGTGGATGCAGAGAGGATGTTTCCACTGATGGAGTCTAGAACTAAGGAGCATAATCTTAGAATAAGGGGCCACCCATTTAAAACTGAGATGAGGAGAAATTTATTTTCTTCGAGGGTTGTGGATCTGTGAAATTCGCTGCCTCAGAGAGCTGTGGAAGCTGGGACATTGAATAAATTTAAGACAAAGATAGACAGTTTCTTAACCGATAAGGGAATAAGGGGTTATGGGGAACGGGCAGGAAAGTGGACC
Source organism: Pristiophorus japonicus (assembly GCF_044704955.1). Lineage (NCBI taxonomy): Eukaryota > Metazoa > Chordata > Chondrichthyes > Pristiophoridae > Pristiophorus > Pristiophorus japonicus. Next base: position 88,505,944 of record NC_091989.1, on the reverse strand, counting down.
TGAGTCCATGATCGGATCAGCCAAGATTGTATAAATGGCGGAATAGGCTCGAGGGGCCATATGTCCCACTCCTGCTCCTATTTCTTATATTGTTATGTTCTTATGAGAGGGACTGAAAGCGTGTGTGGCTGTGCTGTGTGCTTGTTTGGCTGTTGTGGGAGGCACGAGGGAGATTCACCAGCAGCAAAAAGCTTACTAAGCACCAAGAACATAGTTGGCACCGAGTTTTTGTCCAACAAATAATATATAACATGGAAGGATGGAGGAGGCCCTGGAGCTGTTAACCAGGAACACTGGTGGCAGAGGCCTCCCAGTGGTCCCGGAGCGTGGTACTGCACCCCAAGGTGCCGCACCCCCATTGCCAACCACACATGAGAGCCAGGAGCAGCATCTTGCTCATGGCTCGGAGCACGTTCCCACCTCAGGACTGTCCTCTCCCGTATCCGTCCAAGCAGCGCTTCGGCTATCACCCCCCCGACCAATGAAGCATCGCCTGAGGACCTCCTCGGCCAGGCGGCTTGGAGTCAGGATGGGAAGGGGTAGAGGTGGGGAGGAGGAGCAGGGAGGGAGGGGCGAAGGGATGGTTTGTACAGAAATACTGATGATTTCAGACTAATTTTTGGTTCAGATGTTTTTTATTTAACAAAACCTTGCAGCACATTGGCTCAAATAGCTGCACCATTACACGCTTGTGATTCCGTAACATCAATGGGTATAATCACACTTAACTTCAATCAAATTAAAATTTAACTGTCACCAAGGTGATGCCCACCATTAATGTATGACCTGCACACCCAGCAATGTGTCAGCTTTGTAAATACCACCAACGTTCTTTCAGGCAAAGTGCTCATTTATGAGCTCCTGACATAAGAGTCTTGCAGTTATCATGCCACCATGGGCCCTTTCATGCAGTCTACAGCGGGGGCGGGGGCATGATTTCAGCTTCAGCCCGATTGTCTGGGCCGATAGCAGCTTCCACCTCCTCGTCCTCTCCCTCTCTCTGGTGAGTTGGACTGTCAGACTCTTCTGACAATTCTTGTCCCCTCCTGATAGCCGAGTTGTGCAGCATGGAGCACACCACCACGAATTGAGCTACCTGCTCAGGGTAGTATTGGAACTCGCCTCCTGAGTGGCCCAGGCATCTAAAGCGCTGCTGGAGGATTCTAGTGGTTTTCGCCACGATATTGCGAATGGCTCTGTGGCTCTCGTTGTATCGCTTCTCGGCTTCGGTGTGAGCATCATGCAGGGGAGTCATCAGCCAGGTGGCGAGGCTATATCCTTTGTCACCAAGCATCCAGCATTGACCTTGTGGCTGATTGTTAAACAAGTCAGATACAGTGCTCTCACGCAGGATGTGAGCATCATGGATGTTGCCCGGAAATTTAGCATTCACTTCCATAATAATTTGCTGGTGGTTGACAACGAGTTTCACATTCAGGGAGTGGAATCCCTTGTGGTTCCTGAAAACCTCTGCATCCTGAAAAGGTGCCCGCATCGCGAAGTGCGTAAAGTCTATTGCTCCCTGCACCTTGGGGAAGTTAGCAATTCAGTAGAATCCTAAAGCCCTCTCAGTCCGAGCCTCCCTGGTCATAGGGAAGTTGATAAACTCCATCCTGCGTGCGTACAGGGCTTCAGTGACCTGTCTAATGCAGCAATGTGTGTCATGCTGAGACAGACCGCAAATGTTGCCAGTTGAGACCTGAAAAGAACCCGATGCGTAGAACGACAGTGCCACAGTGACTTTGACCTCGATGGACAGTGCGGTCCTGATGGTGCTGGTAGGCTGCAGATCTCCCCTGATGAGTTGCCATACCTCAGTGATAACCTCTTTGTGGAAGCGCAGTCTCCAAAGGCAGGTGGTGTCGGGCAAGTTGAGGTAAGAAAGCTTCTCTCTGTACTTGCAGGGGGGTGTAACGTCTGGTCCTCCTCATCAGTCTGGGACGTCTTACATTGGGCACATGATGTTGTCGCACGTACCTTCTGCTATCTCGAGTCTGCAGCGTGTAATTGGTCATCAAGAGAGGGTGAGAAAGGACAGGCCCCATTCCAATAGCTATCTGTTTTCCACCGATTGGCCACAAAGAATTAATGTCCTGACGAAGACATCTATTAAATTCCAATCGGTCACAGTATGATAAAGATGTTTGTTCAGATGTTCACATCACCTCCAAAGACCTCCAGAGTACATCCGAACTCCCCCGAGGTTGAAGCAGAGCAGCCTTTTAAATGATGCGACATGTGATTTAGGACATGGCGTCCATAACGCTGTGAGTAGTTCCGGTTAGTTCCACTTTTTCCCGGCGATATTGTGGGTGAGATGTGTGCGAGATGGTGAAAGTGACGCTGGGTGATCTCCTGGCATTAGTTTCGGCAAATGTGATCTTTACGACAAAATAAAGTGCCGGTCGGTATTATTGAATCTCAGCGTTAATTACGTGCAGAAAGTAACACTGGGCAATATTATGGCTGTTGGTTTGCCCATTCTGATGAATCCAACCCAAAAAAGTGGGCGGGTGGTATTATTTTTTCCCGGCATTACACACATGGGGAAAGTAACGTTGGGCGATAAGTGACCGAAAAATGGGCGTCAGTTTCCATTTTGTAGCTAAATGGTTGACAGCATTATGCATGCAAAAAAAGTGGAAAATCTAGCCCAAGGTTCCTAATTGTAAAGGTGATGGTCAACAGTAAATGTGGAGTTAAGGGCACGTGGAACATTGCTAGAGTTTTGTATTGAGATCCCTGTCTTGCTTATGTGGTCTTTCCCAATTTGTGTCTGATGTGATTCTAAGTAGGTTTGCTTCTTGATGTACCATTCTATATTGGAACCTAAAATCTTATTCGCGGCTGATCTGCCTTAATTTGTGAGTGTGCATTTATCAGTGTAATTGGATATGACAAGCTTGGAGTAAAGGTCAAATTATGCTGCTAGCAATGTTCTTTAATCTACAGAAAATGAAAAGTTTAAGCAAAGCTGTCACAAAAACATATTTTCCACTCACGTGCCTGGGCACACATCAGGGCTGATTTTCGTTCCCTACTCTTCGTGCAGCACACACAAAGTGTCTGACCTGATTCCAACCCGCCTGGATTTGGGAGTTCCGATCGTTAGCGTGCCTCTGACATTCCACCTGGCTGGGCCAACCGCTTGGAATTGGGAAAGAATAGTCCCTGCGAATGAGGTTTGTCCAAAAACAACAGGCATAAAGCTTTCTGCACTGATCTTTCGCCCAATATCCATAAACATAATATTGTGATACACCCAAATCCAGGCTTCATTTAAGGTCATTTGTAGGGCCACCTCTCTTACTTCAGAAAATCGTGCCCTCACCTGAACTGTTATCTTGAATCCTGACTTTAAACACAGCGACCACAAAATTCAACCCCGGTAGTTTTGGCTGCTTTTTGTAAAAAAAAAATGGTGACTGTGGTCCTGAATTATCTTGCCAGTGGATCCTTCCAGGCTGGAACAGGCGACAGAGCAAACATCTTGCAGTTCGCCGACCATCGCTGCATCGGGGAGATCACAGAGGTTCCGAGCGTACGCTAGGAGGGGGGACCTCATTATCTTCTCTCTAAACGGAGAGAAGAAGGAGGAGCACGCATGTGGCGTTGCCAGGATATCGGGCTTCACCATGGTGGATGGGTGCCATCGACTGCACACATGTGGCTTTGCGGGCACCGCATGCCATATAATACAGACCGTCATTGATGGCACCCATACAGCCCAAATATAAAACGTGAGGGCTTTTATTCCAGCAACATGAGGCTTTTGTGTGACCATCTGCACCGGCTATTGCAGGTCACTGCCAGATTCCCAGGCAGCACTCATAATGCATTTATTTTTTGACAAACTACCATGTCAACTGCCTAGCAAGTCAAGGGCTGGATCCTGGAAGACCACGGCAACGCACTGCTGCCTTTACTCCTGACCCCTGTTGTGCTGTCCCCATGCACCAGCTGAGCACAGCCACAATGAGGCACGTGCCTCCTCTGGATCCATCATCAAGCACACAATAACCATTTGAAGCCACACATCCAACGACTCGATAGGTATGGGGAGAATTCTCAATGTAGTCGAGTCAACATTTTCCTGATCATTGTACACTGCTGAATTTTCCATAACATCGCAGTTCAGAGAGGCATCCACGCGTAGAAGCAAGAACACGAGACTACTGAAGAACAGGAAGGCGTTATTGCAAAAGGGATTGAGTATAAAAGCAGGGAAGTCTTGCTACAATTATACAGGGTGTTGGTGAGGCCACACCTGGAATTCTGCATACAGTTTTGGGTTCCATATTTACGAAAGGATATACTTGCATTGGAAGCTGTTCAGAGAAGGTTCACTAGGTTGATTCCGGAGATGAGAGGGTTTACTTATGAGGAAAGGTTGAGTCGGTTGGGCCTCTACTCATTGGAATTCAAAAGAATGAGAGGTGATCTTCTCTAAACGTATAAGATTATGAGGGGGCTTGACAAGGTGGATGCAGAGAGGATGTTTCCACTGATAAGGGAGACTAGAACTAGGGGGCATAATCTTAGAATAAGGGGCCGCCCATTTAAAACTGAGATGAGGAGGAATTTCTACTCTCAGAAGTCTGTAAGTTTGTGGAATTAGCTGCCTTAGAGAACTGTGGAAGCTGGGACATTGAATAAATTTAAGACAGAGATAGACAGCTTCTTAACCGATAAGGGAATAAGGGGTTATGGCAGGGAAGTGGAGCTGAGTCCATGATTGGATCAGCCATGATCGTATTAAATGGCGGAGCAGGCTCGAGGGGGCATATGGCCTACTCATGCTCCTATTTCTTATGTTATGTTGGACCTGCACCTGCTCATTTGTGCTCTGCATTACTGTGCTATCCTCAAACAGACAGTGTAAACCCCTGGGGACGATTGATTTGTGCTGCTGCTGGACAGAATAAGTTTGAGTGCTGGGTGCGAGGTGAGTTGTTGGCAGAGTTTACATGTACAGACCCCAAGCCAGCTTCCTTATCCATACTCGCAGACATGGAAAGAGGAAGATCTGTCCGGAGCACAAACTCCGAACAAATTATTAATAAGCAGCTTTCTCCAAACATTTCATGTGAAGCTGCTGAGCAAGACAAAGTTGTGTGTCCATAATTGTGTGACTGAATAGGACGGAGTGAAAGGAAGCATGTAAAGTACAAACCTGGAACTGGGGCTGTTGCTCCTATTTTCCCAGCTTCTACCTTTTCCTCCCCCAAGTCTCACCTCTAAATTTCGAGCAGTCTGCTCTATGAAAGTTGCAGAACCTCCTCCAGTAATTTGCATATTCCTTCTGATCCCGAAGTGGGACGAGAATCTGGACTTGCTGTGGTCGCTGGGAGGATTCATTCAGAAGCAATCTGGGATTCTGTATCTTCATTTGGTTTGATTGAGTGTCACTGGCTACTGTCAGTGTTTTTAGTAATCTGTAATGTTTCTATCATTAGTTGATTTTTGGGCTTATTTTCTTTTTGGTGATTGGATAGAAATCTCCAGTTGGGTTTTTTGGTGTTTAATGTAAATGAGACGTTTCTAATTCGGGACAGGCTCGACGGGCCAAATGGTCTTCTTCCGTGCTGTAACCATTCTGTGGACTCGATGATTCTGTTAATGCACTGTCTTCTACAAAAGCAGAAGTATGCATTGAATGCCTAGGATTGGTTGGCATGCTCTATAGCCAAGTGTGTAGGTGTTCTTTTTGACTATTGTGAAGACATAAAGCTGCAGCATGCAGTTGCTGTCCACAGAAGGAGTTTCCAGGGGTTGTCGTGGGCAGCCTCATGGTGAAGGCGATGCTGGAAAGTGCACAGTGCAGTTTCAATGGCACCCATGGGAAATTAGAGAGAAAGGGAAGAAATGGATGAGTAAGGAGGAGATCATGACAGTAATAGATGATGCAGTGCATAACCACTGACTGACCTTGAATGCTCCTTCCATGTCTTTCTTGGTAAGCTCATTGAATATTTTGTGGCACTGCAGTCCTTTCAAGAGTGCTGCTGAAATGGGTGCAGCCAGCCATCTCCTGCCTTACTCGTCGCCCCGTACTCTCACTGACCTGAAGGCCATCTCAGCAAATAGAGCTTCCTGTTGCACTGCACCACATAGGAAGATTCATTAAAGCAGGGGTCCCCGTATCTTGCTACAATGCTGCCTGTCTTTTTAGCATACTTGGAAAGAAAGCATTGCACCTTTAAATTGCTGCAGGCCTTAAAGGACACAGAGGGGTGGAAATTCTTTTTGCGCTGTTTTCGTAGCAACATCTTTGAGGAAGTGTAGGGAGGCAATGGTGAGTACCCTGCTCATATCTCTCAGGTTACAGCTGGGGCAGTAGATTCCCGTGTGAAGCTGGCCTGGACCCTGCTCAACTCATTGCGTTCCAATTTAGGTGAGAGGGCCTAAAACAGGTATTGGGGCCCTCATTACATTTGTAAGGCGAAAGCCTGAGAGAAATGGCCCGTCCTAATATCGCGTTGCACGTCTTTCAGACATCCTTTGGGCACATGATGTTGTTCCTCCAAAATTGGCTCTCATTGCAACAACAACAACTTGTATTTATATAGCGCCTTTAACGTAGTTAAACGTCCCAAGGCGCTTCACAGGAGTGCTTTAAGACAAAACAAATAAATTTGACACCGAGCCACATAACAAGAAATTACGGCAGATAACCAAAAGCTTGGTCAAAAATGTAGGTTTTAAGGAGCAACTTAAAGGAGGAAAGAGAGGTAGAGAGGCGGAGAGGTTTAGGGAGGGAGTTCAGAGCTTGGCGTCCAGGAAGCTGAAGGCATGGTCAATGATGGTTGAGCAATTATAATCAGGGATGCCCAGGAGGGCAAAATTAGAGGAGCGCAGACATCTCGGGGTGGCGGGGGGTTGTAGGGCTGGAAGAGATTACAGAGATAGGGAGGGGAGAGGGCATGGAGGGATTTGTAAAGAAGGATGAGGATTTTGAAATCGAGATGTTGCTTAACCGGAAGCCAATGTAGGGGTGATGGGTGAGCAGGACTTGGTGCGAGTTAGGACACGGGAGCCAAGTTTTGGATCACCTCAAGTTTACGTAGGGTAGAATGTGGGAGGCCAGCCAGGGGTGCCTTGGAATAGTCAAGTCTAGAGGTAACAAAGGCATGGCTGAGGGTTTCGGCAGCAGATGAGCTGAGGCAGGGGCGGAGACGGGCGATATTACAGAGGTGGAAATAGGCGGTTTTAGTTATGCCGTGGATATGTGGCTGGAAGCTCATTTCAGAGTCAAATATGACACCAGGTTTGCGAACATAGAAACATAGAATATAGGTGCAGGAGTCGGCCATTCGGCCCTTCGAGCCTGCATCACCATTCAATATGATCATGGCTGATCATTCACCTCATTACCCCTTTCCCGCTTTCTCTCCATACCCCTTGATCCCTTTAACCGTAAGGATCTCTTGAATATGTCCAATGAACTGGCATCAACAACTCTGCGGCAGGGAATTCCACAGTTAACAACTCTCTGAGTGAAGAGGTTTCTCCTCATCTCTGTCCTAAATGACCTACCCCTTATCCTAAGACTGTGTCCCCTGGTTCTGGACTTCCCCAACATCGGGAACATACTTCCCGCATCTAACCTGTCCTGTCCCGTCAGAATCTTATACGTTTCTATGCGATCCCCTCTCATCCTTCTAAACTCCAGTGTGTAAAGGCCCAGTTGATCTAGTCTCTCCTCATATGTCAGTTCAGCCATCCCTGGAATCAGTCTGGTGAACCTTCGCTGCACTTCCTCAATAGTAAGAATGTCCTTCCTCAGATTAGGAGACCAAAACTGAACACAATATTCCAGGTGAGGCCTCACCAAGGCCCTGTACAATTGCAGTAAGACCTCCCTGCTCCTATACTTAAATCCCCTAGCTATGAAGGCCAAAATACCATTTGCCTTCTTCACCGCCTGCTGTACCTGCATGCCAATTTTCAGTGACTGGTGAACCAAGACACCTAGGTCTCGTTGCACCTCCCCTTTTCCTAATCTACCACCATTCAGATAATATTCTGTTTTTGTGTTTTTGCCACCAAAGTGGATAACCTCACATTTATCCACATTATACTGCATCTGCCATGCATTTGCCCACTTACCTAACCTGTCCAAATCACTCTGCAGCCTCTTACCATCCTCCTCACAGCTCACTCCACCACCCAGTTTAGTGTCATCTGCAAACTTGGAGATATTACACTCAATTTCTGCATCCAAATCATTAATGTATATTGTAAAGAGCTGGGGTCCCAGCACTGAGCCCTGTGGCACTCCACTAGTCACTGCCTCCCATTCCGAAAAGGACCCGTTTATCCCGACTCTCTGCTTCCTGTCTGCCAACCAGTTCTCTATCCATGCTAGTACATTACTCCCAATACCATGTGCTTTGATTTTGCACATCAATCTCTTATATGGAACCTTGTCAAAGGCCTTTTGAAAGTCCAAATACACCACATCCACTGGTTCTCCCTTGTCCACTCTACTAGTTACATCCTCAAAAAATTCCAGAAGATTTGTCAAGCATGATTTCCCTTTCACAAATCCATGCTGACTTTGACTGGTCCTGTCACTGCTTTCTCATTTTACCTTAATAATTGATTCCAACATTTTCCCCACTACTGATGTCAGGCTAACTGGTCTATAATTTCCCGTTTTCTCTCTCCCTCCTTTTTTAAAAAGTGGTGTTACATTAGCTACCCTCCAGTCCATAGGAACTGATCCAGAGTCAATAGACTGTTTGAAAATGATCACCAATGCATCCACTATTTCTAGGGCCACTTCCTTAAGCACTGTGGGATGCAGACAATCAGGCCCCGGGGATTTGTCGGCCTTCAATCCATCAATTTCCCCAACACAATTTCCCGCCTAATAAGGATATCCTTCAGTTCCTCCTTCTCACTAGACCTTCGGTCTCCTAGTACCTCCGGAAGGTTATTTGTGTCTTCCTTCGTGAAGACAGAACCAAAGTATTTGTTCAATTGGTCTGTCATTTCTTTGTTCCCCATTATTAATTCACCTGAGTCCGACTGCAAGGGACCTACGTTTGTCTTGACTAATCTTTTTCTCTTCACATATCTATAAAAGCTTTTGCAGTCAGTTTTTATGTTCCCGGCAGGCTTCCTCTCTTACTCTATTTCCCCCCTCCGAATTAAACCCTTTGTCCTCCTCTGCTGAATTCTAAATTTCTCCCAGTCTTCAGGTTTGCTGCTTTTTCTGCCAATTTATATGCCTCTTCCTTGGATCTAACATTATCCTTTATTTCCCTTGTTAGCCACGGTTGAGCCACCTTCCCTGTTTTACTTTTACTCCAGACAGGGATGTTCAACTGTTGAAGTTCATCCATGTGATTTATAAATGTTTGCCATTGCCTATCCACCGACAATCCTTTAAGTATCATTTGCCAGTCTATTCTAGCCAATTGACGCCTCATGCCATCGAAGTTAGCTTTCCTTAAGTTTAGGACCCTAGTTTCTGAATTAACTGTGTCACTCTCCATCTTAATAAAGAATTCTACCATATTATGGTCACTCTTCCCCTAGGGGCCTCGCACAACAAGATTGCCAATTAGTCCCTTCTCATTGCACATCACCCAGTCTAGGATGGCCAGCTCTCTAGTTGGTTCCTCGACATATTGGTCAAGAAAACCATCCTTAATACACTCCAGGAATTCCTCCTCTACCACATTGCTACCTGTTTGATTAGCCCAATGTATATGTAAATTAAAGTCGCCCATGATAACTACTGTACCTTTATTGCACATATCCCTTATTTCTTGTTTGATGCTGTCCCCAATCTCACTACTACTATTTGGTGGTCTGTACACAACTCCCACCAGCGTTTTCTGCCCTTTGGTATTCCGCAGCTCCACCCATACCGATTCCACATTATCCAAGCCAATGTCCTTCCTTGCTATTGCATTAATTTCCTCTTTAACCAGCAACACCACCCTGCCTCCTTTTCCTCTCTGTCTATCCTTCCTAAATGTTGAATACCTCTGGATGTTGAGTTCCCAGCTTTGGTCACCCTGGAGCCATCGTATCCATTACATCGTATCCATTAACTGCTATCGGTGCAGTTAATTCAACCACCTTATTCTGAATACTCCTCGCATTGAGGCACAGAGCCTTCAGGTTTGTCTTTTTAACACACCTTGCCCCTTTAGCATTTTGCTGTAATGTGGCCCTTTTTGTTTTTTGTCTTGGGATTCCCTGCCCTCCACTTTTACTATTCTCCTTTCTATCTTTTGCCTCTGTCTCCCTTTTATTTCCCTCTGCCTCCCTGCATAGGTTCCTGTCCCCCTGCCATATTAGTTTAACTCCTCCCCGACAGCACTAGCAAACACTCCCCCTAGGACATTGGTTCCGGTCCTGGCCAGGTGCAGACCGTCTGGTTAGTACTGGTCCCACCTCCCCCAGAACCGGTTCCAATGTCCCAGGAATTTGAATCCCTCCCTTCTGCACCACTCCTCAAGCCTCGTATTCATCTGAGCTATCCTGCGATTCCTACTCTGATTAGCACGTGGCACTGGTAGCAATCCTGAAATTATTACTTTTGAGGTCCTACTTTTTAATTGAGCTCCTAGCTCCCTAAATTCGTGTTGTAGGACCACATCCCGTTTTTTGCCTATATCATTGGTACCTATGTGCACCACGACAACTGGCTGTTCCCCCTCCCTTTTCAGAATGTCCTGCACATAGTCCGAGACATCCTTGACCCTTGCACCAGGGAGGCAACATACCATCCTGGATTCTCGGTTGTGGCCGCAGAAACACCTATCTATTCCCCTTACAATTGAATCCCCTATCACTATCGCTCCCGCACTCTTTTTCCTGCCCCCCTGTGCAGCAGAGCCACCCACGGTGCCATGAACTGGGCTGCTTCTGCTCTCCCCTGATGAGTCTGGGTAAGCCTCAGACTGATACTAGGGAGAGAGATGGAGTCGATGGCTGGGGAACGCAGTTTGTGACTGGGACCAAAGACAATGACTTCGGTCTTCCATATGCATGTGCAGCATTCGTAACAAAATAGATGAGTTGATGGCACAAATAGATGAGCACATGCTCATCCAGAACTACCGTAAAATTGGCGCAACAAGGTCCAATTTCTATCCCAGAGTTCCTTCTCCTATTGGGCATGTGCATAATCGCGTGTGCGAGGTGTGCTCACTATGGGCCCAAGTTTCGGCCTCAGTTGCTCCTGATTTTTTGGAGCAACTGGTGAAGAACGGAGTATCTTAGAAATTCAAATTCTCGGCATTTAGTTTGCTCCAGTTCTTGTCAGTTAGAACAGTTTCACTTTGGAACAGAATTTTTTTTTTCAAAAGGGGGCCTGTCCGGCCACTTACGCCTGTTTTCAAAGTTTCGGCAGTGAAGACTTACTCCAAACTAACTTAGAATGGAGTAAGTGAAGATTTTTGTACGCTCGAAAAAACCTTGTCTACACTTTAGAAAATCAGGCGTAGGATACAAATCAGGCGTAGGGAAATGGGGGGGGGGGGCGGGGGGGGTTAAAGGGAAGTTTACAAACATTAAACACTTCAGTTTTACAAATAAAGAGCCATCATCAATAATAAATGATAAAAACATCAATAAATCAACCAATAAATCAATCAAAAAAAATTAATAAGAAATAATTAAAAAAAAAACAATCAATAAATAAAACATTTTCTACTTACCAACTGCAGCACCGGGAGCCCTCCAACAGCATGCTGGGATGCCCCCCCCCCCCCCCCACCCCCCACAGTGTGTCTCTGTCAGTGTCTCTATCTCTCTGTCTGTCTGTCTGTGTGTGTCTCTCAGTCTCTGTCTGTCAGTGCCTGTGTTTCTGACAGCGAGGGTAGGGGGAGGAGGGGGGTAGAGGGAGAGAGGCGGGGGCAGGGGGAGGGGAGGGAGGGAGGCAGAGGGGGAGGGAGGGAAGGGGGAGGGATGGGGGAGAAGGGGGCGGGAAGGATTTCTCCTGTTTTCAGAATTCTCATTCTATCTGGACCCCTCCCTTTGGCCTCTTAACTTATCGAGATCTTTTCATTGCGAACTGCCGGTAGACATCAGCCGTCTCAATTTCTTTGCTCCTCTCACTTACTCCAACCTACCTCCCTCTGAACTTGCAGCACTCCGCGCTCTCAGATCCAACCCTAACATTGTCATTAAACCTGCTGACAAGGGTGGCGCTGTTGTTGTTTGGCGAACAAACCTCTACCTTGCAGAGCCTGAATGCCAACTCTCTGACACCTCCTCCCACCTCCCCCTGGATCATGACCCCACCACCGAACATCAATTTACATGTACTTCTTTCAATTTAGTATACTGTATTCGCTGCTCACGATGTGGTCTCCAATACACTGGGGAGACCAAACGCAGATTGGGTGACCGCTTTGCGGAACACCTCCGTTCAGTCCGTAAGCGTGACCCCGAGCTTCCGGTCGCCTGTCACTTTAATTCCCCGGCTCCACTCCCACTCTGACCTCTCCGTCCTCGGCCTGTTACACAGTTCCAATGAAGCTCAACGTAAGCTCGAGGAACAGCACCTCATCTTTCGATTAGGCACTTTACAGCCTTCTGGACTCAAATTCAACAATTTCAGATCATAACCTTGCCCCTTTTTATTCACATGGCAGCTGATGATTCTGCCATTCCCCTTTACACCTCATCAAGACTCAACTTTTGTTTCTTTACTTGTCCCATTACCATCTCCTTTTGCCTCGCACCATCATCCCTTTTGTCTTTTAATCTCTCCTGCCTTCCATCCTATCACAGACCTTCCCTTTTGTTCTTTCCTCCCACCCCCTTTCCTTGCTCCTGCACTTGCTTAAAACCCGTTACATCTCATCGACCTGAAACATTAACTCTGTTTCTCTCTCCACAGATGTTGATTATTTCCAACATTTTCTGTTTTAATTATTGACACAGATAGGACTGAAAACCAATTGTTTATTGTATGACTATGAATGCATAAGACATGATTGAGGTATTTTGCTCAACTGTATCTTGCACAGATTTCTATACTGTCTCACTAGTGTCAGCTGTGGCTCAGTGGGGAGTTCTCTCGCCTGAGTCAGAAGGTTGTGGGTTCAAGTCCCACTCCAGGGACTTGAGTACCAAACAAAATCCAGGCTGACACACCAGCGCAATGCTGAGTGGGTACTGCATTGTTGGAGGTGCCATCTTTCAGATGAGACGTTAAACCGATGTCCCGTCTACTCTCTCAGGTGGACGTAAAAGATCCTATGGCACTATTTCAAAGAAGAGCAGGGGAGTTATCCCCGGTGTCCTGTCCAATATTTATCCCTCAATCAACATAACAATAAAACAGATTATCTGGTCATTATCACATTGCTGTGTGTGGGAGCTTGCTGTGCGCAAATTGTCTGCTGCATTTCCTACATTACAACAGACTACACTCCAAAAAGTACTTAATTGGCTGTAAAGCGCTTTGAGACGTCTGGTGATCGTGAAAGACACTATATAATCCAAGTCTTTCTTTCTTTCTTTCTTTCTTTCTTTCTTTCTTTCTTTCTTTCTTTGTCTGAATTATGATTTGAATTGGGAGTTGGAAGTCAGGGTTATTGTTCTTTTTCAGTTTCCAACAATGCCATTTGATGTCATGCTTTATCTGTGTTGATTTGAATCAGATCTGTATTCATGCATGGTTACAGCTAAAGTAATGAATAAATGAAGTAGTCAGGAAAGAACAATCAATCCCTCATCACAGGGCTGGTTGGCTGAAGAAAGGCACAGTTCTCATTTCAGTGTCTTGGTTGATGACATCTGATGCCTTCTACAATGCAAGATTATTGCTTGTTAGTTGTTCTCTCAATCTGGCACCACACCTCCAGAGTGCTGCCTTTTTTCTCGGGGTGAACGTTCGGGCTCAGTGCTCCCGGAGCAGAGCTTCACATGGCAGGAGTGAATACTGGGAATTTGGCCTGGTGCTGATTTATGACCTGTACACAGTTTCATCCATTAAAGGGAAATATCTGAAGATTTACTTCTGTACTTAAAAAAAAAATCAACACTTAATTAGTACATCAACGGTTGAAACTTTGGTTTAAATACTGAAGTATAATGACATCAGTCCAGCAAAGGGAACTGGTACTCTGCGCTATGATTTTCATCGCTCCACCAACAATGGCGGTGTCTTCTGCTGTCTAGTTCCCAAGCTCTGGAACTCCCTCCCTAAATCTCTCTGCCTCTCTACTTCTCTTTCCTCCTTTCATCATCATCATCTTTAACCAACCAGGGAGCAGGCTATCTTAGATCTGGTACTGTATAATGAGACAGGATTAATAAATGATCTCCTAGTAAAGGATCCTCTAGGAATGAGTGACCATAACATGGTTGAATTTCAAATTCAGTTGGAGAGTGAGAACGTTGGATCTCAAACCCGTGGCTAGCTTAAATAAAGGAGACTACAATGGTATGAGGGCAGAGTTGGCTAAAGTGGATTGAGAAAATAGATTAAAATATGGGACAGTTGATGAGCAGTGGCAGACATTTAAGGAGATATTTCATAACTCAACAAAAATATATTCCAATGAGAAGGAAAGACTATAAGAGAAGGGATCTGTGGCTTACTAAGGAAATAAGGAATAGTATCAAATTGAAAACAAGGGCATACAATGTGGCCAAGACTAGTGGGAGGCCAGAGGATTGGGAAACTTTTAAAAGCCAGCGAAGAATGACTAAAAAAATGATAGAGAGGGAAGACAGATTATGAAAGTAAACTAGCACGAAATATAAAAACAGATAGCAAGAGTTTCTACAGGTACATGAAAAGGAAAAGAGTGGCTAAAGTAAAAATTGGTCCCCGAGAGAATGAGACTGGGGAATTAATAATGGAGAACAGGGAAATGACAGAAACATTGAACAAATATTTTCACGGTAGAAGACACTAAAAACATCCCAATGGATAATCAAGGGATTATAGGGAGAGAGGAACTTAATACAATCACTATCACTGATGAAGTAGTACTCGGTACATCGTGGCCCCCTGATATGTGAGAGAACAGCTCCGCAGGTCGGGCTATAAAAGAGCTGGAGCGGCATACCACTTCAACCTCCAGCGCGAGCTGCTCCAAGTGTGCGCCAATTTTGAGATGGGCGACTGGGTGATGTCATCAAAACCCTGGTCGCCGTTTTTGAGCATGGGCAGGAACATCAGCAGGGCCCAGGTACAGAGGAGTGGGAAGGTCGGGGCGGATGAGCGGCGAGTGTTTGTGGCGAGATGCGGTGAATGTTTATGGTGGAGGAGTGGTGAGAGATCGTGGCGAAGGTGTGACAAATGAGGGTACGGGGCCCAGAAGAGCCCAGGGCCCAGGGGCAGCACGGGCCAGTCCATACTGCGCTATGTGCGCACTCGGTCCGTGCAGCAGAGCAGGTCTCCAGTCGTCTTGGTTAACCCTTGCTACTGGATAAAGGCCTAGTTCTATGTGGTGGCTGGTGTGCAACGGTCACCACACGTTAAAAAAATTCACCCACAGGCATCTTCCACCCCCTCAATTGGAGTTCAGGGCTGGAACATCGGGTCCTTCATCGAAACACCTATGCAGTCGTGGAAGCAAGTCATCCTCATTCGAGGGACCACCTATGATGATGATCATCTTTAAGACGTTTCTGAAAACCTACATTTTCGACCGCTGTCTTAATATATGCTTACGTGGCTCGGTGTCAAATTTTCTTTCGATAACGCTCCTGTGAAGCTCCTTGCGATGTTTTACTACGTTAAAGGCGCTATAAAAATAGTGTTGGAGTACTAATTTCAAGGAGGGTGGTGCGCTGCAGAGAAATATGTTTGAAAACCATTTTGGACCAACTTTGTTTGATCTTTTGTCCCTTGTAAGCTGCAGATTTGCCATCCTACAAACTCTTCGCTTGCACCTTCACTGTATTGAAAATTGCTTAACACATTCTTTCCCAGCACCTCCAAACTTTGGAACTCTATACCTCCCTCATTCTTCACTTTCTTCCACAGTCTCCCAGATCAGTCACAGACGGAGAGCAGGCAGATGTCCTGCTCCCAGATCAGTCACAGACGGAGGGCAGGCAGATGTCCTGCTCCTAGAAGAAAAAAAAATTGCATTTCTATAGCTCCTTTAATGACCTCAGGATGTCTTAAGGCACTTTACAATCAAAAAAGTATTTTTGAAGTATAGTCGCTGCTGTAAAGTAGGAAATGCGGCAGCCAATTTGCACACAGCAAACTCCCACAAAGAGCAATGAAATGAATGACCAGATTATCTGTTATTTAGATATCGGTTGGGGGATAAATGCTGGCTAGGAAAGAAAGAAAATCTTGTTTTCTATAGCGCCTTTCACACCTCAGGGCGTGCCAAAGCACTTTACAGCCAATGAAGTATTTTTGAAGTATTGTCACTGTTGTAATGTACTACATTGGGAGAAACCATGTTCTTTGAATAGTACTATGGCACCTTTTACGTCCACCTGAGAGGGCAGATGGGGCTTCAGTTTAACGTCTCACCTGAAAGACGGCCCCTCCGACAGTGCCGCATGGAGGTGTCAGCGTAGATTTTGTGGGCAAGTCCCTGGAGTGGGGCTTGAACCCAAAACCTTTTGACTCCGAGCCACGGCTGACACATCAGTCACAGTTGGAAAGAGCAGGCAAGTGATCTGGTCCCAGTTCTTTGTCAAAGCCACTTTGGTTCATATTGATATTTTGGTGATTCTGCCACGTTAGCTTGTTGCTAACCAGGGAACCTTGTATCTCTGAGCCAATCTTCAATAATCAGATTTTTATTGAATTATCATGCAAAGTGATTTGTATTAAAAAAAGAGGCAAATAGAGTATGGAATTGTATTGGAAAATGGTAGAGTGCAAATCTAAACGGGTTGTATTGCTGTTATAGGAGGAATTAGCCTTCTGGAATACCCTGCACAGTTCTGGTGAGCTCATCACTAAGGAGATGGTACTCAGTAAGATAATGGCCCCAAGTTTCCACATGATTTGCTCCTGATTTTTAGGAGCAACTGGTGGAGAACGGAGTATCTTAGAAATCGGAATTCTCCACATTTAAGTTTTCTGCAGTTCGAGTCAGGTAGAACAGTTTCACTTTTGAACAATTTTTTTTTCAAAAGAGGGGCGTGTCCGGCCATTGACGCCTGATTTGAAAGTTTACACAGTGAAAACGTACTCCAAACTAACTTAGAATGGAGCAAGTGAAGATTTTTGTAGGCTTGAAAAAACCTTGTCTACACAGTAAAAAATCAGGCGCAGGTTACAAATTAGGCGTCGGGAACGAGGTGGGGGTGGAGGGGAAGGGAAGTCATTAAATTCTACAATAAATCCTTAGTTATACTTATACAAATATTATACAAATAAATGCAACCTGAATAAAAATTTATAAGCAAAGAAAAGATTAAATAAACCATGTTCCTACCTGTGTGAAAGTGCTTCAGGCAGGCCTTTCAGGCAGCGGTTTGCCGTCGGGACCGACCGGCGGCAGGGGGAGGGAGGGAGAAAGCTGCAAGAAGCCTCAGTGCTGATCATGGAAGGGCAATGTGGTTTTATTAAAAAATGTTAAAAATTGAACAGCTACAAAGAATTTGAATAGTCTCAAACAAGTGCATGTGTCCCGTTTATCACAGTCTATCTTTAATTACAGAATGCACTCCCTCACCCTCACACACAGAAATATCAAGAAAATTAAAATGCAAGCCTTTGCAAGGGTTCAATAAACAAATTTTTACTTTTTCTGCAGCACTTTTTAAAATGGCCGAGTGCCAATGTTTACTTCAGACTGCACGTGTGCGAACGCTCCAACGCGCATGCGCAGGGTTGCCGGCACGAAAAAAACTCATTTAAATTGTACCCGCCCCCTCCTGCTTACAAAATCGGCGCGAGTGGTAGGCTCCGCCCCCTGTGCGCCGCGCCAAGCAGATATCGAATGCAAAGCGCTCGAGAATAGCACGTTTTTTTTCAGGCGCCGTTTTCGGCGCTAAAAATGGGCACCCAGCTCGGAGGGGCGCCTGTTTTGCCGCGTGTGGAAACTTGGGGCCAATGGGACTAAAGGCAGATAAATCCCCTGCACCTGATGGCTTGCATCCTAGGGTCTTAGGAGAAGTAGCGGCAGGGATAGTGGATGCATTGGTTATAATTTACCAAAATGCCCTGGATTCTGGGGAGGTCCCAGCAAATTGGAAAACTGCAAATGTAACACCCCTATTTAAAAAAGGAGGCAGACAAAAAGCAGGAAACTATAGACCAGTTAGTCTAACATCTGTGGTTGGGAAAATGTTGGAGTCCATTATTAAAGAAGCAGTAGCAGGACATTTGGAAAAGCAAAATTCGGTCAGGCGCAGTCAGCATGGATTTATGAAGGGGAAGTCATGTTTGACAAATTTGCTGGAATTCTTTGAGGATGTAACAAACAGGATGGATAAAGGGGAACCAGTGGATGTGGTGTATTTGGATTTCCAGAAGGCATTTGACAAGGTGCCATGTAAAAGATTACTGCACAAGATAAAAGTTCACAGTGTTGGGGGTAATATATTAGCATGGATAAAGGATTGGCTAACTAACAGAAAACAAAGAGTCGGGATAAATGGTTGGCAACCAGTAACTAGTAGGATGCCGCAGGGATCAGTGCTGGGACCCCAAGTACTTACAATCTATATGAACGACTTGGAAAAAGGGACTGAGTGTAATGTAGCCAAGTTTGTTGACGATACAAAGATGGGAGGAAAAGCAATGTGTGAGGAGGACAAAAAAAATCTGCAAAAGGACATAGACAGGCTAAGTGAGTGGGCAAAAATTTGGCAGATGGAGTATAATGTTGGAAAGTGTGAGGTCATGCACTTTGGCAGAAAAAAAATCAAAGAGCAAGTTATTATTTAAATGGAGAAAGATTACAAAGTGCTGCAGTACAGCGGGACTTGGGGGCACTTGTGCACGAAACACAAAAGGATAGTATGCAGGTACAGCAAGTGATCAGGAAGGCCAATGGAACTTGGCCTTTATTGCAAAAGGGATGGAGTATAAAAGCAGGAAAGTCTTGCTACAGCTATATAAGATATTAGTGAGGCCACACCTGGAATACTGCATGCTGTTTTTGTTTCCATATTTACTAAAGGATATACTTGCTTTGGAGGCTGTTCAGAGAAGGTTCACTAGGTTGATTCCGGAGATGAGGGGGTTGACTTATGAGGAAAGGTTGAGTAGATTGGGCCTCTACTCATTGGAATTCAGAAGAATGAGAGGTGCTCTTATAGAAACGTATAAGATTATGAGGGGGCTTGACAAGGTGGATGCAGAGAGGATGTTTCCACTGATAGGGAGACTAGAACTAGGGGGCATAATCTTAGAATAAGGGGCCGCCCATTTAAAACTGAGTGAGAGAAGAAATTTCTCCTCATGAGGGTTGTAAATCTGTGGAATTCGCTGCCTCAGAGAGCTGTGGAAGCTGGGACATTGAATAAATTTAAGACAGAAATAGACAGTTCCTTAAGCGATAAGGGGATAATGGGCTATGGGGAGCAGGCAGGGAAGTGGACCTGAGTCAATGATTGGATCAGCCATGTTCGTGGAGCAGGCTCGAGGGGCCATATGGCCTACTCCAGCTCCTATTTCTTATGTTCTTATCATAGAAAAGATAATAATTGCCCTTATACAGGGACAACACAAAAGATGCCAAGTATCAATAGTTTTAATTTATATTAAGTTCAACTACATGCTTTCAATCGTTGCCATACATCTTGGATTATATAGCTCTTGCAGGTACATGTATTGATAACTTAACACATGGTGGGTGGGGAGGGGGGCAGCACCATGGTTTGGCTGGGTCAAGGACTACACCTGGCAGCATCGCAGCCTTCTCCCATGGTGCAGCAGGTATCTCCCACACTCCCTCAGTCCAAGCAGGCGCTAAGCATGCCTAGGAGAAGGGCAGCAGCGAGAGAGGCCAGGGGCTCCATCCGGGCTGGAGCCTGCAGCCTGCTAATGACGAGTTCCACATTTCCAGTGGGACATTTTGCACTGTTTGAGGTAGATCTTGACAGAAGAGAACGGAAATAAAAATCAGTTGAAATGTAAAATGGGCTGCTGACTCGCGATCATCTGTTTTACACGATTTACACAAAGTCAAAATTACTCAATTGAAAAGAAACATAGAGCTCAATTTTCCCCAAAGTATTTTTTTTGGCGTACTTGAAGAGTTAGCCGATTTTTTTGGGAGCCCAAGTACGGCAAGTTTTCCTGTTGGATTTCTTCATTTTGGCCTGGCGTAACCCGACCTTTAGTTTTGGGAGTGGAGCCTTGATCTGTGTCAAAAAGACCGGGTTGCCATGGTAACCAGGGACACAATGCGAGCTGAGGCTGCAAAGTGAAGCATACAGCCAGCTCCCAACACATTAAAGGAATTGAAAAACACATAATAGCAACTTACCTCCAACCCTCCACCAGTTCGATTCTGTGATCTCTCTCTCTCTCTCTCTCTGTGTCTGGCCGAAGGGCTTGCCGGTGCGCTTTCCCGCCCCTAGCCCTGGCTGAGTGGTCTCCCGGTCCGCTCCCCCGCCCCTAGCCCAGGCCGAGTGGCCTCCCAATCCGCTCCCCCGCTCCTAGCCCAGGCCGAGTGGTCTCCTCCCTCCCGGTCCCTGCACCTAACTACACCCAAAAGGCTTTCCCTCTCCCCCTCTCCCTCCCCCCACCTCTCTTTTCCTCCCCCACCTCTCTCTCCCCCTCTCTCTTACCTTTCCTGCTGCTGCTGTCCAGGCATCTGCTGCACTTACCTGTGCTGATTTCTTTAACTCCCCGCAAGGGTTTTCTCGAGAGGCCACATACACTAGCCTAAGTAAAAATGGAGTAACTATTAGCTGGCCAAAGTTGCCTAAATGGCCAGAATTGGCATAGGTAGCTGGTAACACCCCCTTTTGAGAAAAAAAAACATAACTAACCTGAGTTACGTTGGTGCAAATTGATTGGGGAAACTGAGGATTTTTAAGTTAGGTCAGAAAAAGCAGCCTACTCCAAAAAAAAATGGCACAAATACTGGGGACAATTGAGCCCATAGGTTTTGTGTTTTTGAAACATAACAGCAGTTTCTTCACTTTATTTATTTTTTCAGATGCTGATGACCAACAAGGGTGACATTCGTGCTGTGTACAGCCTGATTCCTACGCTCACCCCAGTGGGCTCCTGCTTCAACTTTAACCCAAGTAATGGGTCTCTCTTGCCAGGTGGATACCAAGTGTTTGAGGTGACATTCAAAGCCACCATTTTCGGGGAATTCATAGAAAACCATCAGTTTTCTGTGGATGGGTCCCCACAACCAGTCCAAGTAACTTTCAAGTAAGTAGCTTCTTCTGTGTCCAGGTTCACTTTGTTTATTGTGTTGGTAGTTTCGGTTACAGTCTTGGGGTAAAAGATACTATGTGGTTCAGGGATAAGAATTACACCTTATTTAGATTAAAGGTACAATAGCAATAGATGTGTATTTTGTAAACTCCATTTCACTGAGTCAATCTGTTCAACTACATTTCTTTGTGACTTTGTGACTGCTGCAGCTCTGATGTGGCCTTGTAAAGCATTACCTGCTTTCCTCAGTACAGCCACACAACTAAATGTGAATGTAACGTCAATTCAGTAAAGGGTACAGGCCCAGTTTAATGCATCTTATATTGGCATACATCTGGAAATGGTAATATGAAAAAATTGGAGGTGAATTTTATGTTTATAGGATTTTATTACAAGGATGAGGTAGAACTGGGCTTACCCCACCAGCAACTGATTTTTGAAAAAGTGAAAAAACAGTGTTCCTAATTTATGTCCCGAAGGAGGTTTGCAGACTTGTAGTGCTGTTCTTTGCTCTTTTAGTTAAATACATTCTTCTTGTGTGATGTCAAGAATGCTATGGTTGTAGCACAAAAATGTTCCCTTGAGCAGCCTGGCAGAAAATCAATGAAATGTATACGTCAGCAGTATATGTCTACGTAAGTCAGTATCAAAACCTGAGCTGTGACACCAGTGGGCTGCATGTCTTTATTGCTTTGCTTCTGGATCACTTTTGCTTTCTGGTTAATAACTGGATCCTACCGAATTCCCGTAAGTACTGCTCCTGTTGGAAAACTAATAGCTTGCTCTTGTCTAATAATAATAAACATTTTCTTATTGTGGTATAAACCCTGCTTTCATAGGACTGCAACATAGGCATGGGGCTGTAAGTTGTGGCCTGTCCAGGTGCGTACGATATTCGCACGTACCCAAAGATGCCCCGCAAGTGCCAGTTCTCAATGCGCACGCACCGAGAACTGGCATTTGCGATCTGCCAACATTTCTTTTGACAGTTCCAATGCAACCCCGGGAGAAGGACATTCGCGCACAGAGAACTCCTGCCCAGCGAATGTCCTTCAAACTCTTATGACAGGCTTATAGCCTGGTTTTACCAACGTAAGAGTTTTAAAAGATAGAAAAATTAAATTTTATCACACATTTTTATATTAATGGCCTACTCCTGTTCCTATCTCCTTCCTATGATAGGGTTCCCTACAACCAGCACATACTCCTCAGTTTGAATACTCATTGCGTTAAAACTTTATTGAAATCAGTCCTAATTCTTTCAGACGAGATGCTAAATGAGGACTCCCAAATGTCCTCTCAAGTGGATGTAAAAGCTCCCATGGCACTGTTTTGTAGAAGAGCAGAGGAGTTTGCCGAGAACTATAGCATAGTGGTTATGTTACTGGACTAGTAATCCAGAGGCCTGGAGTAGTAACCTGGAGATGACAGTTCAAATCCCACCACGGCAGCTATGGAACTTAAATTCAGTTAATTAAATAAATTTGGGAATAAGCTAGTTTCAGTATTGATAACCGTGAAACTACTGGATTGTCTCCATCTGCTCCACTAATGTCCTGTAAGGAAGGAAATCTGCCATCCTTACTTGGTCTGGACTAAATATGACTACAGCTACG
This sequence comes from Pristiophorus japonicus, assembly GCF_044704955.1. Taxonomy (NCBI): domain Eukaryota; kingdom Metazoa; phylum Chordata; class Chondrichthyes; family Pristiophoridae; genus Pristiophorus; species Pristiophorus japonicus. The sequence continues at coordinate 88,483,021 of NC_091989.1, read as the reverse complement.
ACTACTGATATGTGGTTGACTCTTAATTGCCCTCTGAAATGGCCTAGCAAGCCACTCAAATGTAACAAACTGCTACAAAAAACAATAATAAGAATAAAACAAGACGAACCACTCTGCATCTGCTTCGGACACGACAAAGGCACAACGAGCTCAGTCTACCCTGCAAAGTCCGCCTCACCAACATTTGGGGACTTGTGCCAAAATTGAGAGAGCTGACCAACAGTCTGATAATGTCATACTCACAGTCATACTTTTCAGCCAATGTCCCAGACTCCTCCATCACTATCCCTATGTATGTCCTGTCTCACCGGCAGGACAGACCTACCAGAGATGGCGGCACAGTGGTATACAGTCAGGAAGGAGTGGCCCTGGGAGTCTTCAACATTGACTCCGGATCCCATGAACTCTCATGGCATCAGATCAAACGTGGGCAAGAAAACCTCTTACTGATTACCACCGACTGACCTCCCTCAGCTGATGAATCAGTACTCTGCCATGTTGAACATCACTGAGGGTAGCAAGGGCACACTGGGTGGGGGACTTCAATATCCATCACCAAGAGTGGCACCACTACTGACTAAGCTGGCTGAGCACTGAAGGACGTAGCTGACAGATTGGGTCTCCAGCAGGTGGTGAGAGAACCAACACGAGGGAAAAATCTACTTGACCTCGTCTTCACCAATCTACCTGTCGCAGATGCATCTATCCATGACAATATTGGTAGCAATGACCACAGCAAATTCCTTGTGGAGACGGAGTCCCATCTTCACACTGAGGACACCCTCCATCGTGTTGTGTGGCACCACCACCATGCAAAATAGGACAGATTCAGAACAGATCTAGCAGCTCAAAACTGGGCATCTATGAGGCGCTGTGGGCCATCAGCAGCAGCAGAATTGTATTCCACAACAATCTGTAACCTCATGGCCCGGCATATCCCTCACTCTCGCATCACCATCAAGCCAGGGGACCAACCCTGGTTCAATGAGTAGTGCAGAAGAGCATGCCAAGAGCAGCACCAGGTGTACCTAAACATGAGGTGCCAACCTGGGGAAGCTGTAACACAGGACTACATGCATGCTAAACAGCAGAAGCAGCATGCTATAGACAGGGCTAAGAGATCCTACAACCAACGGATCAGATCAAAGCTCTGCAGTCCTGCCACATCCAGTCGTGAATGGTGGTGGACCATTATACACCTAACGGAAGGAGGAGGCTCCATGAACATCCCCAACCTCAATGATGGCAGAGCCCAGCACATGAGTGCAAAAGACAAGGCTGAAGCATTTGCAACCATCTTCAGCCAGAAGTGCCAAGTGGATGATGCATATCGGCCTCCTCCTGAGGTCCCCAACATCACAGAAGCCTGTCTTCAGCCAATTCAATTCACTTCACATGATATCAAGAAACGGCTGAGCGCACTGGATACAGCAAAGGCTATGGGCCCTGACAACATCCCGGCTGTCGTGCTGAAGACTTGTGCTCCAGAACTAGCCACGCCTCTAGCCAAGCTGTTCCAGTACAGCTACAACACTGGCATCTACCCGACAATGTGGAAAACTGCCCAGGTATGTTCTGTTCACAAAAAGCAGGACAAATCCAATCCGGCCAATTACCACCCCATCAGTCTACTCTCAATCATCAGCAAAGTGATAGAAGCAGCACTTACTCACCAATAACCTGCTCACCAATGCTCAGTTTGAGTTCCACCAGGACCACTCGGCTCCAGACCACATTACAGCCTTGGTCCAAACATGGACAAAAGAGCTGAATTCTAGAAGTGAAGTGAGAGTGACTGCTCTTGACATCAAGGCAGGTTTTGACCAAAAGTCACATCAAGGAACCCTAGTAAAATTGAAGTCAATGGGAATCAAGGGGAAAGCTCTTCGCTAGCTGGAGTGATACTTAGTATAAAGGAAGATGGTTGTGGTTGTTGGAGGCCAATCATTACAGCCTCAGGACATCGCTGCAGAAATTCCTCAGACCAGTGTTCGAGGCCCAACCATCTTCAGCTGCTTCATAGATGACCTTCCTTCCATCATAAGGTCAAGAAGTGGGGATGTTCGCTGATGATTGCACAGTGTTCCATTCGCAACTCCTCAGATAATGAAGCAGTCTATGCCCACATGCAGCAAGACCTGGATGACATTAAGGCTGAGGCTGTAAAATTGGCAAGTAACATTCGCGCCACACAAGTACCAGGCAATGACCATCTCCAACAAGCTTCCTGGAGTGCATAAGGGATGGTTTTCTAGACTAATATGTCGAGGAACCAACTAACGGGGAGGCCATCTTAAACTGGGTGTTGTGTAATGAGAGAGGATTAATTAGCAATCTCGTTGTGTGAGGCCCCTTGGGGAAGAGTGACCATAATATGATGGAATTCTACATTAGGATGGAGAATGAAACAGTTAATTCAGAGACCATGGTCCAGAACTTAAAGAAGGGTAACTTTGAAGTTATGAAGCGTGAATTGGCTAGGATAGATTGGCAAATGATACTTAAGGGGTTGACAGTGGATGGGCAATGGCAGACATTTAGAGACCCCATGGATGAACTACAACAATTGTACATCCCTGTCTGGCGTAAAAATAAAAAAGGGAAGGTGGCTCAACCGTGGCTATCAAGGGAAATCAGGGATAGTATTAAAGCCAAGGAAGTGGCATCCAAATTGGCCAGAAATAGCAGCGAACCCGGGGACTGGGAGAAATTTAGAACGCAGCAGAAGAGGACAAAGGGTTTGATTAGGACAGGGAAAATAGAGTACGAGAGGAAGCTTGCAGGGAACATTAAAACGGACTGCAAAAGCTTCTATAGATATGTAAAGAGAAAAAGGTTAGTAAAGACAAACGTAGATCCCCTGCAGTCAGAATTAGGGGAAGTCATAGCGGGGAACAAAGAAATGGCAGACCAATTGAACAAGTACTTTAGTTCGGTATTCACTAAGGAGGACACAAACAACCTTCCGGATATAAAAGGGGTCAGAGGGTCTAGTAAGAAGGAGGAACTGAGGGAAATCCTTATTAGTCGGGAAATTGTGTTGGGGAAATTGATGGGATTGAAGGCCGATAAATCCCCAGGGCCTGATGGACTGCATCCCAGAGTACTTAAGGAGGTGGCCTTGGAAATAGCGGATGCATTGACAGTCATTTTCCAACATTCCATAGACTCTGGATCAGTTCCTATGGAGTGGAGGGTAGCCAATGTAACCCCACTTTTTAAAAAATGAGGGAGCGAGAAAACAGGGAATTATAGACCGGTCAGCCTGACATCGGTAGTGGGTAAAATGATGGAATCAATTATTAAGGATGTCATAGCAGCGCATTTGGAAAGAGGTGACATGATAGGTCCAAGTCAGCATGGATTTGTGAAAGGGAAATCATGCTTGACAAATCTTCTGGAATTTTTTGAGGATGTTTCCAGTAGAGTGGACAAGGGAGAACCAGTTGATGTGGTATATTTGGACTTTCAAAAGGCTTTCGACAAGGTTCCACACAAAAGATTAATGTGCAAAGTTAAAGCACATGGGATTGGGGGTAGTGTGCTGACGTGGATTGAGAACTGGTTGTCAGACAGGAAGCAAAGAGTAGGAGTAAATGGGTACTTTTCAGAATGGCAGGCAGTGACTAGTGGGGTACTGCAAGGTTCTGTGCTGGGGCCCCAGCTGTTTACATTGTACATTAATGATTTCGACGAGGGGATTAAATGTAGTATCTCCAAATTTACGGATGACACTAAGTTGGGTGGCAGTGTGAGCTGCGAGGAGGATGCTATGAGGCTGCAGAGTGACTTGGATAGGTTAGGTGAGTGGGCAAATGCATGGCAGATGAAGTATAATGTGGATAAATGTGAGGTTATCCACTTTGGTGGTAAAAACAGAGAGACGGACTATTATCTGAATGGTGACAGATTAGGAAAAGGGGAGGTGCAACGAGACCTGGGTGTCATGGTACATCAGTCATTGAAGGTTGGCATGCAGGTACAGCAGGCGGTTAAGAAAGCAAATGGCATGTTGGCCTTCATAGTGAGGGGATTTGAGTACAGAGGCAGGGAGGTGTTGCTACAGTTGTACAGGACCTTTGTGAGGCCACACCTGGAGTATTGTGTACAGTTTTGGTCTCCTAACTTGAGGAAGGACGTTCTTGCTATTGAGGGAGTGCAGCGAAGGTTCACCAGACTGATTCCCAGGATGGCGGGACTGACATATCAAGAAAGACTGGATCAACTGGGCTTGTATTCACTGGAGTTCAGAAGAATGAGAGGGAATCTCATAGAAACTTTTAAAATTCTGACGGGTTTAGACAGGTTAGATGCAGGAAGAATGTTCCCAATGTTGGGGAAGTCCAGAACCAGGGGTCACAGTCTAAGGATAAGGGGTAAGCCATTTAGGACCGAGATGAGGAGAAACTTCTTCACCCAGAGAGTGGTGAACCTGTGGAATTCTCGACCACAGAAAGTTGTAGAGGCCAATTCACTAAATATACTCAAAAAGGAGTTAGATGTAGTCCTTACTACTAGGGGGATCAAGGGGTATGGCGAGATAGCAGGGATGGAGTACTGAAGGTGCATGTTCAGCCATGAACTCATTGAATGGTGGTGCAGGCTCGAAGGGCCGAATGGCCTACTCCTGCACCTATTTTCTATGTTTCTATGTAAGTGAGAGTCAAACCACCGGCCCTTGACATTCAACAGCATTACTATCGCCGAATCTCCCACCATCAACATCCTGGGGATCACCGTTGACCAGAAACGTAACAGGACCAAGCCACATAAATACTGTGCTACAGGAACAGGTCAGAGGCTGGGTGTTTTGCGGCAAGTGTCTCACCTCCTGACTCTCCAAAGCCTTTCCACCATCTACAAGGCACGAGTTAGGAATGTGATAGAATACTCTCCAGTTGCCTGGATGAATGCAGCTCCAACAACACTCAGGAAGCTCGACACAATCCAGGACAAAGCAGTCCGCTTGATTGGCAGCCCATTGACCAACTTCATTCCCTCCACCGCGCAATGTGGCTGCAGTGTATATTATCTACAAGATACACTGCAGAAACGCGTCAAGGCTTCTTTGACAGCACCTCCCAAACCCACCATCTCTACCACCTAGAGGGACAAGGGCAGAGGGCACATGGGAACACCATCGCCTCCAAGTTCCTCTCCAAGTCACACACCATCCTGACTTGGAAATATATCGCCGTTCCTTCATCGTTGCTGGGTCAAAATTCTGGAACTTCCTCTCTAACAGCACTGTGGGAGCACCTTCACCACACGGACTGCAGCGGTTCATGAAGGCAGCTCACCACCATTTTCTCGATGATAATTAGGGATAGACAATAAGAGGTGGCTCTGCCAGCGACATCCACATTTAAAAAAAAATTCTTGTCCAATATTGATCCCTGAACCAACAGCACCAAAAACGGATTATGTGGTCATTATTACATTTCTGTTTGTGTGATCTTGCTGTGTGCAAGATAGCTGCTGCATTTCTTACATTACAACAGTGACTGCACTTCAAAAGTACTTCATTGGCTGTAAAGCGCTTTGGGATGTCCTGAGGTCATGAAGGTGCTTTGGAAATGTGCCTTTTTTTAAAAAATTGTCTTGAACTAGTTTGAACCTGTCCTCTTGCCCTACACTCAGGATTTATTTTGAAGTAATGTTCCTGATCAAGCTTTTCCATAACCTTTTCAGTCATGCATTCCTCTGTAAGTTCACCTCTCAATTGCCTCCTTTCAAAGTTGAAATACTCAAGTTTCTCTAGTCTTTCCTCATAGGTCAGGGTCATCTTTTAGGATCAGCCGTGTGGCTCTGAATCAACCTCTTATTTCTCAGAATTAAACACACACAATGTGTGGTCTGATGGGGTACTATATCATTTGAGCATGACTTCCTCTGGCTTATCATCTGCGGTTTTGGCTGTATAGTTCTGTATTCCATTTGTTTTGTTGATGGTTGCCGTATAGTGATTGGATACATTGAGCGAAAAGTCTGCTAAAACCCCTAAATCTCTTTCAACTTCATCCTTAGCCTTTTTACGCCCATCCATGCAATACAGTATCACCCATTTTTTCTTCCCATGTTGAAGACTTTACCCTTATCTGAATTAAACTTCAGCTACCATTGTTACAGTTACTTAAATATTAACTCTGATATTCCTCCCTACTCTCCCATGTGCAGTCACATCGGAAGTGTGCTCTGCCTATGTAGCCCCCAATTTAACATCCTGAGCCACAAGCATGACTTGGACATACCCTAGGAAAGGGTCTGCTCCCTGACCAGGTCTCGTGCCAGGAATTGAAATCAGGAGCAGTTGCAAGCTTGGCCGACGGCTTTCAGACACTTCAGGTACAAAGATCTGCTGGGTGCCAATAGAGAAAAGTCAGAACGTATGTTTACAGCCCTCTTCACCTGGCTGCCGGTCCCCCTCTGACCTTTGGCCTGAGGAGGGCTTGTGTGCAAGACCCAGTACCAAATTCGTGGAATGTTACTGAAAGTGGGAGCCCCTTTGTTATAGAGTGAGGAAATTGATGAATGAGGGCTGAGATTGCACCCTCCCACCTCACTCATCACCTCATGGCTGAGCCTGCACCTGTTGCAGGCGTGGTCTCAGATCCTCCCAATTGGGAAAGCCCTGGAAATCACGGGAAGGTGTAAAGGGATAGAGGCCCACTATAATGTCTCTCCACCCCCTTTTCCTCTCCATAGCACTTCGGAAATAAATATGAACCATTTTGCCTTATTTATTTTGCAGTACCTGATCTTCAATTTCCTTTCCAATACCGTCGACAACTTGATTGAGCTCTGGAATCCAAGTAAATCGAGAGCAGTAGGGATTCCAACATTGATTCACTCTTCCCACCCTGACATAATTCCTCTAAACTCTCTCCATTATTTTCTTAATGGTGAGGGACTAAGAACTGTCGAGGAACAAAGTGATTTAGGGGTCCATGTACACGAACTGCTAAAAGCTAGTGCACAGGTACAAAAAGCAATCTCAAGGGCTAATGGAATATTTTCCTTAAGCGGCTGGAATAAAAAGGGGAGGCAGTTATGCTGCAGTTGAGGGAGCCTTCGTCAGACCCCATCTGCAGTACTGTGTTCAATTTTGAGCATCGCCCTTCAGGAATCATAAGAACATGAGCAATAGGAGCAGGAGTAGGCCATTGGGCCCTTCGAGTCTGCTCTGCCATTCACTAAGATCATGGATGATCTACATTAAATCCACCCTTCCTGCAGTATCCACATATTCATTGATTCTCTCTTTCTTGAATTTTGTGGCCCCTTGTTCTCAACTCCTAAGCAAGGGGAAATATCTTCCCAGTATCTATCCTGCCAAGCCCTTTAAGAATGTTATATGTTTCAATGAGTTCACCTCTCATTCTTCTCAACTCGAGGGAATATATTAATTGGTCTTGGAATTGGTACAGTGCAGGTTCAACAGAATAATACCAGGGCTTAAAGGGTTAAGTTATAAAGACAGGTTTAAAAGGCTGAGGGATGATCTAATCAAGGTGTTTAAAATGATTAGGAATTTAATAGGGTAGTTACAGAGGGCTCAAAATTTCCCAGGAGTTGCTTCGTTTTCTTTTTGAGCAACTTGATTTTTCAGGAGTATCTTAAAAATCCCCATTTTGCACATTCAATTTGCGCCAGTGTAAGTGAGTTAGTTAGGATTTTTTTAGTTTAGTTTAGTTTTTTTCAAAAGGGGCGTTACCTGCCACCTACGCCCGTTTTGGCCATTTAGGCCACTTTGGCCAGCTAATAGTTACTCCAAACTAACTTAGGCCAGCGTATGTGGTCACTTGTGGCCACACAGAAAACCCTTGCGGAGAGTTAACAAATCAGCGCAGGTCGGTACTTAATGACTTTGATTAAAGAATATGAATAGGATCAAACAGCTATCTAGGCCATATGACAAACTTCGCAAAGTTAATTTACTATACAACAGAAGCATTCATGGAAGCTTATGCTACAAAAATAAAAGAAGTAAAGAGACAAAACATATTTACATAATTTTTTCAAAATATCCAAATAAAAAATAGAAGTACTTCCTGCTCGTAATTCTTATGCAGGAAAGTATTTTCATCAACAGGGTTAAGGGAAGTCTTGAGTAAGCTCATTAGAGTTATCACCACCCCCCCGGCACCCCCCCCGGATCAAAACTCTCTTCCCCCCCCCACCCGGATCAAAACTCTTTCGCCACCCAGATCAAAACTCTCTCCGCACCAACCTGTTTGTTGTAGCCTTAGCCCGGGAAGGCAACGGGCCGGACTGTGCGGGATAGGGGCGGGACGCATCGGGTCCCACGCCGCAGCACGCATCATCATCATCATCATCGGCAGGAGCTACTGCGCATGCACGAACGCTCTAATGTGCATGCGGACAGCTGCCGGCACTGTTTATGGCGCAGGGCTCCAGCTCCGCCCCCCAATCAACTGGCCACGCCGCTCCAAGCCCCAGGAGAATCGGGGGAGATTTTTTAGACGCCGTTTTCAGCCCACAAAGTCGGCACATCTCTGGTGAATGTGCCGAAAAAAGAGGTGGGGCAAATTTGAGCCCAGGGAAACTGATTCCTCTGGTGGAGGAGTCCTAAACAAGGGGGCATAATCTTAAAATTAGAGCTTGGCCATTTAGGAGTAAAATCAGGAAGCACTTTTTTCACACGCAGGAGTGGAAATCTGGAACTCATTCCGCCCAAAGGCTGTCGATGTTGGGTCAATTGACATTTTCAAGACTGAGATCGATTGTTGTTAAATAAGAGGATCAAAGGATATGCAAGAGATGTGGATAAATGGAGTTGAGGTACGGATCCGCAATTATCGAATTGAATGGCAGAGCAGGCTCGAGGGGGTGCTGAGTGGCCTACTCCTATTCTCATGTAACAACTTCCTATTCATTTTCAGTCAGCTTCATAGCAACTCTCCCCTTGACCCTGAATCTCCAGTTCTTGAAACTTAAATAGTGTCCTTTTTGTAAGTTAAAGCACACCAGGTAACAGGGCTTTTCACAGTCCACTTGGAATGTCATTTCTTCAGAAATGTCCTGCAGGTTACTCAGGCTTGCTCTTCCCTTTCTGCAACCATATTGGGTTGCTGTTTACAAGATTTTTGTCATTTAGGTAATCCTCAAGCATATTCTTGATAACTGCTTTACCCAAGTAAGACTAACGGGTGTGGAATTGTTTGGATATGTTTTGTTACTTTTTTTGAATATGGGCGTCTTAAAAACAGCTAGATTAGGGTCGGGGTGCTTCAGATGTTAAAATTTATTTTTTTCAACTGATTAAAGTTGGAAAATAACTCGGCCTGACTAGTGGGTGCGATACATTTCACAGCCTTGTAGCGTAGTTCTGATTATTTTCATTGCTGCTTTTAAAAAGAACTGTTTTTTGGAGGAGTTTTAGAAATGGTGCAACAACACATAGCTTTCTGTTACTTGTTTTTTAAATGTATGTAATACATTCTTTGCAAAAGCAAAATACTGTGCATGTTGGACATCTGAAATAAAAGCAGAAAATGCTGAAAACACTCAGCAGGTCAGATGGCATCGAAGGCGAGAGAAACACAGTTAACGTTTCAGGTCAATGACCTTTCGTCAGAACTGGTAAAAGTTAGAGAAAAAACAGGTTTTAAGCAGTGCAGAGGCAGGGAAAGTGGGGAGGGGAGGAAATAACAAAAGGGAAGGTCTGTGGTAGGGTGGAAGGTAGGAGAGATTAAATGACAAAAGGGATGATGGTGCGAGGCGAAAGGAGATAGTAATGGGACAAGTGAAGAAACAAAAGATGGGTCTAGAGGCGGTGTAAATGGGAATATCAGAATCACCAGCAGCAGCCGTCCGAAAAAATGGGGGCAAAGGTTATGATCTGAATTGTTGAAGTCCGTGTTGATTCCAGAAGGCTGTGAAGTGCCTAATAAAAAGATGAGGTGCTGTTCGTTGAACGTGCATTGAGCTTCATTGAAGCAGTGTAACAGGCCAAGGATGGAGAGGTCAGAGTGGGAGTGGAGTGAATAATTAAAATGACTGACGACCGACGGGAGTGGAGTGAATAATTAAAATGATCGGTCACCCAATCTGCGTTTGATCTCTCCAATGTAGAGGAGACCGCATTGTGAGCAGCGAATACAGTATACTAAATTGAACGAAGTACAAGTAAATCACTGTTCCACCTGGAAGGATTGTTTGGGGCCCTGGACAGTGAGAAGGGAGGAGGTAAAAGGGAAGGTGTTGCATCTCCTGCGCTTGCACTTGCACGAGAATTTGCTGTGGGAAGGGCACTGGATGTTGGAGGTGATAGAGAAGTGGGCCGGGTGTCGCAGAGGGAACGGTCCCTTCGGAATGCTGAAAGGGGAGGGAAAGGAAAATGTGTTTCGTAGTGGGATAACTGTGGAGTTAGCAAAAATGGCGGAGGATGATCCTTTGAGTCTGGAGGCTGGTGTGGTGGAAGGTGAGGAATAGGGAAACCTTATCGTGATTCTGGGAGGGAGAGGAAGGGGTGAGAGTGCGGGAAATGGAACGGACACGGTCGAGGGCCATGCCAACCACGGTAGAAGGGAATCCTCAGTTGAGGAAAAAGGAACACATATGGAAGGTGGCATCGGAACAGATATAACAGAGACAGAGAAACTGGGAGAATGGAATAGATTCCTACAGGAAGCGAGGTGGGAGGAAGCGTAGTCACGGTAGCTGTGGGAGTCAGTGGGCTTATAGTGGAGACTGGTCAATAGGCTATTCCCAGAAATGGAGACAGAGAAGTCAAGGAAGGGAAGGGAACAGTCGCAGATGGACCATGTGAAGGTGCGGGAAAGGGTGTAAATTGGAAGCAAAGTTGATTAAATTTACCAGATCAGGGCGAGAGCAGGAAACCGAATCAATACACTGGAAAAAGAGGTGAGGGAGAGTAACTGAGCAGGACTGGAAGAAAGAATGTTCCACATAACGCATGAAAAGGCAGTCATAGCTAGGACCCATATGGGTTCCCACCACAACAACTTTTATAATAATAAGGAATAGTCAGCATGGATTTTAAAAGGGGAAGTGTTGCTTGACCAACCTCATTGAATTTTTTGAAGAAGTAACAGAGAGAGTAGTTAATGATAATGCAATAGATATAATGGGCCCAAGTTACGCCTGTCATAGAAACATAGAAAATAGATGCAGGAGTAGGCCCTTCGAGCCTGCACCACCATTCAATAAGATCATGGCTGATCATTCACCTTAGTATCCCTTTCCTGCTTTCACTCCATACCACTTGATCCCTTTAGCCATAAGGGCCACATCTAACTCCCTCTTGAATATATCCAACGAGCTGGCATCAACAACTCTCTGCAGTAGAGAATTCCACAGGCTAATAGCTCCCTGAGTGAAGAAGTTTCTCCTCATCTCGGTCCTAAATGGCTTATCCCTTATCCTTAGACAGTGTCCCCTGGTTCTGGACTTCCCCAACATCAGGAACATTCTTCCTGCATCCAACCTGTCCAGTCCCGTCAGAATTTTATATGTTTCTATGAGATCCCCTCTCATCCTTCTAAACTCCAATGAATACAGGCCCAGTTGATCCAGTCTCTCCTCCTATGTCAGTCCTGCCATCCTGGGAATCAGTCGCTGCACTCCCTCAATAGCAAGAACGTCCTTCCTCAGGTTAGGAGACCAAAACTGAACACAATATTCTAGGTGAGGCCTCACCAAGGCCCTGTCCAACTGCAGTAAGACCTCCCTGCTCCTATACTCAAATCCCCTAGCTATGAAGGCCAACATGCCATTCGCCTTCTTCACCGCCTGCTGTACCTGTATGCCAACTTTCAATGACTGATGTACCATGACACCCAGGTCTCGTTGCACCTCCCCTTTTCCTAATCTGCCGCCATTCAGATAATATTCTGCCTTTGTGTTTTTGCCACCAAAGTGGATAACCTCACATTTATCCACATTACACTTCATCTGCCATGCATTTGCCCACTCACCTAACCTGTCCAAGTCACCCTGCAGCCTCTTAGCATCCTCCTCACAGCTCACACCGCCATACACCTTAGTGTCGTCTGCAAACTTGGAGATATTACACTCAATTCCTTCATCTAAATCATTGATGTATATTGTAAATAGCTGGGGTCCCAGCACTGAGCCCTGCGGCACCCCACAAGTCATTGCCTGCCATTCTGAAAAGGACCCGTTTATCCCGACTCTCTGCTTCCGGTCTTCCAAGCAGTTCTCACTCAATACATTACCCTCAATACCATGTGCTTTAATTTTGCACACCAATCTCTTGGGTGGGACCTTGTGAAAAGCCTTTTGAAAGTCCAAATACACCAAATCCACTGGTTCTCCCTTGTGCACTCTACTAGTTACATCCTCAAAAAATTCTAGAAGATGTGTCAAGCATGATTTCCCTTTCATAAATCCTTGCTGACTTGGACCGAACCTGTCACTGCTTTCCAAATGCACTGCTATTTCATCTTTAATAATTGATTCCAACATTTTCCCCACTACTGATGTCAGGCTAACTGGTCTATAATTCCCCGTTTTCTCTCTCCCTTTTTAAAAAAACAGTGGTGTTACATTTGCTACCCTCCAGTCCATAGGAACTGATCCAGAGTCGATAGACTGTTGGAAAATGATCACCAATACATCCATTATTTCGAGGGCCACTTCCTTAAGTACTCTGGGATGCAGACTATCAGGCCCTGCGGATTTATCGGCCTTCATTCTCATCAATTTCCCTAATACAATTTCCTGACTAATACGGATTTCCTTCAGTTCCTCCTTCTCACTAGACCCTCGGTCCCCTAGTATTTATGGAAGGTTATTTGTGTCTTCCTTCGTGAAGACAGAACCAAAATATTTGTTCAATTGGTCTGCCATTTCTTTGTGCTCCATTAAAAATTCACCTGATTCTGACTGCAAGACATTTGTCTTCACTAATCTTTTTTTCTTCATATATCTATAGCAGCTTTTGCAGTCAGTTTTTATGTTCCCAGCAAGCTTCCTCTCATACTCTATTTTCCCCCTTCTAATTAAACTCTTTGTCCTCCTCTGCTGAATTCTAAATTTCTCCCAGTCCTCAGGTTTGCTGCTTTTTCTGGCCAATTTATATGCCTCTTCCTTGGATTTAACACAACCCTTAATTTCCCTTGTTAGCCACGGTTGAGCCAGCTTCCCCATTTTATTTTTACTCCAGACAGGGACGTACAATTGTTGAAGTTCATCCATGTGATCTTTAAATGTTTGCCATTGCCTATCCACCGTCAACCCTTTAAGTATCATTCGCCAGTCTATTCTAGCCAATTCACGTCTCATACCATCGAAGTTACCTTTCCTTAAGTTCAGGACCCCAGTCTCTGAATTAACTGTGTCACTCTCCATCTTAATAAAGAATTCTTCCATATTATGGTCACTCTTCCCCAAGGGGCCTCGCACAACAAGATTGCTAATTAGTCCTTTCTCATTACACATCACCCAGTCTAGGATGGCCAGCCCTCTAGTTGGTTCCTCGACATATTGGTCTAGAAAACCATCCCTAACACACTCCAGGATATCCTCCTCCACTGTATTGCTACCAGTTTGGTTAGCCCAATCTATATGTAGATTAAAATCGCCCATGATAACAGCTGTACCTTCATTGCACACATCCCTAATTTCTTGTTTGATGCTATCCCCAACCTCACTACTACTGTTTGGTGGTCTATACACAACTCCCACTAGCGTTTTTTTTGGTATTCCGCAGCTCCACCCATACAGATTCCACATCATCCAAGCTAATGTCCTTCTTTACTATTGCATTAATTTCCTCTTTAACCAGCAACCCTACCCCACTTCCTTTTCCTTTCTGTCTATCCTTCCTGAATGCTGAATACGCCTGGATGTTGAGTTCCCAGCCTTGTTCACCCTGGAGCCATGTCTTCGTAATCCCAAGTATATCATATTTGTTAGTAGCTGCCTGTGCAGTTAATTCGTCCACCTTATTACGAATACTCCTCGCATTGAGGCACAGAGCCTTCAGGCTTGTCTTTTTAACACACTTTGCCCCTTCAGAATTTTGCTGTAATGTGGCCCTTTTTGTTTTATGCCTTGGGTTTCTCTGCCCTCCACTTTCACTTTTCTTCTTTCTATCTTATGCTTCTGCCCCCATTCTACTTCCCTCTGTCTCCCTGCATAGGTTCCCATCCCCCTGCCATATTAGTTTAACCCCTCCCCAACAGTACAAGCAAACACTCCCCTTGGACATTGGTTCCTGTCCTGCCCAGATGCAGACCGTCCAGTTTGTACCGGTCCCACCTCCCCCAGAACCGGTTCCAATGTCCCAGGAATTTGAATCCCTCCCTCCTGCACCAGTCTTCAAGCCATGTATTCATCTTAGCTATCCTGCAATTCCTACTCTGACTAGCATATGGCACTGTAGCAATCCTGAGATTACTACCTATGAGGTCCTGCTTTTTAATTTAACTCCTAGCTCCCTAAATTCAGCTTGTAGAACTTAATCCCGTTTTTTACCTATATCGTTGGTACCTATATGCACCACGACAACTGGTTGTTCACCCACCCCCTCCAGAATGTCCTGCAGCCACTCTGAGACATCCTTGACCCTTGCACCAGGAAGGCAATATACCATCCTGTAGTCTCGATTGCGGCCACAGAAACGTCTATCTACACCTCTTACAATTGAATCCCCTACCACTATAGCTCTCCAATTCTTTTTCCTGCCCCCCCTGTGCAGCAGAGCCACCCATGGTGCCATGAACTTGGCTGCTGCTGCCCTCCCCTGATGAGTCATCCCCACAACAGCACCCAAGGAGTGTATCTGTTTTTGAGGGGGATGACCGCAAGGGACCTCTACACTACCTTCCTTCCACTGCTCTGCCTGATGGTCACCCATTCCTTATCTGTCTGAGTAACCTTTACCTGCGGTGTGACCAACTCACTAAACATGCTATTCACGACATCCTCAGCATCGCGGATGCTCCAGAATGAATCCATGCGCAGCTCCAGTGCCGCAGTGCGGTCTGTCAGGAGCTGCAGTTGGATACACTTACCGCAAATGTAGTCATCAGGGACACTAGAAGCATCCCTGACTTCCCACAGGAAGAGCATGACATGGGTCTGGGCTCTCCTGCCATGACTTAACCCTTAAATTAATTTAATTTGGCAACAATGCCAAAGGTTTCTTTCTGATAAAGGAAAAGAAAAAGAAGAAAAACTACTCACCAATCACACTTACCCCCTTGGCTGTGACCTCACCCTTCAATTTCTTTTTACTTCTTTTTTGCCTTCTTTCCCTGCTGCAGCTGCACGAGCTGGCTGCTCGACGACCTTGCCGCTCCCTCTGTCTGACGCTGCTGGGCCTTTTATGGGCCTCCCCTGGACTCCCACTGCTCGACGACGATGCCACTTCCTCCGACGCTGCTGGGCCTTTTATGGGCCTCCGGCGGACTCCCGCAGAATGGCGCACCTCTGAGGCCCGCCTATTTTGTAGAATTAAAAGTGCACCTAAAATTAACCCACAGTTCTCCGTGTTCAGCAGGCCTGTTTAGCAGTCGGCGCGGTGCAGCACAAGCAGCTGGTGGCGGAGCTACATCCCTGCGTCGAAAACACTGCCGGCAGCTGCGCGCGCGCGCAGTGGAGTCTGTGCACCTGCACAGTAGCTCCTGTCTCCAGGCGACCGTATCCCTGGCCGAAGGGACGTCGCTGTATATATGTAAACTTGTATTTACTCTGTACAGCCACCAGAGGGCTCATCTCCTGGAGTCCCAAGGGATCCCATAATCCCTTGGGAGCACAGGTATTTAAGGAGGCTTCACAGGTTGGAGAGGCACTCTGGAGACCTGCATTAAAAGACTAAGGTCACACGTTACTTTGATCTCACAGTGTTCAGTCTGACTCTTTCTCCATACACAACAACTGACAACGAGATACAGATAGCGAACCCAAAGATGCAGAGAACAGTGGGTATCCTGGAAAAATTCTCGGAGGGAGATGATTGGGAAACTTTTTTGGAGCGACTTGACCAATACTTCGTGGCCAATGAGCTAGATGGGGAAGAGAGCGCTCCTCCTCACGAAGGGTAATCCTCCTCACCGACTGTGGGGCACCAACGTATGGCCCTATGAAGAATCTGCTCACTCCAGCGAAACCCACGGAGAAATCATACGACGATTTGTGCACACTGGTCCGAGAGCATTTGAACCCGAAGGAAAGCATTCTGATGGCGAGGTACCGGTTCTACACCTACAAAAGATCAGGAAGTGGCGAGTTATGTCGCCGAGCTAAGATGCCTTGCAGGACATTGCGAATTTGAAGGACATTTGGAGTACATGCTCAGAGACATTTTCGTACTTGGCATTGGCTACGAAACCATACTTCGCGAACTTTTGACTGTAGAGACCCCAACCTTGAGTAAGGCCACAGCGATAGCTCAGGTGTTCATTTCCACCAGTGACAATAATAAGCAAATCTCTCAGCACACAAGTGCTGCCACAAGTACTGTGAACAAAGTGATGTTGTTTTCGAATTGTAACATACCGTGCAGGTCACACATACCTGCAGCTACATGTCCGCAGATGTCTCAGAGTCCACCATCAAGGGTGATGAATGCAAGGCCATTAACACCTTGTTGGCGCTGTGGGGGTGATCATCGTTTCCATTCATGCCTATTCAAAGGGTACGTTTGCAAGAGCTGTGGAACAATGGGACACCTCCAACGAGTATGCAGGAGAGCTGCAAAGCCTGTTAAACCAGCAAACCACCATATTGCAGAGGAGGACAGATCCACGGGGGATCATGACGAACCAGAGCCTCAGGTCGAGGAGGCACAGGTACATGGGGTGCACACACTCACCACGAATTGTCCCCCGATAATGCTGAATGTTGAACTAAATGGACTCCCAGTGTCAATGGAACTGGACACGGGTGTCCATTATGGGCAAAAAGACTGTCGAAAGCTTGTGGTGCAACGATGCCTCAAGGTCAGTCTTAACTCCAGTTCGCATGAGACTAAGAACTTACACGAAAGAACTGATTCCTGTAATCGGCAGTGCTAACGTAAAGGTCTCCTATGATGGAGCGGTGTGCAAGCTACCACTCTGGGTGGTACCGGGCGATGGTCCCACGCTACTCGGCAGGAGCTGGCTGGGAAAGATACACTGGAACTGGGACGACGTCCGAGCGCTATCGCCTGCTGACGACACTTTGTGTGCTCAGGTCTTAAACAAATTTCCTTTGCTGTTCGAACCAGGCATTGGGAAATTCCAAGGCGCAAAAGTGCAGATCCACCTAATTCCAGGGGCGCGACCCATCCTTCACAAGGCGAGAGCAGTACCGTACATGATTAGAGAAAGGGTAGAGATCAAGCTAGACCAGCTACACTGAGAGGGCATCATTTCCCCGATCGAGTTCAGTGAGTGGGCCAGTCCTATCGTCCCAGTCCTCAAGGGAGACAGCACCGTCAGAATCTGTGGCGATTACAAAGTAACTATCAATCGTTTCTCCCTGCAGGACCAATACCCACTGCCAAAGGCCGCCGACCTCTTTGCAACGCTGACGGGAGGAAGCTGGATCTGACTTCAGCCTACATGACGCAGGAACTGGAGGAATCATCGAAGGCCCTCACCTGCATCAACATGAACACAGATGCCCGTTTGGAATCCGATCAGCGGCGGCGGCGGCGATGTTCCAGAGAAACATGGAAAGCTTACTGACGTCGGCCCCGCACACTGTGGTCTTCCAGGACGACATCTTGGTCACAGGTCGGAACAAAGTCGAGCATCTGCAGAACCTGGAGGAGGTTCTTAGTCGACTCAACCGCGTGGGGCTCAGGTTAAAACGCTCGAAGTGTGTTTTCCTGGCGCCTGAAGTGGAGTTCCTGGGAAGGAGGATTGCCGCGGACGACATCAGGCCCACCCACCAACACGAAGACGGAGGCAATCGAGAACGCACCGAGGCCACAGAACGTGACGGAGCTGCGGTCGTTTCTGGGACTCCTGAACTACTTTGGAAACTTCTTACCGATCTCAGCACACTGCTCGAACCACTGTATGTCTTACTACGAAAAGGGGACGAATGGGTTTGGGGCAAAAGCCAAGAAAGTGCCTTTTTAAAAGAGAGAAAATTGTTATGCTCAAACAAATTGCTTATGTTGTATGATCCATGTAAGCGTTTGGTACTAGCATGTGATACGTTGTCATATGGCGTCGGGTGTGTATTGCAACAAGCTAATGATTTCGGGAAACTGCAACCGGTTGCTTATGCATCCAGGAGTCTGTCTAAGGCCGAGAGAGCCTACAGCATGGTTGAAAAAGAAGCGTTTGAGTTGTATCTATGGGGTAAAGAAAATGTATCAATACCTGTTTGGGCTAAAATTCGAATTGGAAACTGACCATAAGTCACTTATATCCCTGTTCTCCGAGAGTAAAAGGATAAATACCAACGCATCGGCCCGCATCCAGAGATAGGTGCTCACGTTGTGCGCATATAATTATGCCATCCGCCGCAGGCCAGGCACAGAAAACTGCGTCGATGCTCTCAGTAGTCTGCCATTGCCCACCAAGGGGGTGGAAATGACACAGCCCGCAGATCTAGCCATGGTTATGGAAGCATTTGAGAGTGAGCAATCATCCGTCACTGCCTGGCAGATCAAAACCTCGACAAGCCAGGACCCCTTATTATCTCAAGTCAAAAGCTGTGTGCTTCACTGGAGCTGGTCCAGTGTCCCAGTGGAAATGCAGGAAGAGATAAAACCGTTCCAGCGGCGCAAAGAGAAATGTCTATACAGGCAGACTGCCTTCTGTGGGACAATCGAATAGTGGTTCCCAAGAAGGGCAGAGACACCTTCATCAATGACCTTCACAGTACCCATCCAGACATCGTAATGATGAAAGCGATAGCCAGATCCCACATGTGGTGGCCCGGTATCGATGCGAACTTAGAGTCCGGCGTTCACAGATGTAATACATGCTCGCAGTTACGCAATGTACCCAGTGAGGCGCCGCTAAGTTTATAGTCTTGGCCCTCCAAACCGTGATCTAGGGTACACGTCGACTATACAGGCTCGTTCTTGGGTAAAGTGTTCCTTGTGGTTGTAGACGCGTACTCCCAAGTGGATTGAATGTGAGATAATTCCGGCTCGCATGTCCGCTGCCACTACTGAAAGCCTGCGGGCCATGTTTGCCACACACGGTCTACTCGATGTCCTGGTGAGCGACAATGGGCCATGTTTTACCAGTGCTGAGTTCAAAGAATTCATGACACGTAATGGGATCAAACATGTCACATCTGCCCCGTTTAAACCAGCGTTCAATAGTCAGGCAAAGCGAGCAGTGCAAACCATCAAGCAAGGCTTGAAGAGGGTAACTGAAGGCTCACTGCAGACTCACCTATCCCGAGTCCTGCTTAGCTACCGCACGAGACCCCACTCACTCACTGCGATCCCACCTGCTGAACTGCTCATGAAAAGAGCACTTAAGGCAAGGCTCTCGGTAGTTCACCCTGATCTACATGAACAGGTAGAGAGCAGGCAGCTTCAACAAAGTGCACACCATTATAGCACAAATGTGTCACGCGAGATTGAAGTCAATAATCCTGTATTTGTAATAAATTATGGACAAGGTCCCAAGTGGCTTCCCGGCACTGTCATGACCAAAGAGGGGAGCAGGGTGTTTCGGGTCAAACTTTCAAATGGACTCATTCACCGGAAACACTTGGACCAAATCAAACTCAGATTCACGGACTATCCTGAGCAACCCACCTTTTTTGATCCCCCAACATTCACACCAGTGGCAATCGGCACCACGGTTGACCATGAAGCAGAACCCATCACCCACAGCAGCCCAGCAGGGCCCAGCACACCAGGCAGCCCAGCAATGCCAGCTGCACAGCAGCCCAGCGAGGGCCCAACAAATGATTCAAAAACCCCAGCTTTCACACCGAGACGATCAACCAAGGCAAGAAAGGCCCCAGATCGACTCACATTGTAAATAGTTACACTATTGACTTTGGCGGGGGAGTGTTGTTATATATGTAAACTTGTATTTACTCTGTACAGCCACCAGAGGGCTCATCCCCTGGAGTCTCAAGGGATCCCAAAATCCCTTGGGAGCACAGGTATTTAAGGAGGCTTCACAGGTTGGAGAGGCACTCTGGAGACCTGCAATAAAAGACTGAGGTCACACTTTACTTTGAGCTCACAGTGTTCAGTCTGACTCTTTCTCCATACACAACAGTCACGATGTTCGCCGCCCCTATCCCAGGCCGATTGGCCTGCCTGCCTCACCATGCCTTGCCTCGCCGCTGGCTGACCTTGGATTTCGCCTCGTCGCCACTGCCCTTACCTCAAGGCCTCCTCGCCGGCCCATCCAAACACCTCCTTGGCGGCGGGGCTCGCCCGACCAGCTCTTCGGCGGGCCCCACCCGATTACCTCCTCAGCAGCGGGGCCCACCCAAACCCCTCCCCGGTGGTGGGCCCCGCCCGAACACCACCTCGGCGGCGTGGCTCACCCGATGAGCTCTTCGGCGGGCCCCACCCGATTACCTCCTCTGAGGCGGGGCCCACCCGACCAGTTCTTCGGTGGGCCCACCGACCACCACCTCGGCGGCAGGGCCCGCTCGAATTCCTCCCCGGTCATGGGCTCTGCCTGAACATCTCCTCGGCAGCGGGGCCCGCCCGAATTCCTCCGCAGTGGCAGGCGCCGCCCAAACACCTCGACGGCGGGGCCCGCCCGACCAGCTCTTCGGCAGGTAGGGCTGCGTGTGCTGTTGGAGGGCTCCCGGTGCTCCCGAACAGATAGGTGCTGCAGTAATTATTTTTTATTGATTGATTTTTTATTTTTTTTATTTTTGATTTATTGATTTATTTATTGAGTGGTTGATTTATTGATTTATTTATCATTTATTATTGATGTTGGCTCTTTATTGTTAAAAGTGATGTGTTTAGAACTAGAGCAAACTAAATGCCGAGAATTGCGATTTTTAAGATACTCCAAACTAAACTAGTTGCTCCAAAAAAATAGCAGCAACTCCAGCCGAAACTTAGGCCCAATATAATGTATCTAGATTTTCAAAAAGCCTTCGATAAGGTACCGCTTAATAGACTGATGAACAAAGGTCAGCGAATGCGGATTCAGAGGACAAGTAGCAGAATGGAAAGCTAGCTGGCTTCAGGATAGAAAGCAGAGAGTGGGGGTAAAGGGTAACTATACACAATGGCAGAAGGTGGGTCGTGGTGTTCCACAAGGATCAGTGCTGGGACCACTGCTGTTCACAATTTATATTAACGATTTAGACTTTGGAATCAAAAACACAATTTCTAAATTTACGGATTACACCAAATTGGGGGGATAGTCAATTCTGAGGAGGACTGCAAAAAATTGCAGGAGGACATAAATTAACTTGCAGAATGGACTGTTTACAGGTACAACAGAATCTGAGAGGAAATTGATGGGTGACTTGAATTTTTAAAAGTCATTCTTAAAGGTTAACATGGCTCTTGGATGATTAAATGGGCTTTGTAAACTGTAACACTCTTGCCAATCACAAATGTCATTTGTCAATGGTTCACTTATATCGACAACTGCATTTACATCTTGCTCGACTGTGAAATCACATGGTTTAAGTGGAGTTTAACTGGTTGTGTCAGGCAATGACCATCTCCAACAAGAGAGAGTCTAAGCAACTTTCATCTACATACTGACTGAGCAAACCTAATTTGCATTAATAGCATGGAGGATGAATTCATGGAATGTATACAAAATGGTTTTCTCGATCAGCATGTTGAGGAACCAACTGGAGAATGGGCTATTTTAGATCTAGTAATATGCAACGGGTAAGGGTTAATTACTAACCTTGTAGTAAAGGGGCCCTTAGGGAAGAGTGACTAGAATATGATAGAATTTTAGATTAAGTTTGAAAGTGATTTAATTAAATCCGCAACTACGGTCTTAAATCTAAACAAAGGAAACTACGTAGGTATGAGGGAAGAGTTGGCTAAGATAGATTGGGAAACTACACTAAAAGGTATGTCGGTAGACAAGCAATGGCTAACATTTAAAAAAGGGGACAAGTCCGACTGCGGCAGCTACAAAGGAATCTCCCTGCTGTCGGCCTCTGGGAATGTCATCGCTAGAATCCTCCTCAACTGTCTTCTCCCTGTGGCGAAAGAGCTCCTCCCAGAGTCGCAATGCGGATTCCGTCCACTAAGGACGGAATGGACATGATCTTAACCGCGTGACAACTACAAGAGAAATGCAAGGAACAGCACCAACCCTTGTATGTGGCCTTCTTTGACCTCACAAAGACCTTTGACACTGTCAACCGTGAGGGACTATGGAGCGTCCTCCTCCATTTTGGCTGCCCCCAAAAGTTTGTCACCATCCTCCACCTGCTCCACAATGATCTGCAAGCCGTGATCCTGACCAACGGATCCACCACAAACCCAATCCACCTCCGGACCGGGGTCAAGCAGGGCTGCATCATCGCGCTAACGCTCTTCTCGATCTTCTTCGCTGCAGTGCTCCATCTCACTCTCAACAAGCTCCTCGCTGGAGTGGAACTAAACTATAGAACCAATGGGAACCCGTTCCACCTTCGTCGCCTCCAGGCTAGATCCAAGGTAGTCCCATCCTCTGTCATCGAACTACAGTACACCGGACGACATTTGCGTCTGTACACATTCAGAGGCTGAACTCCAAGCCATCGTCAACATCTTCACTGAGGCGTATGAAAGCATGGACCTTACACTAAACATCCATAAGACAAAGGTCCTCCACCAACCTAACCCTGCCACACACCAATGCCCCCCCGGTCATCAAAATCCATGGCACGGTTTTGGACAACCTGGACCATTTTCCACACCTCGGGAGCCTACTATCAGCAATGGCAGACATCGACGACGATGTCCAACACCGCCTCCAGTGTGTCGGTGCAGCCTTCAGTTGCCTGAGGAAGAGAGTGTTTGAAGACCAGGACCTCAAATCTGGCACCAAGCTGATGGTCTACAGGGCTGTAGTAATACCGGCCCTCCTGTATGGCTCAGAGACGTGGACTATATACAGTAGACACCTCAAAGCGCTGGCGAAATAACACCAGCGCTGCATCCGCAATATCCTGCAAATCCACTGGGAGGATAGGTGCACCAACGTCAGTGTTCTCAATCAGGCCATAATCCCCAGCAACAAAGCACTGACCATACTCGACCAGCTCCGTTGGGCGGGCCACATTGTTCGCATGTCCGACACAAGACTCCCAAAGCAAGCCTCTACTCAACTCCTACACGGCAAGCGAGCCCCAGGTGGGCAGAGGAACCGATTCAAGGACACCCTCAAAGCCTCTTTGATAAAGTGCAACGTCCCTACTGACACCTGCGAGTCCCTGGCCAAAGACCACCCTAAGTGGAGGAAGAGCATCCAGGAGGCTGCTGAGTACCTCGAGTCTCGTCGCCGAGAGCATGCAGAAACCAAGCGCAGGCAGCGGAAGGAGCGTGCAAACCAGACTCCCCACCCACCCTTTCCTTCAACCACTGTCTGTCCCACCTGTGACACAATCTGTAATTCCCGTATTGGACTGTTCAGTCACCTGAGAACTCACTTTTAGATTGGAAGCAAGTCTTCCTCAATTTTGAGGGACTGCCTATTAAGCTAGCATTTAAAGGATTAATACATAATTTACAAAAACCTACATTCCTTTAAGGTACAATAAGCCCACAGGAAAAGTGGTGCAACCGTGGCTAACAAGAGAAGTTAAAGATAGTATTAGATAAAAGGAAGAGGCTTATAATATTGCCAAAAAGAGCAGTAAGCCTGAGGATTGGGAGCATTTCAGAATTCAGCAAAGGAGGACCAAGAAATTAATAAAGAAAGGGAAAATAGAATGAGAGTAAACTAGCGAGAGACATAAAAACAGACTGTACAAGCTTCTATAGGGATGTAAAAAGGAAAAGATTATCAAAAGCACATGCAGGACTGACATATGAGGAGAGACTGGATCGACTGGGCCTGTATTCACTGGAGTTTAGAAGGATGAGAGGGAATCTCATAGAAACATATAAAATTCTGACGGGACTGGACAGGTTAGATGCAGGAAGAATGTTCCCAATGTTGGGGAAGTCCAGAACCAGGGAACATAGCCGAAGGATAAGGGATAAGCCATTTAGGACTGAGATGAGGAGAAACTTCTTCACTCAGAGAGTTGTTGACCTGTGGAATTCCCTGCCACAGAGAGTTGTTGATGCCAGTTTATTGGATATATTCAAGAGGGAGTTAGATATGGCCCTTACTGCTAAAGGGATCAAGGGGTATGGAGAGAAAGCAGGAAAGGGCTACTGAGGGAATGATCAGCCATGATCTTATTGAATGGTGGTGCAGGCTCGAAGGGCCAAATGGCCTACTTTTGCACCTATTTTCTATGTTTCTATCCCCGACAGGCTGAGACAGTAGAAATTATGATGGGGAATAAGGAAATGGCAGAGAAATTAACCAAATATTTTGTGTCCGTCTTCACAGAAGAAGACCCAAAAAACCTTCCAGAAAGACCCAATGTAATGTAGCCAAGTTTGCTGATGATACAAAGATGGGTGGGAAGCAAATTGTGAGGAGGACAGAAAAAATCTGAAAAGAGTTATAGATAGGCTAAGTGAGTGGGCAAAAATGTGGTAGATGGAGTATAATGTGGGAAAATGTGAGGTCATCCATTTTGGCAGACATAATAGAAAAGCAAATTATAAGTTAAATGGAGAAAAATTGCAAAGTGCTGCAGTACAGAGGGACCTGGAGTCCTTGTGCATGAAACACAAAAAGTTAGTATGCAGGTACCGCAAGTAATCAGGACGGCAAATGGAATGTTGGCCTTTATTGCAAGGGGGATTGAGTATAAAAGCAGAGAAGTCCTGCTACAACTCTACAGGGCATTGGTGACGCCACACCTGGAGTACTGTGAACAGTTTTGGTCTCCCTATTTAAGAAAGGATATACTTGCATTGGAGGCTGTTCAGAGAAGGTTCACTAGGTTGATTCCAGAGATGAGGGGGTTGACTTATGAAGGTAGGTTGAGTAGGGCCTCTACTCATTGGAGTTCAGAAGAATGAGAGGTGATCTTATTGAAACATATAAGATAATGAAGGGGCTCGACAAGGTGGATGCAGAGAGGATATTTCCACTGATAGGGAAAACTAAAACGAGGGGACATAGGGCCCAAGTTTCCACACGCGCCTAGAAAAGCGCAGTCCCGACCTGGACGCCTGTTTTTCGCGCCACAAAGTGCGCCTAAAAAAATCCTCGGTATTCTCCACCTACCTGCAGGTCCTCTGGCACTGGCGCAGCCAGCACGAGCTGTGGGGGGGCGGAGCCAGGTCCCTGCGCTGAAAACAGTGCCGGGACCTCTGCACATGCGCGCTACAGTGGGCACGCAAGTGCAGTAGCTCCAGGCGCCGAACTGTGTGGGAGGGGCCCGAAGCACGCAGCCCCTAGCCCTGGTCCAATGGCCTCACTGGAGCTGCGTGAATAAGGCTCTTCCCACGGCCAGCTCCTGCTTCCCCCGGCCCCCCCGACCAGACCCGACACTCGCTCCCCGCCCCCCCCCCGCCTCCGGACCAGACCCAACACCCGCTCCCCGCCCCCCCCCTCCGACCAGACCCGACACCCGCTCCCCCCCCCCCCCGCCTCCGGACCAGACCCAACACCCGC